>NC_071657.1:50274376-50596459 GCF_014839835.1 Dryobates pubescens
TCCAGCACACCAAGAGAGATGATTTTGACACTTTGTTTTGGTAAGACTGCATACAGCTCTAGGGCCCTCAACACAGGAAGGACATGGACCTCATGAAACAGGTCCAGAGGAGGGCATGAATATGATCAGGAAGCTGGAACACCTATCCTATGAAGACAGATTGAGAGAGTTGGGGTTGCTAAAACTGGAGAAGAGAAGGCCTAATAGAGGCCTTCCAGTACCTGAAGGGAGCCTACAAGAAGGCTGGAGACGGACTGTTTACAAAAAGCCTATAGTGATAAGATGAAGGGCAATGGTTTTAAATTATGGGAAAGTAGATTTAGATTGCATGTTAGGAACAAATTCTTTGCCATCTTTACCATCAGCTTGTCCAGAGAGATAGATGAGGCACCCTCCCTGGTGATATTCAAGGTCAAGATTGACTAAGTTCTGAGAAACATGATCTACTGGAGAACTCCCCTGTTCACTATAGGGGAGTTGGACTAGACAAACTTTGGAGATCCCTTCCAACCCAAACCATTTTATGATTATATGATTATATGACTACAGAGTCTTTTCCAGTGCTATTCAGTACCCTCAAGGAGAAGGCCTCTTGACCTAAAGACAGGCTGGCAGGTGCTGTGTCTACTGAAATCCTGGAAGCAAGTCCTGCAACTGCACCAGAGAACGCATGCTGGGATAACTGAGCCAAGAATTTGAAATTAGAGAGTAGGGAAGCTAAGCAGCTGGAATCCCTGTCTAGGAATGAGGTATTGACAAAGTAATTGGAAAATAGACACTGGACTCTAGCCTCTGAAAGTGGCTTCTGTCTGTGTGGTGGGTTAATGCCCATTCTGGGAATAAAAAAAACAAAGCCGGGTGGAGAGCTTGTGGGTACTTTGCCCTTCCTGCAGGGCGTTTCCCCCCTGGGGAGATGAGTCTGTTCCACTCCCTCCTTCCTGCCCAGCTAGGGTATAAAGAGCAGGATATTGTAGCTGTTAGCTCTCCTTTTGGCTCCTGCCTCTGCTGGATGAGAGCTACTGCAGCTGCCCTCCTGCTCCTCTGCCACATGGTCTGACCTGATCCTTCTCCCTGCTGCCTCTGCGCCTCCTCAGAGAAAGACTGGTTTTGTATTATTCTTTTTATTCTGTCCCACTCCCATCCATCCTTGTTCCTTGCCCTTGTGAACCTTTCCTGTTATTGTTTTATATATATATATATATATACATATATATACACACATATATATATACATATATATATATATATATATATATATATTGTTTAAAGACAACTCTTTACCTCTCTACTTCCAAGATTACTCCAAATTATTGTTTGGTGGATTTGCACCTTCCTTTTCTCCCCTCTCTGTTGGGAGGGAGGAAAGGGGAGTGGGGGAGAGATTCTGAGCCTTGCCCCCATCTGAGCTCTTAACTCCCAGTTAAGGCTCAAACCACCACAGTCAGGCACGAAGGAAGGTTACACCCTTCAAAGAAGGTGTTACTTTTCACTTAGTAGAGTGGACCACCATGGAGGAAGGTATCAAGTACCAAAGGAAAGTAGTTGTTCTGGAGGTGATTTATAATAATCAGAATGAACAGTCATCTGCAGATCCAGATGAAGTCCAACACACATAAGGTATGTGGAGGAAGTTTCTAGAAAGACAACAACATCATATGTTAAGTCATTAGCAGTAGTGTCAGGAAATAGAAGGTATGGTGGGTTGAAAGGAAAGGGTCCGCTTTCCCTCCCCCACTGAGAAAGAAACTGCGGCTAGGCCAGTCGGAGAAAGGAGACTATATTTTACAAGGAAACAGATTATATGTAACACAACAAAATACAGGTATTTTACAATATATACAGAAATATACAGCAAATAAACATGGACAAAAACCAGACCCCCAACAGAGGGGGCTTCCCCCTGTGCCCCCTTCACCCCCCTACCTCCCTTCTCCCCCAAAGAGGTAGAAAAAGAGAGACAAGGGGAGTTAGCACAGCAGGAAAAAAAAGAGAGGCCTTGTACAGGAGTTAGTATCTCTTATCTATTAGTTGGCCAGAAGCCCAGAAGCAGTCCAGCCGAAAGGAACAGCGAAGGAAGAGAAACTGAAGGAAAGTCCCAGCTTCCTGATAATTTGAAGTTGCATTTCATCCATTCACCAATGAAATTCGTTTAGAATATCAGAATGTTTTTGTTCTAGTACCGAAAACATTTAGCCAGTGTGCCCCTTCCTTAAAGGCACAGCCTCAAACGATCACAGAAGGATATCTGTCTCTGCAGTGTGAAAGTCTAAGAATAGAGACTAATGGTCAAGAATTGTGGGCTGAATGAACTTATGCCAGTGATGAATGCTGCTGGGTCACACATGCCAGAGCTTCAGCATCAACTGAAGTCAAAGGCAGCCGTGTGATACACCACAAGTCATATTGTTAGTGTGTTCCTCTCCAATACACCTGGAATTCACTGCTCCAGAGGTGAAAATACAGCCCTATCATTTACCATGGAACTATCCATACTGCACCGGAACAGGGTGGAGCTCCAGAATGCCTACAGTACATCGATGACCTGACTGTATGGGGCAACTGAAGAAATTTTTGAGAAAGGGAGGACAGTAGTTCAAAACCTTCTGAAGTCTGGTTTTAAAATCAAATGAAGCAAGAATAGAATAGAATAGAATAGAATAGAATAGAATAGAATAGAATAGAATAGAATAGAATAGAATAGAATAAACCAGTTTGGGAGAGACCTTCAAGATCATCGCATCCAACCTACCATCCAACACCACCTAATCAACTAAACCATGCAACCAAGTACACCTTGTCAAGTCTTTTCCTAAACACCTCCAATGATGGTGACTCCACCATCTCCCCAGGCATCACATTCCAATGGGCAATCACTCTCTCTGTGTAGAATTTCTTCCTAATATCCAGTCTGAACCTCCCCTGGTGCAGCTTGAGACTCTTTCCTCTTGTTCTGGTGCTGGTTGCCTGGGAGAAGAGACCAGCCCCCATCTGTCTACAACCTCCCTTCAGGTAGTTGAAGAGATCAATAAGGTCTCCCCTGAGCCTCCTCTTCTCTAGGCTAAGCAACCCCAGCTCACTCAGCCTCTCCTCATAGGGCTTGTGTTCCAAACTCCTCACCAACTTTGGTGCCCTAAAGTAAGGTCAAGGGAACTCCAGAAAACATCCAGTTTTGTGAGAGAAAATGGCAAGATCAGTGTTGTCAGATCCCAATGGATGTGATAAACAAAATAGCAGCTATGTTTCTGATCACAGCATAAACAGAAAAACAGGTTTTCTTGGGTGTTGTGGGTTTCTGGAGGATGCATATACCAGACTATAGCCTGAATGTGAGCCCTCTCTACCAAATGATATAGAAGAATAATTGTGAACTGGAACAACAACAAGCTTTTAAAGAAATTAAACAGGAGATTGTGCATGCAGTAGACCTTGGTCCAGCATGGGCAAGGAAAGATCCTAGAATTACGCCCTACACCGTAGCCAGGAGAAATGGTCCTACCTGCAACCTTTGTCAGAGAGTACCTGGAGAGACTTGAGGCTGGAGTGTGAAGTACAAACAATCTGAGGCCAGGTACACTCCAGCTGAAAAAGAGATACAGGCAGCATATGAAGGAGTTTGAGCTGCTTTGGAAGTGGTTGGTACAGAAGCAGAGCTTTGGGGAAGCATCCCCAACTGCTAGTGCTGGCCTAACTGGGAGGAGGTAACGTGTTGAGGAGGCACTGCATATAGCAAAGTGATACCCATTTTTCCTTGTCCTATCACTGAGCACCACAGAAAAGGGACTATCATCTTCATCTTGACACCCCACCCCTCAGATATTTATAGGTGTTGACAGAAACCACTGGATGGTTGGAAACCTGCCCCAAGCCACTGCCCAGGACACCTTCCTGGGCAAGTTTTATAGCAGCACAACACCTCTGAGAAAACTGAGTCAGACAATGGGATTCAATTTTGAAATAGCCCCTGTAGATATCTTGGCCAAAAAACATGGTGTTGAGTGGGTGTACCACATCACCTATCCCTTGTCAGACTCCTGAAAAGTTGAACGCTACAATGGACTGCTAAAAACTACATTGAAAGAATGGCAGATGGGACCTCTAAAAACTGGGATAAGCATATAGCACTGGCCACCTTGTTAGTTAAAACCAGATGAACTGCTGATCAGTCTGGTCCTTGCTAGTCAAAACTCTCACATACTGCAGAAAAGGATAGAGTTCCCACAATGCACATGGAGAGCACAGTAGGGAAGACAGTCTGACTTAGTCCTGCTTCAGGAAAAGCCAAATCCACTCATGGGATTGTTTTTGCCCTAGGACCTGGGTGCAAGTGGTAGGTCACACAGGAGAATGAGGAAATCTGTGTACTGGAAGGTGATTAAATATTGAGTGAGAACATCTAGTGAATTAAATCATATGATGTGAAATGTTAAATAACTCTGTTGGGCATGATGTAGATAGTATAGATGTCCTGGGTTTGGCTAGGATACAGTTATATTTCTTCACAAAAGTTTGCAAGGGACTACACCCATGACAGCCAGGTGAGCCAACCAAAGGGGTATTCAATACCATACACAGGGTGCTTACTATTGAAGAAGGAATCTTCTCATTCGAAGCACAGTTGCTTAGCTACTTCATAGGCTAGTATATCCCCTGCACCAGGGGAGGTTTAGGCTGGATGTTAGGAAGAAGTTCTGTACAGAGAGAGTGATTGCCCATTGCAATGGGCTGCCTGGGGAGGTGATGGAGTCACCATCATTGGAGGTGTTCAGGAGGAGACTTGATGGGGTGCTTGGTGCCATGGGTTAGTTGTTTAGGTGGTGTTGGATTGGTTGATGGGTTGGACGCGACGATCTTGAAGGTCTCTTCCAACCTGGTTTATTCTATTATTCTACAGAAATAGCTATTTAATTTATTACACCTTGACACTGCCCCAGTGACTTTCTTCTCACCAACTGGCCTATGCCTCTAAAGAAATTTAAATCACTATTACAAGACCAAGATGAGGAAAAGACATCAATAACTCAACTAGATGCTGATTTAAGCACCATCTCCAGCTGTGAGGTCCAAGACCATAGATGCCATCACTCTAGCAGTGCAGAATGTGAGAGTCCAGATACTCTGGGAGCTTGGCTCCTAGCTGCTGCAGAGCTCAGGCATGGCTTGAGATGTGCTATTGGCATGCCCAGCCATGCTGATCCTGACCTTGCTTGGCTTACACAACTTCTTAGTTGGACTTCTGACTGTCTTGTATTCACAAGAGGACTGTTAACTGTCTCTGGCTACTATGGAGGACCTTGACTACACGTAACATCAGGAGCCCTGCCTGCTCTGCCATGCACCACACTGAAGTCACCTATAGCCCCACTCCCTGCCTGCTGCTACCTAAAACATCCTTGCAAAGCTGGCCAGTTCTATTAGGAACATCAAAACTTTTGTATTCTCAAGTGAACAATATGAAACAAGAAAACAACCATCAGTACAAGGTACCTATCTGTACTGGTTTGGAAACAAGATGCTCTCTAGAAACAAAGCAGGCAGTAATTGGAATTACCGTTTTCATGGGCTGAAGGTGACTTCACCTTTCCTCCTCTTCATCACCTACATAATGACCTTCCTCCTACCCTCCAAGGTCCAGTGGCGCACAGCCCAGTTTCATAATGTGGGTGAAGATCTGTTTCACTGTTTGTTTCCTCTATTCCCTTCCCTTTAACCTTCCATTATTATACCACATATAGTTGCACAACAATAGAGTCTTGTCTAGCATTTACATAAAAGATTGTTACAAAACAGTAGAACCCTATCCATCAGTTACATTGATGGATCAATGATAGTTTTCCCATCACTAACACAGACACAGAGGGGGGTCCAGAGCAGAGTCACAAAGATGATCAGAAGGCTGGAGCACCTCTTCTGTGAAGACAGGCTGAAAGAATTGTCTGTTCAGCCTGGAGAAGAGAAGGTTTTGGAGAGACCTTATAGTTACATTTCAGTATCTGAAGGGAAACTGTAGGAAGGCTGGGGAAGGACTGTTTAGAAGGGTTTTTAGTGATCGGATGAGTGGCAATGGTTTTAAGCTGGAGCAGGATAGATTTAAGTTGGACATAAGGAGGAAATTCTTTACAATGAGAGTGGCAAAACTCTGGATTGGGCTGCTGTCATGGTAGAGCCAAACAGCCCCAGCACAAACCCAGACAGACCCTTATGTGTCTAGACATGGTCCTCCTCCCCCACACCCTTCCTGCAGAAAGTCAGGACAACACGAGAAAAGGAACGAAGGGGGCAGGATCTGTGCCTTTAAGAAAGGGACAGTGCTGGAACACTCTGGCTGAATATTTTGAAAACAAAGATAGGTCTAAATGAATTTCATTGATAGATTGGTAGGACGCAACTTTAAGTTTTAGTTCAGTTGGAATCTTTCTCAGTTCCAGTCTGTTCTGTCTCTTCAGCCTGTCTGCTTCTGAGCAACAGTGACGGGACCTGTTAACCTTGAGATAAGAAAACTAATCCTTGCATGCGCTTTTGAGCCTAACAAGAATTTCCTCCTTATTAATTACCTTTCTGTCTCTCTCTAACCCTTTTTGGGAAAAAAGAGAGGTAGGGGGAGGGAGAGGGTACAGGGGGGAACCCTCCTCTGGCCGGAGGAGGGAGTTTTTTTCTGTATTACTTTCTTTGTTATATATTTCTGTATATATTGTAACTACTGTATATTGTGTATATATCCATATGCATTTCATCCTGCTTGTAAATACAGCTCATACTCTTTGCTTCTCCGACTGAGTCAGCCATGGTTTCTTTGTGGGGGAGGGACAGCTGGGCCTTCTCTCACCACCACATTTTTATTTTGTCACCCAGCGTGGGGCGATGCCATGACTCGGATTCGAACCAAACGTATCTGGTAAACAACTCTCCTTCTGGGATAAGGGCATGTGTTTTTGCCACTGCTCCTTCCTGACCAGGCTTATGTTTCTACCTTTTACAGCCACAGCCTGGCAGAACCCCTTTAAATTAGGTAACTATGTGCTGGCTTCAGTTGCCCTATTGGGCCAATTGGATCTCAGGCACAATATTCATACAGGCCAATTTCGAGTCACCTTGCTTTGCTTAAGCCTTGCCATGCTTGAACCTGCTTGGTCCTGTCTCGCTTGAAGTTGCTTCAAGTTGTATCACCTCGAGTTGCCCAGTCCAGAGCCTGGGATAAAGCCACAAACCTACACACTGCAAACTATGAGAGAAGCCATGAGCATAGGAGCTGGAGCAAAGCCTGCTTCCCCTTACAACCAGAATTTTGCTGTGCCTCAGTGTCCCCTGGACAAAGCAAGCACCCGTTGCAAGAAGTGTCGTAAAGAGCCTACTGTCTGCTGAAGACAGCCCAGCCCTGAGACCACATGGCATTTCTGCCAGCAACCTGCTGGGCCTGGTGCATGAGGATGTCCCAAAGCCTCAACAGCTATACACAGCAGCAGCAGTCCCCATGTAGGTGGAACCAGCTGTGAGTAATTAATTAATTGCCTTTTGGCTTAACAGTTCTTGTCAAGTCTCCCCCTGTGTGGTCAAGTGCCATTTTGCTCCAAGGGATTCTTTCTTTCTGATATTCCTAACCTTTTGAATAAAATTATTAAAATAGTTATAATTGCCTAAATACTGTACATTCCCATTGTAAATATATATTCTAACTGTACATTGAACCTATTTAATAAGGTTTTGGTAATCTTCATATTAATAACAATTATCAATATTTATAATAATATTTGCCATATCATTTCTAAATTAAACCAATACTCCTTAACAAGTGCACAGTGATGGGTTTGTGGTCCCATCCATAGACATATTAAAGGTCAGACTTGATGTGGCCCTGGGCAGCCTAATTTGGTGGGAGGGTCCCTGCTTACTTCAAGGGGACTGGACAAAATGATCCTTGAGGGTCCCTTCAAGATCAGATGCAATCTGTGAATTTGCAAATCATAGAAATGTTTGGGTTGTAAGGGACCTTTAAAAGTCATCTAGACCAACCTCCATCACATAGGATCTCAGGCAAAGCAAGCTCTATTTCCACATGAAGAAAACATGGGAAAACCAGAAACAAATTGGAAATGAATGGAAGATGTTCATCAGAGTGTGCCACAGATGAAAAACTAAATTATCCCAGACCCCAATATAAATGTATGTTGTGCAACCAAACACTCTACAACTGTTTCACCAATAGTCTAATATACACTCTACAACCTTAAGAATTCTTTGTGTTATACCACCCTGTCTCCACTGTGGAGGATTGAAATTTCCCCTCCAACATTAAGTTTTAAAGAACAGCCCATCTGGAAGCAAATGAAAGCTGCATTTACAAGTCAAAACTACAACCTACAATGTAATGTAATGAATATATACAAAATATATAGTATTTAGAAAATATATAGTATTTACAATATTTACAGATATTTACAATTAATAAATAGAATAAGAACCCCCCTGATCAAAAGCCAGGGGAAGCTACCAGCTTATCCCTCCCTGCCTAGCCCCTGTACAAAAGAAAGGAGAAAGGAGCAGAGGAATGTTAATACCAAAACAATGCAGCCAAGGTCAAGCAGCAGTAAGTTAGTATCTCTCCAGAGTGAAGAAGTGACAAGAGAAGAGAAATTGTTTTGATACAACCAATCTTAAGGTAGCTATCTCTCCAATGGGATTGTTTAGCATTACCTTTATTTTCCCTTTTACACCCAATAGTGATTTATTTACATTTTAAAACTTTTCTGTTTAAGATCTGTGAAAAAATTTAAAGGGATAGCCTAAAACTACCACACCCACTCTCACTTTGTCTTCAGTTTCCCTCATTCAGTATTTCTTTCCCCTGTCACTCATATAATTTCCACCTCCTTTTCTACGCACTAGAATATGTATCACAGTATCACAGTATCACAGTAACTAAGGTTGGAAGAGACCCCAAGGATCATCATGTAGTTGATTTGAAGCTACACATATGCTACTTGAGTGATTAGTAAGTGAGCTGAATGGCCAGCTGAGAGGCCCAACAATCTTTTGAATTTATACTGTGACCCTTTACCATTTGAAGGATCTTAACATGAACCACTGACTCTTGTGTGACCACAGCTCCTCTTTATAGCCATAGAATATTGTTGTATTTTATAGATTTTAACTTTCCTTTTTTTATGTAGTGGAAACTGGACAAAATTCTAAATTATTACACCGAAGAAAAAATAAATAATCCTTATTTTGTTAAGAAATCCACTTAAAAATGTGAAGTGCACATGAGACAAGATGTACATGATTGCTAAGAGAGGACTACAGATAAACATTTATCTTCACTCTAAAGAGAAGAAAAAGAAACACAGAAACACACACAAAGACATTAGCAGTTGGGGGGGGGAGGGGGGGAGGGAAGTTACCTAAATGGAGATTTGGAAAGAATTTTCCAGTGAAACTTTTGACTTTTCAGATACTCCAGATGGACACTGAGAAATGTCAAAGCAAAGAATGAGAAAGAAGGCATCTGATTTATAGGCTAGCTAACAGTCTTTTTGAGCTATTGTGGCATTGTAACTGTCAGAGATCTAAGATCAAGCATCTGAAAGAGTGAAAGAAATCACAAGCAAAGCACTGTATCTAAAGTCTCTCAACCTTGGGAGCAGCTCAAGCTACAACAGTGCCTCATGAGAATGGCTAGCACAGGTGAAAGACAGCAACCTATATTTATATTACTAATCATGTCAGTCCAGAAAGAGAGATATTTTCATCCTGAAAGAGAGCTGCTGGCTGTGCTGCTTGCAATGATTCAATTCCAGGTGCCCTTCAGACATAAGGGGGTTAGGAAGTCTGATTCAAGTCATGAAAACATGGAGTCACAGAAAACATGGACTAATCTTTCCTCAGTGCATGGCTAAGTGATGAGTATAATCTGTTGGGAAAAATAGGCTTCTCCCAAGGAAGGATATCAGCCCACTGAATAACAACATTGTAGAGGAGACAGCCTTTGCTTATGACACCAGGTGATCTTCATCCTGATTTTGAGAGCAGAACACAGGGAATAAAAAGACATCTGCACAAAGCCAGTAATTAATTGCAACAAAGAGGTGAGAAAAAAATATCTATCAACTCAACCACCAAGTCTAACACTGATTATAGAAGAAAGTCATCAAGTATGGCTGAGACAAAGCCTATCTAGCTCAAAAAGATTAACAAAGTAAAAAAAAAAAGAAACAACCACAAGATAGGGTTATGCTAAGGCAGTGGGAGAACAGGGAGGTAATTTGAGATGGTTATGATGGCTTCACCAAGGGCAAGTCTTGGCAGAATTGCCGAGTGGCCTTGTGAGATGGAGTGTCCACATCACTGGATAAGGGAATAGCTATGGACATAATCTATTTGTTCTTCTTCAAGACTTTTGATGTGGGACCCTATAACATTATTCTCTTCAAACTGGAGTTATATGGATTTTATGGACAGATTAGTTGGTGGATAACAATTTTTTTTCGGATGGTTGCATTGGTGGTCAGCAGTTCAACATCCAGACGGAGATCAATGACAAGTGGTGTTCCTCAAGGATTCACACTGGGACCAGTACTGTTTAATATTTTTATCAGTGGCAGGCATTAGGACTGAATGTATCCTCAGCAAGTTTACAGATGACACCAAGATGTGTAGTGTTGTTGACATGTCTGAGGGATGAAATGCCATTCAGATGAATCTGGATAAGTTTAAGAATGAACCTATGTGAAACTTAGGAGATTCAAGAAGACTAAGTGTAAGGCCTCTGTGTCTGCTCTATTGAGACCTTACCTGCATTATAGCACGTAGCTCCGGAATCCACAGTAAAAGAAAGACATGAACCTGTGGGAGTGGGTCTAGGGGGGCCCACAAAAATTATCAGGAGGCTGGAACAGTTCTCCAGTAAGAAAGGGTGAGAATGTGGGAGTTGTTAAGAGAAGAGAAAGAGGAGAGAAGAGAAACAGAAGGGGAAGGGGAAGGGGAGGGGGAAGGGGAAGGGGAAGGGGAAGGGGAAGGGGAAGGGGAAGGGGAAGGGGAAGGGGAAGGGGAAGGGGAAGGGGAAGGGGAAGGGGAAGGGGAAGGGGAAGGGGAAGGGGAAAGGGAATGGAGGGAGGGTAGGTGAGCATAGGGGAGGGGAGAGGAGAGGTTGAGGGAAGGGAAGGGAAGGGAAGGGAAGGGAAGGGAAGGGAAGGGAAGGGAAGGGAAGGGAAGGGAAGGGAAGGGAAGGGAAGGGAAGGGAAGGGAAGGGAAGGGAAGGGAAGGGAAGGGAAGGGAAGGGAAGGGAAGGGAAGGGAAGGGAAGGGAAGGGAAGGGAAGGGAAGGGAAGGGAAGGGAAGGGAAGGGAAGGGAAGGGAAGGGAAGGGAAGGGAAGGGAAGGGAAGGGAAGGGAAGGGAAGGGAAGGGAAGGGAAGGGAAGGGAGAAGGCAAAGCTCTGGGAAGATCTTACTGTAGACAGTTTTCTTAAATTTCAAGAAACATCTACCAGATATCCTCACAGCAGTTTGTTTGTTTGTTGGGGATTTTTGTGTTTGGTGGTGGGGTTTTTTTGTTTTGTTTTGTTTTGTTTTGTTTTTTTCTTTAATAAGGAAGAATAACAAAGATATATGCAAGGCACTGTGTGCAAACTGAAATTTCTTACAATGAATCCTGTGTTAGCTTTTACCCATGTTTTCGCATAGGAAAATTTGACACCATGCTAGGATTTGCAAGCTGCAGACTCATTACCTCATTCTAAAACAGTCAATTGCTCTCTTTCTGTGTCCCAGTTTCACTGTAAGGAATTACTCTAAAGATTTCTACAAGACACAATGTGTCTATTAGATGCTAATTTTCTGATGGTGTACTAGACTTCTACTGATTCCTTACTGATAAGTGGAGCACCCCCAGATTATTCACTGCTGACTTAGTATTTACAATTTTTTAAATAAATGTTGTAGTCCAAAAAGAGATTTAAATTTTATAATAAATTCTCCTAAGACTATTTTGTCATTGTTAAGAAAAACATTTTTATGGCTCTTTTAGTTACTACTCAGAGCAATATGGGGATATTTATCTTTGTCCTTTTGTTCCACCTTCTTTTGAACAATGCTGATGCTTAGAAATACTATTCAGGAAAATACAACTAGCTAATTTCAGTGACCTTTTAATCTCCTTTTTATTCTCCTCATATTTTAATTATTTTTTATTCATTATCAATATGCCTTTTCAATAATTTATGGAAAAGGTTATATAAGATAAATTAGAAGGCAAAAATCATCTGAACTTTAGGCTTTATACTAACCCATGAATTTTCTTTAGTGCCTTTTATACTGACCAATCAAATAAGTAATTCCAGTCTTGTAGTATGAAGAGAAGGAGGAAATAATTGCTTTGACCATAAAATAATTTCTGAAGTCACTTAAAAATTTACTATAACAAGTATTTTGTAGAAGGTCTTGCATTTAGACTTTTTAAAATTATTCTTCAAATGTAAGTTGCAATTTACTGCCGTAAAATGGTTGCTGTATTTATGTCATAGGCTGAGTTGAAACTGCTGCTGTTATTTATACCATGCTGCAGTCATGCCAGCTTCAAAAATGACAGTACTGGCTGGAGCAAAGTATTATGGGGCTTGAAGTTTAGGTTGTAACATGGGAGGCTTCCTGTTCAGGTTACTGGTTCTGGGGGTTTGAGTGTTGGATTTCTTCTGCAGTGATGATAGAGAGGTGAGTGGGAGTTGGGTAATGTGCTGGGGTTTTTTGTTAGTTTGTGTGGTTGTTTGGTTGGTTGGTTTGTTTTGCTCTGGTTTTGTTTTCTCTTTTTCCTGTATTTTGCTATGCTGCTTCTGCAAAGTTGACTAAGCTAGGGTAATCATACATTGTATTATTAGACAAATTAGATTATCAGTTAACGCAAATGTTCATTTATGTTATCTCATTTATTCAGTAAGCTCTTACCTCTTTATCTCAGCTCCCTGTTGTGTGTTTCTTTTCCCTTATTCTGTGTTGGGGGAGCAGGCAGGTTAACCCTTGCATTAAAACATTGCAATTTATGATTACACATGTAGCTGATTTGCTAGCACATAAACTTGCATTTCAGAAAGGAGGTTCTTAGTTTGTTCTTTTTTATATTATTTGTTCTTTGGTTTCATCTCAATTTTATTCAGTTAGTCCCTAGCAAAGGATGTGAATGTAAAGTGGAGTAATTTGTGAACCAGTCCTCTCCTATAAAGCAAAAATACAGAAACAAAATGCAAACATGCTAAAAATTTCATCTAGAGAAGGAAACAGATAAAAGGTTACTCAAGACTCTGCATTGACACCTAAGAAGCACCATTAGAGCCAAATGCAGTCAGTACCAGAGTACAACAGAATAAGCCTGCAGAGAATATACTTCTCCTCATAGAGGCATCACAAAGGTAGAAGCAATGGTGTAATGCTCAAATGGAAAAGAAATACCTTAAAAAAAATACCACCTCAATAGTATTTCGTTACAGTATTAAAAAGTTTCTGTTTCAGTCTTATGATTTGCATCACATCTAATAAAAGGAAGTAAATGTTATAGTCACAAGAACAACAGTTAGTACATGGCTACCAGTAGGCCAGCAGAATGTTTTAAAACATCATAGAATCATAGAATCATTTTGTTTGGATAAGATTGCTAAGTTCATCAAGTTCAACCAATGACTTCACCGTATCACAGTATCACAGTATCACTAAGGTTGGAAGAAACCTCAAAGATCATTGAGTCCAACCTGTCACCACAGACCTCATGACTAGGCCATGCCACCAAGTACCACGTCCAATCCCCTCCTGAACACCTCCAGGGATGGTGACTCCACCACCTCCCTGGGCAGCACATTCCAATGACGAATGACACCGTGAAGAACTTTCTCCTCAGTTCAAGCCTAAAATTCCCCTGGCACAGCTTGAGACTGTGTCCCTTGTTCTGATGCTAGTTGTCTGGGAGAAGAGACCAACCCCTTCCTGGCTACAACCACCTTTCAGGTAGTTGTAGAGAGCAATGAGGTCATCCCTGAGCCTCCTCTTCTCCAGGCTGAATAATCCCAGCTCCCTCAGCCTCTCCTCATAGGGCTTGTGCTCAAGGCCTCTCACCAGCCTTGTTGCCCTTCTCTGGACACGTTGTGAGTCTCAATGTCCTTCCTAAGATGAGGGGCCCAGAACTGGACACAGGACTCAAGGTGCGGCCTAACCAATGCAGAGTACCAGGGCACAATGACTTCCCTGCTCCTGCTGGCCACACTATTCCTAATGCAGGCCAGGATGCCATTGGCCTTCTTGGCCACCTGGGCACACTGCTGGCTCATGATTCAGCAGCTGTCAATCAGCACCCCCAGGTCCCTTGCTGCTTGGCAGCTCTCCAGCCACTCCAACCCCAACCTGCAGCTCTGCATGGGGTTTTTGTGGCTAAAGTGTAGCACTCAGCACTTGGATGTGCTGAATGCCATCATGTTGGAATCCACCCATTCGTCCAGTTGGTCAAGGTCCCTCTGCAGAGCCCTTCCACCCTCTAACTGAACAACATCTGCTCCCAGCTTGGTGTCATCTGCAAATTTGCTGATGACTGTCTCAATCCCCTCATCCAGAGTATCAATGAAGATGTTAAAGAGGATGGGGCTCAGCACTGATCCCTGGGGGACACCACTTGTGACTAACTGCCAGCTGGATGTGGCACCATTCACCACCACTCTCTGGGCTTGGCCCTCCAGCCAGTTCCTAACCCATCGCAGTGTGCTCCCATCCAAGCCATGGGCTGAGAGCTTGGCCAGGAGTTTGCTATGGGGAACAGTGTCAAAGGCCTAACTAAACCATGGCACCAAGCACCCCATCAAGTATCCTCTTGAACACCTCCAATAATGGTGACACCACCACCTCCACGGGCAGCCCATTCCAATGGGCAATCACTCTCTCTGTATAGAACTTCTTCCTAACATCCAGCCTAAACCTCCCCTGGTGCAGCCGGAGACTATGTCCTCTTGTTCTGGTACTGGCTGCCTGGGAGAAGAGACCAACATCCACCTGTCTACAACCTCCCTTCAGGTAGTTGTAGACAGCAATAAGGTCACCCCTGAGTCTCCTCCAGGCTAAGCAACCCCAGCTCCCTCAGCCACTCCTCACAGGGCTTGTGTTCCAAGCCCCTTACCAACTTTTTAGCCCTTCTCTGGACTCGTTCCAGCAAGTCAGCATTCTTCCTAAACTAAGGGGCCCAGAACTGGACACAGGACTTGAGGTGCATCCTAACCAGTGCAGTGTACAGGGGCAGAATGACCTCCCTGCTCCTGCTGGCCATACTGTTGCTGATACAGGCCAGGATGCCATTGGCCCTCTTGGCTCCCTGGGCACACTGCAGGCTCATGTTCAGTCTACCATCAACCAGAACCCCCAGGTCCCTCTCTGCCTGGCTGTTCTCCAGCCACTCTGACCCCAGCCTGTAGCTCTGCATGGGGTTGTTGTGACCAATGTGCAGAACCCGGCACTTGGATGTGTTAAATCTCATGCCGATGGACTCTGCCCATCTGCCCAGCCTGTCGAGGCCCCTCTGCAGAGCCTCTCAACCCTCCAGCAGATCAACTCCTGCCCCCAGCTTGGTGTCATCAGCAAATTTACTGATGATGGACTCAATGCCCTCATCCAGATCATCAATAAAGATGTTAAAGAGCATGGGGCCCAGTACTGATCCCTCGGGCACACCACTAGTGACTGGCTTCCAGCTGGATGTAGCACCATTCACCACCACTCTCTGGGCTCGGCTCTCCAGCCAGTTCCTAACCCATCGCAGTGGGCTCCCATCCAAGCCATGGGCTGATAGCTTGGCCAGGAGTTTGCTATGGGGAACGGTGTCAAAGGCCTTTCTGAGGTCCAGGTAGACTACATCCACAGGCCTCCCCACATCCTCCAGGTGGGTCACCTGATCATAGAAGGAGATCAGGTTGGTCAGGCAGGACCTGCCCTTCCTAAATCCATGCTGGCTGGGCCTGATCCCTTGGCAATCCTCTAAGTGTTGTGTGATTGCACTCAGGAAGACCTGTTCCATAATCTTGCCTGGCACTGAGGTCAGGCTTACAGGCCTGTAATTCCCTGGCTCATTCAACCAGCCCTTCTTGTGGATGGGCATCACGTTGGCCAGCTTCCAGTCTTCTGGGATCTCTCCAGTGAGCCAGGACTGATGAAAAATGATGGAGGGTGGCTTGGCCAGCTCATCTGCCACCTCTCTCAGCACCCTAGGATGGATGCCATCTGGTCCCATGGACTTGTGGGGGTCCAAGCTACTGAGGAGAGCTGCAATCACTTGCTCATGGAACACAGGGAAACTATGCAGCCCCCTGGCTCCTTCTGCCAGCTCTGCAGGCCAGCTGTCTTGTAGATGTTCTGTCCTGCTAGTAAAAAATGAGGCAAAGAAGGTGTTAAGTACCTCTGCCTTCTCCTCATCCTGTGATACAACATTTCCGTCCATGTCAACCAAGGAGTGGAGGTTGTCCCTGCTCTTCCTCCTGCAATTAATATATTTATAGAAGGACTTTTGTTGTCCTTCACAGCAGAGGCCAGTTTAAGCTTCAAATGTGCTTTCGCCTCCCTAATTTTCTTCCTACATGATTTCGCTACATCCTTAAACAGTCCATGGGTTGCCTCACCTTTCTTCCAAAGGTGATACACCCTCTTTTTTTCCCCTTAGCTCTATTAAAAGTTCATTACCCAACCAGGCTGGCCGTCTGCCCCGCCAGCTCATCTTCCGGCACATTGGCACAGCCTATTCCTGCGCCTTCATCAGTTCTTCCTTGAAGCAGGTCCAGCCCTCTTGGACCCCTTTATTTTTAAGGGCTTTTTCACAAGGAGCCCTCTGAATTATTTCCTTGAGCAACCTGAAGTCTGCCCTCCGGAAGTCCAGAGTGGAGGTCTTCTTGCTGCCCCTCTTAGTTTGACCGAATACCAAAAATTCAATTATCTCGTGGTCGCTGGCCCCTAAACAGCCTCCGACCACCACATCACCCACCAGCCCTTCCCTATTGGTGAAGAGGAGGTCAAACATAGCCTTGCCCCTAGGAGGCTCACTCAGCAGCTGGGATAAGAAGCTGTCCTCCATGCACTCTAAGAACCTCCTAGACTGTCTCCTCTCTGCTGTGTTGACATCCCAGCAGATGTCAGGCAGGTTGAAGTCGCCCATGAGAACAAGGTCAGGCGATGTAGAGACAGCCTTAAGCTGCCTATGGAATGCTTCATCAACATCATCCTCCTGGTTGGGTGGTCTACAACAGACTCCAACCAGGATGTCTACCCTGCCGGTCTTCCCTCTAATTCTTGCCCACCAGCATTCAACCTGATCGTCCCTAATCTCCAGCTCAATGGCATCTAGTGCCTCCCTGATGTACAGGGCCACCCCTCTACCCCTTCTTCCTTGCCTGTCTCTCCTGAAGAGCCTGTAGCCATCAATTGCAGCACTCCAGTCATGTGAGTTATCCCACCATATTTCCTGTTGCAACAAGGCTTCCAGCTCCTCTTGTTTGTTTCCCATGCTTCGTGCATTAGTGTACATGCACCTCAGCTGGGCTGCTGGTTTGGCCTCTGACCCTAGCTTATCACCCCCAGACTCTTGCCTGAGGGGACTAGTTTCAGCCCCTTCCCCCTTCAAAACTAGTTTAAAGCCTTGTCGATGAGAGCTGCCAGTTCCCTTCCCAGAATCTTTTTACCTTTGGGGGACAGGCCGTTCTCATATACTGTGACCTTTCCCCTCCTCTGGGACAGATGTACTCCATCTGTTGCCAGGTGGCCTGGTGCAGTAGAAAGTTTACCAAGATCAAAAAAACCAAAATTCTTTTGGCTGCTCCAGCCTGTAAGTCACTTGTTGACCATGGCTGCTGACCTGTTCCTTGTGGTATTCCCTCCTGCAACTAAGGGTATTGAGGAAAAAATTATTTGAGCACCTGACCCCTCAACCAGATCTCCCAGGCCTCTGAAGTCATTTTTGATAGCTCTGGGAGTTCTGGTTACAGCATCATCATTCCCTATCTGCATAAATAGTAAAGGATAATAGTCAGAGGGCTGTACCACCCTGGGCAGCCTTCTGGTAACATCATTAACTTGGGCTTCAGGGAGACAACAGAGTTCCCTATGAGATGGGTCTGGCTGACAAATGGGGCCCTCCATTCCCCTCAGAAGTGAATCACCAATAACAATTACCCTCCTCTTTTTTTGAGGGAGCAGGTCCTGATGCCAGGGGAGGGTTGTTTAACCTTCGTCTGCTTTGCCTTAGGCTGTTTAACCTTAGGTTGTCTAACCTTAGGCTCTTTAGCCTCAGGGAGAACCCCAGATGGTGTGTCCTCTGGCATCAGGACCACCTCACCCTCATTCTCCAGTGCCCCATATCTGTTTTTAAAGAGCAGCGGGGAAGGTGAGGGAAGGCAAGGAGGTTTAACCTTGTGTCTTTTGAGAGGAACCTGTGTCCATTCCCCTCAGCTTTTTGGGTAACCAGCCTCTGCTGTGGGAGCCTGCAGAGCCTGCTTACTCTGGTTTATCTCTTTCCTCCTCTGGTTCATCTCTTTCCTCCTCTGGTTCATCTCTTTCCTACGTTCCCTTACACTTTTAAGACTAGCAACCTCATCCTTCAGTCTGGCCACCAGATTAAGTAGGTAGTCAATCTGCTCACACCTTATGCAAGAGTTACCCCTACTACTCTGTATCTCAAGAGCCAGGCTCCAGCACTCTCACAGCCATATACCTGGACAGCTACCTGCTTGTGTTCTACCTCAGTCTGGGTCGACACTGACTTTTTTAGGGAGTTTTTGCTATGAGTTACAACCATGATTGTCCCTGGCCATAGCACCCACTGGGGAAAAAAAAAATAAAAAATTAGTGAAACCACTATAATACGGGCTACCCGATGAATGGACCCCTCGCGCCTGGTGGCAAAGTGTGTTTAAATCAGCCGGGGGTGACGTAGCGATCACAAGCCCTAGCTGCGTGAAGAGACGATACCCGCCGACCTCGCATTGTATTCAAGGGATGTTCGCGGTCCTGGTGGCTCCCACAGCCCGAACAGGAGAGAATCGGATGATCCCCGGTGGCTGCAGGTCCTGTCGCGGTTCCAATACGGCTTAAAAGAATGCGGGCACCATTCACCACCACTCTCTGGGCTCGGCCCTCCAGCCAGTTCCTAACCTGTCGCAGTGTGTTCCCATCCAATCCATGGGCTGACAGCTTGGCCAGGAGTCTGCCATGGGGGATGATGTCAAAGGCCTTTCTGAGGTCCAGGTAGACTACATCCACAGCCTGCCCCACATCCACCAGGCGGGTCACCTGATCATAGAAGGAGATCAGGTTGGTCAGGAAGGACCTGCCCTTCCTAAATCCATGGTGTCTGGACCTGATCCCTTGGCCATCCTCTAAGTGCTGTGTGACTGTACTCAAGATGACCTGTTCCATAATCTTGCCTGGCACTGAGGTCAGGCTGACAGGTCTATAATTCCCTGGCTCATCCAACCAACCCTTCTTGTGGATGGGCATCACGTTGGCCAGCTTCCAGTCATCTGGGATGTCTCCAGTGAGCCAGGACTGATGAAAAATGATGGAGAGCAGCTTGGCCAGCACATCTGCCAGCTCTCTCAGCACCCTAGGATGGATCCTATCTGGTCCCATGGACTTGTGGGGATCCAAGTGGCTAAGCAGATCACCAACTACCCCATTCTGGAACACAGGAAGACTTATGCTGCTCCCTGACGCCTTCTGCCAGCTCTGCAGGTCAGCTGTCTGGAAGACATTCTGTCATGCTAGAAAAAATTGAGGCAAAGAAAGTGTTAAGTAACTCTGCCTTCTCCTCATCCTTTGTTACAACGGTCTCCTCCGTGTCCACCAAGGAGTGGAGGTTGTCCTTGCCCTTCCTCTTGCTATGAATGTATTTGTAGAAGGACTTTTTGTTGTCCTTCACAGCAGAGGCCAGTCTAAGCTCCAAATGTGCTTTTGCCTCCCTAATATTCTTCCTACAAGACCTAGCAACATCCTTAAAGTTTTCACGGGTTGCCTCACCTTTCTTCCAAAGATGATACACCCTCTTTTTTTCCCTTAGTTCCCTTAGTGAAAAGACTGTTCCTGCAAGGCTCGCAGCCTCGCAGCGCCTGCAGAAATCTCTGCGGTCCTGTTGGCTCCCATAACCCAAAAAGGAGAGCAGCAAATGGCCACGGGGGGCTGCTGGTCCTGGCATGGTTCCGAGAGGGCTTCCCGCCAAATGGAACCCCCGCGAGCCACGGCTGTGGCTTTTAAAATCTGCCACTGATGACGCCGAGATCACGAGCCACAGGCATGTGGAAAGATGGTTCCTGCAAGCCTCACAGCCTTGCAGTGCCTGCAGAAATCTCCACGGTCCCGGTGGATCCCATAACCTGAAAAGGAGAGCAGGTGGAGCAACTCATTCTGGAGGTCATCCCTAGGCACTCCAAAGAGAAGATGATCAGGAGTAGTCAGCATGGATTTACCAAGGGGAAATCATGCTTGACTAATCTGATAGCCTTCTATGATGTCATAACTGAATGGGCAGATTCAGGGAGACCAGTGGATGTAGTCTACCTTGACCTTAGTTAGACTTTTGACACTGTCTCCCATAATATCCTTGTAAGCAACCTCAGGAGGTGTGGGATAGAAGAACAGGCAGTGAGATGGATTAGGAACTGGTTAAAAAATAGAGTGTAACAAGTGGTGATCAATGGTGCCAAGTCCAGCTGCAGACCTGTAACTAATGGAGTCCCTCAGAGATCAGTGCTTGGTCTGATCCTGTTCAACATCTTCATCAATGACATTGATGAGGGGACAGAGTGACAAAGTGCCTGCTCAGCAAGTTTGCTGACAATACCAAACTGGAAGGTTTGGCTGATACACCTGGAGGCTGTGCAGCCATTAATCAAGACTAGGACAGACTGGAGAGTTGGGTAAAGAGGAACCTAACAAGTTCAACAAGGAAAAGTCCAGACTCCTGTACCTTGCTAGGAAGAATAAACTACACCAGAACAGGTTAGGAGGTAATCTGCTAGAGAGCAGCCCTGTGGAGAAGAACCTGGGACTCATAGTGGATAGCAAGTTATACATGAGTGTGGTGGTTTGAAAATTCCACACCCCCCATGCCCCCAACATTAAATTTGCCAGACCAGCTCAGCTGGAAGCAAATAAAAGCTGTATTTACAAGCAAAAGTACAATCTACAATGAAATGCAATGGATATGCACACATACATTTGTACATATACGGTAAATATTTTTATATTTACATACAAATATTGTTTATATTTTTACAAATATATTGTAAATATTTATAATATTTACAAATATTTACAATTAGTAAACAGCACAAAAATCCCCCTGGACAAGGACCAGGAGAAGCTACTAACTTCTCCCTCCCTGCTTCTCCCTTACCCCCCTGTTCAAGAGGGACAAGAGACAGAAGCGGAGAAGTTAATACCAGTCACAACAGAAGCAGTGAAGCCGAGGTCAAGCAGAAGCAAGTTAGTATCTCCCAGCCTGAGGAAGTGAGAAGAGAGAGAAATTGTATATTTTACTAGCTACAGTCCATTATCTTTCCAATGGGATTGTTTAGAACTATCTTTATTTTCCTTTTTACACCCAATAGTGATTTACTTACATTTTACCACTTTTCTGTTCAAGTTCTGTGAAAAAAATTTAAAGGAATAGCCTAAAACTATGACTCAGCAATGTGCCCTTGTTGCCAAGAAGGCCAATGGGATCCTGGGGTGCATTAGGAGGAGTGTGTCCAGCAGATTGAGGGAGGTTCTCCTTCCCCTCTACTCTGCTATAGTGAGACCTCACCTGGAATATTACATCCAGTTTTAGACTCCCCAGTTCAAGGACAAGGATCTACTCAAGAGACAATTAACAGAGGGCTACAAGGACGGTTAACGGACTGGAGCATATGCCCTCTAAGGAAAGGCTGAGTGACCTGGGGCTGTTTAGTCTGGAAAAGAGAAGACTGAGAGGGCATTTAATGAATGTTTATAAATATCTGAGGGCTGGGGGTGAAGAGGGAGGGGACAGGCTCTTCTCAGTTGCACCCTGTGATAGGAGAGGGGGCAATGGATATAAACTACAGCACGGGAGGTTCCACCTCAACATGAGGAGGAACTTCTTTACTGTGAGGGTCACGGAGCACTGGAACAGGCTGCCCAAAGAGGTTGTGGAGTCTCCTTACCTGGAGACTTTCAAGATCCATCTGGATGCGTTAATGTGTGAACTGCATTAAATTCTACGGTCCTGTGCTGGCAGGGAATTTGGATTCAATGATCTTTGGAGGTCCCTTCCAACCCCTAACATCCTGTGATCCTGTGACCTGCCCTTCATGACTATGTATTGACTTGACTGCCCTGCACATGCTGCATTATGGCACTCAGGATAATCTGTTCCATGATCTTCCCCAGACTGACTGATTATTAAAGGAAACAACTATTTTAGAATCTTCATAAATTTAGAAGTAAAAAAGCCTTAGCCTCTGACCTGCCAGACATCAGACAGATTGCTGGAATTAACCTTTGGTTGTACCACTGGTGTCTAACACAGTCAAAATTTAGGTGCAGGAAGCATGTATTTTTCTCTACAACAATGCCTTCTAATGTCTGCAACACTGTGAATATGTGTGAAAGGATCCCATAGGTGTGGGAAAATGCTGTACCAATGTCTTGATCCACTTTTGTGGAAGGAATGGTCCTTTCATGGTTCCCCTGACTGAAATTGAGAACGAACTGAATAGTTAGTTTGGGAAAAAACATTTGAACTTATTTTTCTTACATATGCAGGAGGAAATGTTAAAAGTATAGAAAAGGAGGTTAAAAGTAAGGGGTAGCTAAAGATAGTTATCACCATACATCCAGGTGGTGTCCTGTTCCTTTGATCCTGAAGCTCTTGATCAGTGGGGAAGTTTCAAACTTTCCCTGTTACCTCTGAGGTTTTATACCTTTTCCAATTCCATATATAGTTGCAGTTCCCCATTCAGTTGCCATGGTTACATCATGTTTCACTGGTGTTGGCACTGAGGCCTTCTGAGGGCAGAAGGAACCCAAGGGACAAGCAGGACCAGTGGGGGCTGTCCTCCAGCATGCCTGCTTGGGAAAGTGATGTGGCTGGGGGGAGTGTTGCTGGGCAACCATGTAAAATTTAAACATCAGTTAGTGTGAGACCACCATTCTGGTGTTAGAGCAGCTGCAGGAAAGCTAGCGTTCTCACTGGAATGCATCTAGTAGCATGTGAAGGTTAAAAAAAACCCCAAAAAAATCAAAAACAAACAAACCAAACCTCCCCACCCAAAAAAAAAAAAAAACAAACCCCAAAAACAAACCAGCCAAAAAAAACCCCAAACAAACTAACCTACAAACCTCAACACCATATAAGGTAAGTATAATGGTCTCCACCCAACAGAAGAAGGGCAAGCTCCTGGTGCCAGTTAAGGTGGATGTGGACACACAGACAGAGGATGAAATGAAGAAGGCAATAATGCAAATCACTGGCTGCAGAGAATGCCTCAGGGAGGTACCAGGGAGTTGTATATGCTGTGAGCAGGTAGTTTTTCTACTCAAACAAGCAGCACAGCTACAAGATGAGGCTGAAAGATTAAAAGATGACGTTCACAGGCTTAGAAGCATAAGGGAAGCAGAAAATGAGATAGACAGGTGGTGACGGGCTCTGACTGTTCCAATGAAGAGATAGGACTACCCATTAAAACATACTGAGAGTCAAGTACACCCTGTAGCCTCCCCCTGCCAGACTGAGGCCAGTAACCTAAAGGAAAAGAGGGAGTGGAGGCAAGTCCATGGTCAAGGCAGTAAACAAATTCCTGCCTTGTCCCCCTCTCCCTTCACCACTTACTTCCACTCCCTCAAGAGAAGGCTGTGGCAACAGGTTCCCACACACTGTGGTGGGAGTGTTACTTCAGTTATTACTGGAGCCCCCCAGGTGCCCTTGCAGAACAGGTTTGATGTCCTGCAGGTGCAACTGGCCAATGAGGAAGGTGAATTATTTGGCTTGGAAGAATTCCCAAAATAGAGGAAGCCTAAGCCCACCATAAAAACATCTTTAATCAATAAAAAAAAGAGAAGAGTCATCATTATAGGAGACTCCCTTGTGAAGGGAACAGAAGGCCCAATATACAGATCTGACCCACTTTAAAGGGAGGTCTGCTATCTAGTGGGGTCCAAGGTCAAGGATGTGATAAGAAGGCCTCCCTCCCTGGTACAGCCCACAGATTAGTACCCATTATTAACATTCCACATAGGTAATGATGACCTCGAAAGAAGAAAATTGAAGGCTATCAGAAGAGACTTCAGGGCCTTGGAAAAACTGGTCAAGGGAGTGGGAGCACAGGTAGTGTTCTCTTCTATCCTCCCTGTTGAAGGGACTAACAGAGAAAGAGTGAGAAGGACTCGCGTGCTCAACTCTTGGTTTTGAGACTGATGCCTCCAGCAGGACTTTGGCTTTTTTGACCACAGGTCACCCCACATGATTCCAGGTCTGCTGGCAGCAGATGGGGTGCATCTCTCTCAAAGTGGAAGTAGGTTTATATGACAGGGGTTGGCTGGGCTCATTAATTGTGCTTTAAACTGATGATGATCGAGTCCATCATCAGTAAATTTGCTGATGACACCAAGCTGGGGGCAGGAGTTGATCTGCTGGAAGGTTGAGAGGCTCTGCAGAGGGACCTCGACAGGCTGGGCAGATGGGCAGAGTCCAACGGCATGAGATTTAACACATCCAAGTGCCAGGTTCTGCACATTGGCCACAGCAACCCCATGCAGAGCTACAAGCTGGGGTCAGAGTGGCTGGAGAGCAGTCAGGCTGAGAGGGACCTGGGGGTGCTGGTTGACGGTAGACTGAACATGAGCCTGCAGTGTGCCCAGGCAGCTAAGAGGGCCAGTGGCATCCTGCCCTGCATCAGGAACAGTGTGGCCAGCAGGAGCAGGGAGGTCATTCTGCCCCTGTACACTGCACTGGTTAGGCCGCACCTCGAGTACTGTGTCCAGTTCTGGGCCCCTCAGTTTAGGAAGGATGTTGACTTGCTGGAACGAGTCCACAGAAGAGCAACAAAGTTGGTGAGGGGTTTGGAACATAAGCCCTACGAGGAGAGGCTGAGGGAGCTGGGGTTGCTTAGCCTGGAGAAGAGGAGACTCAGGGGTGACCTTATTACTCTCTACAACTACCTGAAGGGAGGTTGTAGACAGACGGATGTTGTTCTCTTCTCCCAGGCAGCCAGTCCCAGAACAAGAGGACACAGTCTCAGGCTGCACCAGGGGAGGTTCAGGTTGGATGTTAGAAAAAAGTTCTATACAGAAAGAGTGATTGCCCATTGGAATGGGCTGCCTGGGGAGGTGGTGGAGTCGCCATCACTGGAGGTTTTTAGGAGAAGACTTGACGGGGTGCTTGGTGCCGTGGGTTAGTTGTTTGGGTGGTGTTGGATTGGTTGATGGGTTGGACGCAATGATCTTGAAGGTGTCTTCCAACCTGGTTTATTCTATGTATTCTATGTATTCTTTGAAACTAGGTTGGAAGCGGGGAGGGAGTAAGCCAGGCTTAATGTAAACAAGTCTGTGACAATTGTGACACAAAGTGTCAGCTCCAATGCTATCTCAGGGGAGGTAGATAATAATGAGTTGTGTGTTGGAGAAGATGCAAGGGCTAGCAATGAGTACAAGCTGAGGGATGGCACACCAGGGTGGGAGGCTAATAAGAGCCTTCAGGCTGTTACCTTGCAGCATGCTGGGGACACATAAGAACTCTTAAATTATTACAGAAATGTACCACAAGGATCAAGTAATAAGGAATCAGTACACTCAGAGCTCTCTGCTAGGCTGGCAGCCATGGAAGTGGCTGGGAATGGTCAGACTGCATGGTGAAAGCCAGTGAATTAACTTCCTCCCTGAAATGCTTATATACCAGTGCACAGAGTATGGGGAATAAGCAGGAGGAGCTGGAGATCTGTGTTAGGCTGAATGGCAATTATATAACTGCCATCCCTGAAACATAGTGGGACAGCTCCCATGACTGGAATGTCATCATGGATGGCTATGTACTCTTCAGGAAGGATAGACCAGCAAGATGAGGTGGGGGAGTTGCCCTCTCTGTGTGAGAGCAACTGAAATGTGTTGAGTTCTATCCATGGGGGGAGGAGGAACAAGTTGAAAGCTTGTGGGCAAAAACTAAGGGTTGTGGGAAAGGAGGTGAAATTGTTGTAGTTGTCTACTATAGACCACCAAACAAAGAATGCGGCAGTTTTAGGCTATGCCTTAAAAAATTAGCTGCAGATTTTGAGCAGAAAAGCAGAAAAATATAAATAAGCCACTATTGGGTATGAAAAGGAAAACAAAAGATTATTCTAAAGAAATTAATTGGGCAGAATGTCTGGGATAAGAAAGCTGTACCATAACAATCTTTCACATTTCACTTCCATTCCCCTTCTTTTTTTTTTTTTTTTTCTTTTTTTTTTTTTTCCCTCTGGCTTGGCTGTTCTGTTTTGCTTGGGAGATAATAATGCTTCTGGCTGGCCTTGAAGATAAGAACTAACATTCCTTCCTCTTAACTCCTCTCTTTTCTCTTTGGTAAAAAGGGGAAGGGGCAGGACGTTTGGCAGGGGGCAGTGGAGCAGCTTCCCTGGTCTCTCGGGGAACCAAAGGGAGGCCAGGGTGGTTTCTGTGTAATTTGCTAATTGTAAATATCTGTATAATATTGTAAATACTGTATATTTTGTACATATTCATTGCATTTCATTGTAGGACTAGGACTAGGTGGAATGGAATGAAGCTGGAGGTGGGGAGATTCAGGCTGGTTGTGAGGAGGAAGTTCTTCACCACGAGAGTGGTGAAGCCCTGGAATGGGTTGTCCAGGGAGGTGGTTGAGGCCCCATCCTTGGAGGTGTTTAAGACCAGGCTGGCCAGCCTGATCTAGTGTGGGGTGTCCCTGCCCATGGCAGGGGGGTTGGAACTAGATGATCCCTGTGGTCCCTTCCAACCCTGACTGATACTATGATACTATGATAGGTGGTTCCACCTCAACACAAGCGGGAACTTCTTTACTGTAAGGGTCACAGACCACTGGAACAGGCTCCCCAGGGAGGTGGTGAGTCTTCTTCTGTGAAGAATTTCAAGGCCCATCTGGATTAATTCCTCTGTGACCTGAGCTAGGTTCTGTGGTGCTGTTCTGGCAGGGGGGTTGGACTCAATGAACTCTTTGGGTCCTTTCCAACCCCTGATATCCTGTGATCCTGTGATCCTGTGATCCCACAGTTAGTTACATATTCCAGTCCCAGTCTCAAGGCAAATTAAATGCTATTTTCACAGAATCACAGACTGTCAGGGGCTAGAAGGGACCTCAAGAAATCATCTAGTCCAATGCAATTGCCAAAGCAGGATCACCTACACGAGGTCACAGAGGAACTCATCCAGGTGGGTCTTGAATATCTCCAGAGAGGGAGGGTCCACAACTACCCTGGGCAGCCTGCTCCAGTGTTCTGTCACCCTCACAGAGAAATAATTCTTTCTCCTGTTTCCATGCCTCAACTGCCACCCTTTGGAGTCACCATCACTGGAGGTGTTTAAGAGGGCACTGGATGAGGCGCTTGGTGCCATGGTTTAGTTGATAACATGATATTTGGTGATAAGCTGGACTTGATGATCTTGAAGGACTTTTCCAACCTGGTTAAATTCCTCTCCTCTCCTCTCCTCTCCTCTCCTCTCCTCTCTTCTCCTCTCCTCTCCTCTCCTCTCCTCTCCTCTCCTCTCCTCTCCTCTCCTCTCCTCTCCTCTCCTCTCCTCTCCTCTCCGAACCTCTCCTCTCCGAACCTCTCCTCTCCGAACCTCTCCTCTCCGAACCTCTCCTCTCCTCTCCTCTCCGAACCTCTCCTCTCCTCTCCGAACCTCTCCTCTCCTCTCCGAACCTCTCCTCTCTGAACCTCTCCTCTCCGAACCTCTCCTCTCCTCTCCGAACCTCTCCTCTCCTCTCCGAACCTCTCCGAACCTCTCCTCTCCTCTCCGAACCTCTCCTCTCCAAACCTCTCCGAACCTCTCCTCTCCTCTCCGAACCTCTCCGAACCTCTCCTCTCCTCTCCGAACCTCTCCGAACCTCTCCGAACCTCTCCTCTCCGAACCTCTCCGAACCTCTCCTCTCCGAACCTCTCCTCTCCGAACCTCTCCTCTCCTCTCCGAACCTCTCCGAACCTCTCCAAACCTCTCCGAACCTCTCCTCTCCTCTCCGAACCTCTCCGAACCTCTCCTCTCCTCTCCGAACCTCTCCTCTCCGAACCTCTCCGAACCTCTCCGAACCTCTCCTCTCCTCTCCAAACCTCTCCTCTCCGAACCTCTCCTCTCCTCTCCAAACCTCTCCTCTCCTCTCCTCTCCTCTCCGAACCTCTCCTCTCCGAATCTCTCCTCTCCGAACCTCTCCTCTCCGAACCTCTCCTCTCCGAACCTCTCCTCTCCTCTCCGAACCTCTCCTCTCCTCTCCTCTCCGAACCTCTCCTCTCCGAACCTCTCCTCTCCTCTCCTCTCCTCTCCTCTCCTCTCCGAACCTCTCCGAACCTCTCCTCTCCTCTCCGAACCTCTCCTCTCCGAACCTCTCCGAACCTCTCCAAACCTCTCCGAACCTCTCCTCTCCTCTCCGAACCTCTCCTCTCCGAACCTCTCCGAACCTCTCCTCTCCGAACCTCTCCTCTCCGAACCTCTCCTCTCCGAACCTCTCCTCTCCTCTCCTCTCCTCTCCGAACCTCTCCAAACCTCTCCGAACCTCTCCGAACCTCTCCGAACCTCTCCGAACCTCTCCTCTCCTCTCCGAACCTCTCCTCTCCGAACCTCTCCGAACCTCTCCGAACCTCTCCTCTCCTCTCCAAACCTCTCCTCTCCGAACCTCTCCTCTCCTCTCCAAACCTCTCCTCTCCGAACCTCTCCTCTCCGAACCTCTCCGAACCTCTCCGAACCTCTCCTCTCCTCTCCTCTCCTCTCCTCTCCTCTCCTCTCCTCTCCTCTCCTCTCCTCTCCTCTCCTCTCCTCTCCTCTCCTCTCCTCTCCTCTCCTCTCCTCTCCTCTCCTCTCCTCTCCTCTCCTCTCCTCTCCGAACCTCTCCTCTCCTCTCCTCTCCGAACCTCTCCTCTCCAAACCTCTCCTCTCCGAACCTCTCCTCTCCGAACCTCTCCTCTCCGAACCTCTCCTCTCCTCTCCTCTCCTCTCCTCTCTGAACCTCTCTGAACCTCTCTTCTCCAAATCTCTCCAAACCAACCTGAACCTCTCCAAAACTTTCCTCTCCAAACCTCTCTCACCAAGGCTCCCACCTCATACAACAGTGGGCCTACATTGCCTCTGGCTTTAGCATTTCTTGCAATGTATTTGAAGAGGCACTTTCTGTTCTCATTGACCTGCCTTGCAAGGCTGAACTCCAACGAGGCCTGAGCCTTCCTAGTAGCTTCCCTACATCCTCTGACAACTGTCTTATATTCGTTCCAAGTGGTCAGTCCCTCCTTCCATGATCTGTGGAGTCTCTTCCTTCAACTGAGTTTGCTCAGCCACTCCCTACTTAAACATGTCGGTCTCCTGGCTCCCTTTCTTAATTTCCTACTCTGTGGGACGTTCTCATCTTGAGCTTGGAAGAAGAGCTCCTTGAATGTTAACCAACTGTCTTGGGCCCCTTTACCTTCCTCTACCCTGTCCCATGAGATGTCCCTCAGCAACTGCCTGAAACGTCCGAAGTTGACCCTACTGAAATTCAACATTGTAACCCTGCTTGATACTTTGTACCTACCACACAAGATCCTGAACTCCACTATCTTGTGGTCACTGCAGCCAAGGCTGCCCTCAGCCTTCCCTGCTTCAATCAGTCCCTCCTTGTTGGTGAGTATCAGGTGCAGTAATGCGCCTCTCCTGGTTGGTTCCTTCACCATTTGCATAAAGGAATTAACATCAATGCACTGGAAGAACTTAATGGACTGTAGATGGCTGGCTGTGTAGGCCTTCCAGCAAATATCTGAGTAGTTGAAGTCCCCCATGACAATCAGGGTCTGTGATTGTGAGGCTGCTGTTAGCTGTCTACAGAAGGCCTCATCAACTTCATCATCCTGATCAGGTGGTCTGTAATAAATACCCACAACACTGTCACCCATGCCAGCCTGCCCCTTAACATACACCCACAAACTCTCAACTTGCCCCTCATCCCACCCTGAGCTGAACTCAACACATTCTAGTTGCGCTCTCACATAGAGAGCAACACCACTACTTCGCTTAGCTGATCTATCTTTCCCAAAAAGGACACAGCCATCTGTGCTGGGTTACACCCATCCTGGGGGAGGGCTGCTTCCCCAGGGGACAGAAGAAATCTGATCAAGGTGAACAGAGAGCAACTTGATTTCCTCCTCCCAGGAGGAGGGGTCCTCTGGGTCAAAGGTGGTTTACTCCACTCCCTCCTCCTGTCCAGCAAGCCTATAAAAAGGAAGATGCTGCACCTCTTTTGATCTTTTTGCTCCTGCCTTGCCTGTTTGAAAGGACCCACAGCCACTGCTAGACTCCTGGTTCTGCCACATGGTTGGGCCTGGTCTTCTCCCTGCTGCCTCCATGCTTCCCTAAAGGACTGAAGCCCACATACATCGAGGGAGATATAAGGCCATCCAAATTTGGTTTTGTATAGTTTCCTATTCATCCTTATTCCTTACCCTTGTAAACCCTTCTTGTTACTGATATATATAGAGATAGTTAAAATATTTACTTCTCCTAGTTTCAAACAAACTCAAATTTATTTTTCAGTAGATTTACCTCCTTCCGTTTCTTCCTACCCACTTTTTTTTCTTTCCCCCTTTACTTTCCCCTTTTTAATTTACTGGGGAAAAAGGAAGAGAGAGCAAGGAGGAATTACCATTTTTTTACCATCTGAGCTCTTAAATTCTGGTTAAGGCTCAAACCACTACACTATCCATGACCACAGTCCAGTCATGTGGGCTGTCCCACCATGTCTCTGTAACTGCCACCAGATCACGACCCCTTGACTGCACATGGATTTATCACTCCTCCTGTTTATTCCCCATGCTGTATGCAGCGCAAGAAGAGAGCTGAGCACACTGATTCTACCCTGGGGGGGTGGGAGGCTGCCTGATCCACAATATTACCAGGACATTGCCCTACTGGTGTAAGCCCAGCAACAACCCCATTCCCCTTCAACTCTAGTTTGAAGTTCTGTGAATGAGCCCTGCCAGTTTTTACCCTAGAATCCTTTTCCCCCTGCAAGTTAAGCCTCTCCCTCATACTACCACACATCCTGGTGTCCTACAAAAAGTGCCATTATCAAAAAACTCAAAGTCCTGTCATTAACACCAATCTCGGAACCAGGTATTTACAGACTGGATTCTTGTACTCCCTTCCATATTGTGGCTGGATACTAGTAGCAGAGAAGAGAAAATCACTTGACCCCCAGACTCTATCACTAAACATCCCAGGGCCTTGAATTCTGTCTTTGTTCCCCTCAGACTGTGGGATAAAGCTTCCTCCCCACCTGCCTGGAAGATCAGGAATGCATAATAGTCATGTGACTGGACCATGTTGGGGAGTTCTTTAGTGATATCCCTGATTTGAGTACCAGGGAGACTGCAGACTTCCCTATGTTGAGGGTCAAACCTGCTTATTGGTCTCTCTCTTCCTGCCAGGAGCAAGTGTCCCACAACAAGCACTCTTCTCCTCTTCCTTGGAGAAAAGATTGCTAAGTGCACTCGTCCCCTGTGACAACCGTGGACCCTCCACCCCTTACCCCCTCCATTTAAGCTACTGTCTTCCACGCGACCAGTGTAGGACACAGGGTCCCTCTGGATCTGGGCTCTCAACTTCCAGTGCTCCTAATCTGTTGTGTAGGGGTAACTGGGAAGGTGAAGGAGCCTTGGAAGGGGTTTGTCTACCGCCCCAAGCAGGGAACTGTATCTATTCCCTTCCTTTTCTTAGGCCATTTCCTTCTGCCTTCCTTCCTTCCTTCTTCAGCCTGATGAAAACATCTTGCAAAGGCAAATGATGTTGAGACTCCTTACAACCAACTAAAGCAGTGCAGTTTCAGACTTGTAGCCTCTTTATGGAAACCCAAGGACATAACATGGGCTTCCTTCCATGGGTGATTCCTTCAGTTTCCCTTGTGGCCAGAGATTTAGACATCAACATTGATACAGTGAGTAGTGCTTGTTGGCAAAGCTGACACAGTCTTCCTGGAGCAAAAAGGTGAAAAAAGCTTATTGCTGTCCTGGTAAAGTTGACTGGCAGTTCATTTCTTAACCTGTGATGAATCTCAGTGAAAAAGCCTGTGTAAATACAAGGCAGTGAAAACACTCAAAATTCAGAGTTCAGAGAGAATGGGCACACTGTATTGTTTGCCAGTAAACTCTCTACATGCACTTGTGTGAGTGGGGAAACAAAGAGAAGTGTGCTATAAGATATCTTGATTTTTCCATTTCAGTTAGGCAATATCAGATGCTTATAAGATTTTGAGTAATTTCCTGTTCTTTATGGTCATTTTTTTTTTAATGCCTTATACTCTTGAAGTACAATTACAGGTAAAAGGTTTATATTTCAAATACCAAGTTCGGATACAAGTATAAATGAGTAGGAACACATTGCTTTCATATCTTTCTGGCTGATGCAAAGTATATGATTGTTTTACTCTCAATAGCAAGTTTTCCCTTAATGTATGCCTGTATGTATTCACATCAAATTCAGTATTCAGGGAATACTCGACTGCAGGTGTAGTTTTTGTTTTCTAAAGACAGGATTGTATAAAAGAAATACTGTATTTTTCCATACATCTTCTATATATCCTTGTAAAATGATCAAGCTATTCCTTTTAAAATACAGTTTTCTCTGAAAAGAAGTCCCCAGATAACGTCACATAAATTTGGATTCTATGAAAGGAATAAGAAACAAAGGAAATGAGAGGCATGAAGACTTTGTCAGTTGAACTTCCTTTGCACTACTTACTTGTATGGAGATATTACTGTTGTCATATTTTAAAGATGATTTGCAGATGATTTATAGATTACAATAAATTAAAGCACAGTGCTTTCTCAGGAATTGTTTCCTGTTGTTCCTTTATCATATCACACCATCAGCAGTACTGGATGAATGCAAATAAAATAGAACTCTACATTGCTCTGTAACACATAATCAAAACACAGGAAGGCCACGGAAAGCAATCTGGATCTTTTAAAAACCACATACAAATTATAACAACTATTAGAGCTCTGTTCCTTATCTCACGTTGTCTTTTATCTTCTAACTTCTGAATGACTGTATGAACTTCTTGTAGATGAAGCCTTGATATATGTCACCATTAAACAGGATAGAAATGTGAATGATTATGAGCTGCTACATTAGAATTTCTCACAATACTCACTTGTTAGATGAGATTAGAATCTTCCCCATTGACTGTAGTATTTAGCATTACTTCCAATATGTCTGTCATGTCTTTCTCTACACAGGCAAATTGAACAAACAGAGTATTGTCCTTCCACTAACTGATTAGATGGGTGCCTCAGCAAGAAAAATCTGAATAGACAGAGTGGGCCAGTTGAATGACACACACACAGTGGGGTGTGGTGAGGCACATTATGCCCAGATATTGAATCTTGTCCCAGCATGTGGACAAGTTCCCCCTCCTTCAGGAGGCAGGCAAAAGCCAAGGCATTAGCCAGGCCAGCACGAACCCAGCACATGCAGTGCTCATGCAAATACCAAGTATGGGCATAATTCTAGCTTCATGCTTTCTATAGGCCGAAGCCAGTTGTTTATGGAGTGCCCATTGGTCAAACCCAGCCTCGAGGAATCTATAAGTATCACTCCAGCTGGTAAAAAAGTTGCCCCCTCTTTCACTTTGTCTCTGTAGTTGCTTGAGAGAACAACTCTTGAGCCAGAGCCTCTGCCATTGAGCTTATTGTTGGTAGCTTCTATCATACATGCACGCATACTGAAAGCCTCTGCATTGTGAGAAGCAATCGTGAGGATCATCTCCAGAGGGAGTACCTTCTCTGAGCCCTAGAAGCCCAGCATCATCACAACCAGTCGTACCGACTGGGAGAGCCCACCGTGCCACTGGAGGACTGGACCAACCCCCTAGGGTAAGATCTGCCCAGTTACCGGGGAGAAAGGACTTGATTGAGACCGAGTCCACATATGCCTAGCCCCACCGTAGCGGGAGAGGAGCCGCCATGTGTGCCACTCTGAGCCCTGTGAACCTCAGGGAAGACCAAAGCATTGTTCGTGCCTATACTGCACCAAACCTGGGACCACTCCAAGCATCCCGCTGTTCCTTTAAGCTCAGTAAATGAGAATCTGCCACTTATTGCAGCTGCATTCTCTCCCAGAGGCCGTTTACATCAGCCCTGAGATTCGCCATAGCTGGCCGACCCCGGAACCTTTGCCTGCTGTCGTGTCCTCTGAGCCCGCCTACTGGCAACCGTCGCCCCACCCCTGTTGTGCGAGCCTACTCTGAGGGCTGACCCCACGGGCCGACCCCAACCAGGACTGATCCCTGTTGTCTGGAGGGAATTGACTGAGTCCTGAAGGGAACCTGCTTCCGCGCTAAGCCCAGGTTCCATTATTCCCTCTCCACTGCTGTGGAGACAGGAGACAGTAACCCAACGCCACCATCCAACTTCACCAGGAACCAGTCCAGCAACAGTAGTCTGCTGGACCTCCACCTTGCTACAAACAACAGCTACAGAGTATCTTCCACATGCTTTCCATCCACTAGCACTTAGTTCAAAGTATCCGCATCTAGCAGAGTAATCGCTGACACATAGAAAGATGATAATATTGCTGTATATAGCCAGAAGCCACCCACATCCTGCCGACTCGCCATCTAGTGGCCAAGCAGTGGAACTGCACCCTTTGTTACATAAATATAGAAATAATCTGTATATAGTTCAATTCAGTTCTAATCATAACACTAAGCTCTTATGGAATGTATTTCACAGACGTGCACTAGAACATGTATATAAGTTGGTGATTCATCAGTTGTTAATAATTTTATAATTAAGAAAAAGAATATTTTCATAATTCAAATTTCATATTAATAAATTTAATAACCTCTTCACAACACTGGCACATACTGAGTACAGCACAAGAAGTAACAGCACTGCCAGTTTGGAAGTGCTAAGGTCTGAGTTTGCTTTCTTTGGCAATGTAGTGTTTTGAGCCTTAACTGGGAGTTAAAAGCCCAGATGGGGGAAAGGCTGAGAATCTCTCCCCCACTCCCCCTCTTACCCCAAACACAGAGGGGAAAAAAAAAAAAAGGGTAAGGAGCAAATCCACTAAACACTAATCTGGAGTTGGCTTGGAAGTAGAGAGGTGAAGAATTTTCTTTAAACAATATATATATATAACAATAACAGGAAACAAGGGCAAGGAACAAGGATGGATGGGGACAAGAAAGAATAATACTAAACCAGTCTTTCTCTGAGGAGGTGCGGAGGCAGCAGGGAGAAGGATCAGGTCCGGCCACATGGCAGAGGAGCAGGAGGGCAGCTGCAGTAGCTCTCATCCAGCAGAAACAGGAGCCAAAAGGAGAGCCAACAGCTACAATGTCCTGCTTTTTATACCCTAGCTGGGCAGGGAGTGGGGAGTGGAACAGACTCAGTTTCCCAGGGGAAAACGCCTTGCAGGAAGGGTAAAGTAGCGGCAAGCCCTCCACCCTGCTTTGTTTTTTTGTCTTCAGAAAAGGGCATTAGCCCACCACAGGCAATTATTATTTTTCTTTCTAGATTTTTCCATCCTGTACAGAATGACTAAAATAGTTACAGATTTGCTGTCAGTCTTGCAGATTCTTTCAATATTGCTGTTTTCCTTTGGGGAAATAAGGCAAGTGTTTTTGTCTAAAGCATAGTTTTGTATAGTGGAGAATATGCCTGTCTCCAGCATTTTTGTTTTCAACATGATTCTGTTGCTGTTCTTTAGCACATTTCCTCTCCCTCTCTCTTTTCTAATGTTTTCTAATTGTAGAACTTAGCATATGAAACATTGAAAATAAATGTGGGTTTTGGTTCTTTTTAGGGGGTGTTTTGGTTTGGTTTGGGTTTTTTTAGCATTTCTTTAGTATGGGCAGACCAGAACACAGTAGCAGTAGTTTAAATAATGTATCTAATTGCTGATTTTTGTAAATGCTGAAGACTCTGTAATTTCTGAAAGGTATGATAAATTATTGTATACCATTTAACTTGAAGGTCATGACTGTTAATGATGCATATTTTGGGACATAATTTTATCTTAGGTATCCTTGTAAAAAGCACCTTATTTTGAAGGAGCACCTAAACCAGAATGACACAATTCCAGACATTCACGGTTATGCTATATTTGCTATAGATGTTATTAAATGTTGGAGTGAAGGATCTTTTGTCTCATAGTCAATACATGTACTAGATGTTGTATTATGTACCATGCATTTTGTTCAGAGCTGATGAAGTAGAGAGGTGATAGCCTTGTATCCACTCTAAATTCATGGGGTGTTGTGGTGAAAGCACCATATGCCCAGAATTATCCCCCAAATACTGTAAGACTTGCCCCAATATCTTTGGCCACATTCCCCCTTCCACCCTGCTTTCCAGAGCAGGTACTCAGCCCAGAGCTGAGGGGGACAATCATGCACTAGAATCTGAATATGAAATAGTGATTAATTGGATATTGATAATAAATAATCAAAATAATTTTCATTATTCATAATTAATAACAAATCCATCACAGGTGTACAGAGTGTGCAACAGAGATCAGTGGCTTCTTTTATTAGGCAATCAGAAGAAGAGGAAAATCCAATTCCACAAAAAAGTTTATTCTCTGAGAATGAAATAAAGAGCAAAGGATGTCACTCTGAGATAAATTAACCTAAGAACTTTAATGTTATTTTTAATTTATTTCACTTTACTCTTAAACCCATCCCCAGCCCCAAACAACTAACCAACAACAATAACAAAAGCAAAAACAAATGAACAAAACATGAACAAACAAGACAAAAAAAAAAAAGAACTTGAGGAGACATATTACATATTGGTTCCTTGCTTAATCAAATGTGGTCAGAAGATCATTTACTCCAGAATGAGGTTTAGCAAGACCAAGTGCTGGGCCATGCACTTTGGTCATGATAACCCAAATCAACTCTACAGACTTGAGGAAGAGGAGCTGGAAAGCAACCCAGTGGAAAAGGATCTGGGAATGCAGGTGGACAGCCAGTTGAACATGAGCCCAGGTGTCCAAGAAGGGTAATGGCATCCTGGCCTGTATCAAGAACGGTATGTTTAGGAGGAGTAGGGAAGTGATTATGTTTTTTCCCCTGCACTCGTACATGATGAGGCCACAGTTGAATACTGTGTTCAATTCTGGGCCCACAGTATAAGAAAGACATTGAGTTCTTCTTGGTGCCATGATTTAGTCATGCGATCTGTGGTGATGACGATCTTTGGACTTGATGATCTTTGAGGTCTCTTCCAACCTTGGTGATTCTGTGATTCTGTGATTGTGTCCTGGAGTGTGTCCAGAGAAGAACAAGGGTGGTGGGGGGTTTGCAGGGCACATCATATATATATACAGCACTTGAGGAAGAATCCAGCTTATTTTAATGTTTTCTTCCTGCTTGTACTGAGTTGTGTTTTCTCTTGCTCTTACACATTAACAGAAGAAATTACTCTGGTAATATGCAATTAAGTAGATACTACCTGAGCCACTGGAAAAACACAGCCATCCTTGCAAAGAAAATAATTTCTCATGTGTCATAAAAATCTTCCCTACCCTTCTGTCTTTACCTAAATATAAATTAAAATATATTCATGAAAGCCTGTGAATAAAGTAGTAGCACTGATTTCTACACAATTTTGTTATGTTTGTGTCAAGAGAAGAGAACTCATGACAGGATCTTCGGAACTGAAGGGTTTTATCAGTTGCTATGACGTCCAGGGGAGGTCAGACTCGTCAAAAACCATTAAAGAAGAAACTAAATCTGAATCACCATAATGCACACTACCAGACTGTCTAGAGATCTGCTCTGAGGAGTGGATACTGCCCAGATATGCCAATGATGCTGCAAGATACTACAAGTGAGGCAAGCCTCCCAGAGTATATCACAGATGGCTGTGTGTATTGGGAGTAGGCTTTATCAACATGTTATGATATTTTCACATCTCTAATAAAAGGTGCCAGGCAATCCAGAAAATGACTGAGCAGGAGGCATGCTGTAGACAATAAACCACTTCACTCTCCAGGGGTGGCCAGATTGCAAAATGTGTGTGCCACAAGAGTTTACTACCTACCGAGAAATGAGCTGTGTGTGCAAAATGGAGTTTTGTTTACAGGAGAGCAAACAATAATCCTGACAGAGTGGAGAGTTAATAGCTCAACAGTGATTCATGCTTCAAACCCAGGAGAAGAGGCATGTGAAAGTACATCAAGAACCTATGCTTCTTGAAAAAGAGAAGAGATTAAGCTCTTGAACAGCAACTGAAATATGAAAGAATATAGTAATGAAAACCAAAAAGGGGCAGTGAAGTCTCCTGCAGCTGATTTCCACTGTCAGGAAATATTTTTTGCTTTACATTTGTAGTGTTGTGTCAGTGAAGGAGGGTTATCTGGAAGTCACAAGAAATGGGATGAAGACATCTTGCAAGTGGTTTGTATAGTCAGATAACATTCTACAAAATCCCAGTGATTCATCTTCCTTTGGGAACTGTAATCAAAAACATCTTCAAACACCCAGAAATCATTAAAAAATGCCATTGAAAGAAACATTAAAGAAATCAGCCATGTAGACAAGACAATCTAGAAGATATCTCTAGCTGTCATATCAGCCCATTATAGTATACTGTCCCAGATACTACACAATTCTTGTGGCCAATGCAAGAACTGGTGAACTGAAGATATAACCCTCAGCTTTTAAAAATAATAGCAAATTTGGTTAAACTTATGTAGGAAGGGCAGCAGAGGGCAACAAGTCAGAGAGTCAAATGTGTAAGAAATTGATTTTCTAATTTAGAAGATAGCATGATATATTAAATGAGTAGAACTGGACTAAGTCAGCAAACAGTCTTGTAACATAGTGGCAAAGGAAAACACCTAAAATTGTAACAATTGTGAATTACACGTTGGGGTAGTGAAAGAGAAGGCTTTATAATAGTGCCCTCATGACAACATGACATCTCATTGTAAGATTAACATTTGGAAAGATCAGTGACTGCCAGTTAACATGACAATATCAGACTCATCACCCAGGAAGAATTTCAGTGTAAAGGTAGGAACAAAAAAGACTGTAGAAAGCAAAGTCTATTGTAAAATAGATTATCCTTTAATTTTATACTACTTTCTACTTTGGTTGGGAGACAGATTACTGCTGTAACAGGCATGTATATTCCTCTGGAAAGTGTCACTTTAGGCAAGCCACCATTTTAAAATAAACTAATGTGTGCCTGGTTGCATGTTGCTTAGCTTGTGCTCCAAGTGATTCCTTTTTGTATTGTCATCTGTTTTGTGGATGCATTGTAATCCAGCAGCTGAGCTTGTGCCTTGTTATTCATACTTAGAATCACAGAATCATTAAAGCTGGAAAACACCTTCAGGATCATTGAATCCAACCATATCCAAACTATCATGACTGCTACACTATATCCTGAATTGCCATATCTACATGCTTCTTGAAGACCTCCAGGGATGGCAACTTCACCACCTCCCTGGGAAGCCTGTTCTACCTCACCACTTTCTCAGTAATGTAATGTCCAATCTGAACCTCCCCTGGCATAATTTAAACCCATTTCCTCTCATCCTATAACTAGATCCTTAGGAGAAGAAACCAACACCAGCCACACTATAACATCCTTTCAAGTACTGCAGAGAGTAATAACATCTCCCTTTAGCCTTCTGTCCTCTAGACTAAACAACCCCAGTTTCCTCAGTCTCTCCTTATATGACATGCCCTGCAAACCGCTCACCACCCTTGTTGTTCTTCTCTGGACACACTCCAGGACATCAATGTCTTTCTTATACTGTGGGCCCAGAATTGAACACAGTATTCAACTGTGGCCTCATCATGTACGAGTGCAGGGGAAAAAACATAATCACTTCCCTACTCCTCCTAAACATACCGTTCTTGATACAGGCCAGGATGCCATTACCCTTCTTGGACACCTGGGCTCATGTTCAACTGGTTGTCCACCTGCATTCCCAGATCCTTTTCCACTGGGTTGCTTTCCAGCTCCTCTTCCTCAAGTCTGTAGAGTTGATTTGGGTTATCATGACCAAAGTGCATGGCCCAGCACTTCGTCTTATTAAACCTCATTCTGTTGACTGCACTCATTGATTTAACCTGTACAGATCTCTCTGCAGATCCTTCCTACATTCGAGCAGATCAAGACTCCCCTTCAATTTGGTGTCACCTGAAAACTTGCTGATGGTGCTCTCAATCTCCTCATTCAAATCAATAATTAAGGTATTAAACATAACTGGCCCAGAGTTTTCCTTATGGTTTAAGTTTTAATTTTTATAAAATTTGTATTTTCCATGTTTAATTAAGTTATTCTTGTAAGCATTAAAACTCATGCTAAATAAATAATCATGAAGAAAAAAAAAAAAAAGAAAAAAAGAAAGCCAAAGAGCACTAATATGAGTTAGAGGAGGTGAAGCTTTTTTACTGTCACTATGAAGAATAGAAATCCAGAGTGCTTGCACAGTACACAAACGTTCATCCAGCAGATTTTCTAAACTGCAACCATATGCTTGCAATGTAAAAAATATCACAGGGAGTACTGTCCTACTTCTTACAGCAAAAACAGTGGGTTTTGGCTCTTCCAAGTTAGACAGCAATGTAATGCAGTTAAATCAGCAAAATGTTCCCTAGAATATAAAATCTTTATAAAATTAAATAGTTGCATTGTTCTCTGATGCCTCTGATGTATATTCTCCCTGGTAACAGGAACCCAAAGAGATTCCTGTGGGTAGTAATTGGGTGCAGACATAGCCTGAAGTAACAGAATGGTGTGAAAATAGGCTTTCTCTTTGTCTGTTTTAAAGTGATGAAGAGAGAAATAACGAGCTAGGAGTGAGTGCACAATTTTAAATACATAAAATTATGAAAACATTGTGTGCAGAACAAATCCGATTACCTGAGGATGGTACAGTGACAGCTGTTTCTACTTTATTATATACCAGAAGTGAAACTGTTGGCTTGTGAAATGCCCCTTTTGTATCTCTAGCCCTAACTATCAGCAATTACCATATGATACTAGAACATATGGCAATGTAATTGAAGGTGTGGCAACAAATCAGAGTTAGGCACCTAGGGACATATGTTCCCCTCCACTAAACAAAGTGGAGGGAAACAGATGGGCCCAAGTTAAAGTGAAGCAAAAAGGTCTGGTGTGGTCCACCCAGAAGGCAAAAGAAAAGTGCTGGAATGAATGTGCTTCTTCTTAAGGTCTAACTCAGGCTTTGAAATGAATTAGCTCTGAACAAAAAAGTGATAGCTTAATGAAAATGAGTAGCTACTGCACTGCAGTATGTTCTTAGAGACTATTTTCATAGACCATCACTGTGTGTATGTGCCAGGGAGCATGATGAGACAGTAAGTAGTCAGGTAAACTGTGCACAACAGGTAAAGGATATGAGGCACTTTCTCTCCCCTGACATTAGAACACATTTTTTAAAAAAATATTCAAATTTTTAGACCCTGCTCATTTGTCTTCCATCATCATCTCAAGAGATACTACATCATTGTTTACTCTAGCCATTTTCAAGATGATTTTGACCACACTTGGAAATTGAAATAAACCACAGCATGTTCCACTTACTTATGTTATTCCTTTTCCACTATTGTTCTTTTTTTTTGAAATGGACATATAGTCTACTTTCAAATTAGAATGGCAGAAATTTGCACTAACCTTAAAATAAACATTTTAAAACACACTTTGCTAAGAAGTAGGGGAAAGTTAATAAAGTTGTTGCAGTTTTTTTGTTTGTTTGTGTTTTTTGGTTTTTTGTTTGTTTTCTCAGAATGTTATTAAAAAAAGAAGTTAGAGAACAAATTGTAGAAACTAAAAATAGTTAACCCTAAATCTCTTAGTGTTTTCTTACAGTATATCCTCTTTCTTCCAATAACAGTCTATTTGTGAGTACTGAATATGAGAGCAAAAAAGCAAATTTTTAGTCACAAATTGATTTTAGATCATTATCTCTACCTGGTATCATGTATGCCTTCAGAAAATCAATAGCTCTATAACTATCATGTATTGAATCCTATACTAAGTAATCTGGACATGAGCCAACAGTTTGAGATTACTGCTTAGAAGTCCAATGACATTTTAGACTCCATCAACAAAATTGTGGTAAGAAGATCAAGAGAGGTGTTTCTGCCACTTTACTCTGCTCAGGTAAGAACTAACCTGGAGTATTGTGTCTATCTCTGAAGCCCTCAACACAGAAAGGACTTAAGAGCTGTTGGAGCAGGTCCAGAGGAGGGACACAAAAAGGATCATGAAGATGGAGCACCTCTCCCCAGCTAAGGGAGGTGGGGTTGTTCAGTTTGGAGAAGAGAAGGTTCCAGGAAGACCTAATAGAAGCATCCCAGTACCTGAAGAGCATCTTTAAGAAGACTGGAGAGGGACTATTTACAAAGACCTACAGTGATAGGACAAGGGGCAATAGTTTTAAATTAAACTAGATTTAGGCTGGATATTAGGAGTAATTTCTTTACCATGAGTGTAGTGGAACACTGGAACAGGTTGCCCAGTGAGGTAATTAAGGCCTCAACCCTGGAGATATTTAATGTCAGGATCCACAAGGCTCTGAGCAACCTGATCTAGTGGAGGATGTCCATGCTCAGTGCAGGGGAGCTGGACTAGATGACCTTTGGACATCACTTCCAAAACAAACCATTGTATGATGCTATGATTCTATAATTCTATGATTCTGTTCATTATTTTCTGTAACATTGGAAACAGTACACCTTTTTTTTTTTTTTTTTCTGTAGTGAGAACTAAGCTGTTCCCGAAGGAATGCTTTGTCTTACTTCACTGAAGAAAATAAGATTATTTTAGTGTTAATATCTGGAATTCAACATTACCCTACATCACCTTACAACTGTAACTACAAAAAACAAACTATACTTTGTGATCAACTAACCCTGCCATTTACAAGCTGTGTATTAATAGAAAATACAAGAATACGAAGGCCAAAAGCAGAAAAAAAAAATAGAAGTGTAGATTCAGACATATCACTGTTTGTTTTTTTCACTTTTGTCTGTTATATTCTTCCATTTAACATCTCACACAAATGACAGTGAGCTTCTTATACTACAGCAGGGGGCAGCATGGCATGCAGTTGTCCCCTCTGAAATCATGCTAAAAATATTAACAATGTGATTTACTAATTAGCACCAAGCTTTGCTGTTTTTACTGTTGTGCAAACTACAGTTCTATCAAAACACAGAATTGCAAGTTCCACAGATGATCTTCAGGATTTGGCATAGTTACAGGATATCATTTTACTATCAAAGAGGGGAAAAAAATATAAATCATGATTCACAAAGATTACATTGTGCAGTGTAGGTTAACGTCTCATTTTTTAATCAGTCCTCATCCATTAAAGCATAAGCAGTTCAGATAATAAACATCAGATTCCTACTAGTTTCCTTGACATGTTGCTGGCACTGTGAGTCTGACACAGTGATAAAAGGGCACCATTCTCTGCTTGCAAAGCTATTCCAGAGTCTTTATGTTGTACAGTTTCCAGCCAAAAATGCTCACACTGAAATCAGTTCTGCTAAAGATCTTTCCATCATTAGGGCATTGGGTCTGAAGACATGTTTTTGTACTAGACATTGTAGGCAACTGGGATGATTTATCTTTAGTGTTGATACTCCAAAGGTCAAAAGTGAACATAATTATTTCAAAAGACTTTGTTTACAGATATGCCTCTAGGATCAATACAATTGTAATCAAGGTGTGCTGGGAATGAGGAGTGCATCTGCAATATTCTGCATAATTGATTCTACGCTGATCCTTGTATCTTGGGTTTTTGGCTTTTTTAAGCTGTTACGTGAATGAGAAGATTCCAGTAAATTCTTAGGCATCTGTTTTACTACACAGTTTCCTTGCCATTCCAAATAGATTGTTTTGTCCTTGTTATAGTACAAATTAAAGAGAGCAGAAGGAAAATTGATTATTAATTTCCTTTACAGCAGCAGAGCAGAATTAATATTATCACAGGATTCTGATTAGATGGGTGGTTTCTTAAACCAAATAGAAAAATAGCTCTAGTTGCTAACCAATTACAAGTGGACTAGGAGGTATTTCTAGCAATTAGTGGTCATGTAGCATTGAAGTTAATGAGGCTCGTCAAAAGAAATAATGAGGACCATAGCATTTCCGCTGTTCAGCTAGTGTAACCTCAAATATTGAACAGAAAAAATAAGTCATTACTATATGTGAGGAAGGCTAACTACATACTGAATAATGTTAGGATGTCCAGAAGAGAGGAAGAGAGGGTGGCCTAAACATACTTGAGGTCTAAAGATTAATTAAGAATTTGTTTCTACATAATCCTCATTTTGCAAAGGGGGAACAGGGGTTGGGGGAGAGGTAAAAGGGAGCTGAACCATCCAATGAAAATTTTCCTTTTAGTTAATTCTATTGAAAGTGGAAAGTGGGTCGTGTTATAATTTTGCATGACAGAAATATGCAAATTACCAAGGTTTCAACATTAAAACAGCTGATACTCAGCAATTTTGTTTTGAGGGTCTGAATTTGTTTTCACTCGAAAAAGAATTGAGGAGGGTACAAATCTACATTGATAAAACTGAATAAAATATTTGTGCAGAGCCTACAAACCCAATTATAAATTTTGCCAAGATCTAGTAACAGAAACAGGAAAAAAAAAAAGGCATAAATTTAAGCAGGTGTATTCTAGCTAACATATCTGAAACCACAGTATTTTTAGGAGGATAGAATATCTACTGCTTTTTTTTTCAGTCATCTTCTTATATGTGGGTCTTCTTGGCTTTCTTCTTTGGCTTCTGTATTTAGGTTTGCAATTGTTGTCTGTTTCTTTTTCTAAAAATGAGCACTGGCAAAGAAAATTCCACTTAGAATAGTCACATGTCACCAAAAATGCAGATCAAGTTTGTGAAAAATCACAAAGCGTTTGCAGAGGTGAAAAAGTGTAGATTTGCATATCACAGCTTTGACAGTCTTGTGGAGCAGGCAGTTACATACAAATCGATCCCTCATTACAGTATTTTCAGAAGATGATTCTCAATATGCCTAATGGTCCTAAGCTAACCTTTGGAAGGTCAGATACTGTGTGGCCTGGTGTGTGGAACTTTGAGGCTCAGGAAGAAACTTAATTTGGGAAAGTCCAGTCTTCGTATGCATAGTTTATTCATCTTTGCCCATAGTTCTCTGGTTATACAACAAGACACCCAGAGAGAGCTAAAGGTTTAAGCATAAAGCTAGGAAGAAATTGCAAACAAAAGGTTGGGTAGATGACACACTGAGAGTTATAAATGCTCTGGATGAAAACCACAGCAGAGCAAGGTAGGAATCTTCAGGACTAGGATATGAGATGCTGAACACAAAATTATACGACTCCTTTGGCCTAGAGTACTTAGTTATTCTCCATGGAATAGCATCCATTTTCGAGCCAATATACGTGAAATAGCAATGGGTACAAATAATTGCATGGCATTTATTGCATACCCATTGAAAATCATTCATGTGGTTTGTCATAGTACAAATGGATGAAGAAACAGTACTAAGACAAAAAAGCAATGGCTGCTGTGGTGAAATCTTTCTGGGAAAGTATATAATCTCTCCATGTTCTGTGGTTATGACACCTAACACTTCAGGTACTTTGAATTGGTTATATAGTCATAGAACATGAAATCCAAGATTTCTTTAAGACTAATTTCATTTTAAAAAAAATAGAAGGAGAGTATATACTACAGTGTTACATTTTATTATATACTGTAGTAAAGTTAAAATTGCTGTATTAGTTCTCTGAATACCATTTCCTTTGGTCTTGTACAGCCATCAGTAGATTGTACTGGTCCTATTTTTTCAAAAGCTGAGAGAAAGCAAAATCTAGAAATGTCAAAAAATGCAAGTGAAAAGTCTGAGCTTTGTATGGTCCAAAGCCAGAGAAGCCAGACATGTTTGACCAGGAATAACTGGAGTGTCTTGTATGGATCAACATGAAGAAGCTCTTTTTAAATGTCTTTAAAGTCAAATAGACTGTAAATTATAGTCCTTTAATTCCTTTTTATCACAGTTCCATCTCTTCTCCCTTTACTAACAGAAATTATAGTAATTAGTTTTAATAAGCTTTTTTTCTCAAATTGAAATAATGGTGGCCGCAGGGGGAAAGTATATGTACATCTATTACTGAAGAAAATTTTCTCCTCTAGGTATTACATTATAGTCACCTTCCTAATTCTCTACATATGAATGGATACACAGTTCTCATCTGTAATCTATAACTCTTAATGTAGAATATATCTGGCCATAGTAAAGGTACTGTGATGATCAATCCATGACAGGGAAAAGAAGCAAAGAGTGACATTTCCTAATTCAGTCAATCAAGGCTAGTTTTTTATTCTAAGTTTTCTTCTTGGGGACAAAATTACTGCTCCTGCCCCTCTGTATAATCTGTGTTCATCAGTAGTCCTGGGGAAATACTTTTTATTATAATCTGCTAAATTAAATAAGACATTTTTTAGTTACTTATAATACACAAATTCATGCACTATGTGTCACAGGGAACACTGCAGTAGACCTTAAAGGCAACGCAGATGATGTTTCTTTCATAACTGCAGGACTATGTTTAACACTTCCCTTACAAATAGGATTGAAGTATATTTATGAGATGTAAAAGAAATCTTCACTTTTGCCAGGCAACAGAGATACAGTGTAATATTTTTTTTTTTTCCCTGTCACTCCACATTATCTTTTTTTCATCCTGTTGCATCTGTACAGTGTTTTTTAGAGGTTTTCTAAGCCAACTTGCATGGTCTTCAGATGATGTTACATCCAGAATTTTAAAGGTCTTATTGTCAATCTTTTTAATTTTCTTTCATTTCCTCCTGTCTATACCTTCAAGTAAAGACACATGTCTAATACTAACACCATGTCTTTCTAAAAGCTTAATTCGTGATTTGTACATAAAATTCTTGAAGCAGGCCAAGATAACCAAGTTGCTTAGCCTGGAGAAGAGGAGACTCAGGGGTGACCTTACTACTCTCTACAACTACCTGAAGGGAGGTTGTAGAGAGACGGATATTGGTCTCTTCTCCCAGGCAGCCAGTACCAGAACAAGAGGACACAGTCTCAGGCTGCACCAGGGGAGGTTCAGGCTAGATGTTAGGAAAAAGTTCTATACAGAAAGAGTGATTGCACATTGGAATGGGCTGCCTGGGGAGGTGGTGGAGTTGCCATCACTGGAGGTTTTCAGGAGACTTGATGGGGTGCTTGGTGCCGTGGGTTAGTTGTTTGGGTGGTGTTTGTTTGGTTGATGGGTTGGACGCGACGATCTTGAAGGTCTCTTCCAACCTGGTTTATTCTATGTATTCTATGTATTCTATGTATTCAGATGCAGGAAGAAGTAACCAATTTGTTCTAATATACCTAGAAAAAGGCAGTGCACAATGTGAATATGCATATATTGTCTTAGAATACCAGGTTGAAAAATATTTTGTCTTTAAATCTAGTAATAGATACATACACTATATTTCATTAGGTTTTGAATCTTTTCATTTATCTGTCTCTCTAGTACTTGACATGTGAGGCTATGTCCTATGTGGCATTCTTTGTGAGCTCTAGAAGTCATTTCAGTGTGCTTTGGTTTAGCTGTTTAGTTCTTTAGCTACAGCCAGTTTGACAGTTATGTTCTTCCACATTGTCAGGGGGAGGGGTGTACAAAATGAGCAAACCTTATCTCACAGGCTGAGATTCATATCTTAAATTCCCAGTATGATATTTTCTGAAACAGGCATTGATAATGTACTTTAATTACCTCTCCACTAAATCTATGCTGCATGTGCAGAGGCAAAATTTGTCTCACTCAGCACAATCTGAGGAAAACACTGTTAAATGAGGCATCTATAATAAATAATGGGATGTTGTGCCAATAAAAACAACAGAAAAAACATCTTCTTTCTTATCTGGTATGCACCATGTCACAGCTTCTTCCTGAGACAATATTTTCTTGGAAGGACAAGCTATGGTTGAATCCCTTGAGTCAAGCAAACTGTCAGCCTGTTTGCTACTGAGGATATTAAGGAGTTCACAGAATCACAGAATCACCAATGTTGGAAGAGACCTCAAAGATCATCAAGTCCAACCTGTCACCACATGTTATAGATGACTCCTGGTAAAAGTTTTTGGTAACAGTTTTATTGGCACTAAAAGATCTTAAAAAGGTAATAAAAGGCAATAAAAGCAAGCAAAGCAACCGGTTGTGCATGCAAGGGTACAAAACTTCACCCCACAGCAGCTTTACAATATCTTTCTTCATCTTACATAGTTACATCATCTACATAAACAAGCTTAAGCTAAATAGAAGGCAGGCATATGATAATGAGTCTTCAGAATAGGTGATCAAATCCCTTCTCCCTACATTCTGTGTGGTAGGGCTCAAAGCATACACTTGCACGCATGCTCAGTCGTCCAGGCTTCTTAGCTAAAGAAAACAAATTCTCAGTTCTTCTCAGCCTTGGTGTCTCCAATTAGCCAAACACGCTGTCTCTGTTTAAGTCTGTAAAATATGGAGCTCCCCCTTTGTCCTCAAAACAGGCTCCTGCAAGCTTTTGACCCCCAGTCCCAGTGCACTCTGAATTCTCTACCTTTAACACAAATCACACAATTGCCAGTATATTCATAACACCACAGACCCCATGACTAGACCATGGCACCAAGTGCCACGTCCAATCCCCTCTAGAACACCTCTAGGGATGGTGACTCCACCACCTCCCTGGGCAGCCCATTCCAATGACAAATGACTCTCCATGAAGAACTTTGTCCTCACCTCAAGGCTAAACTTCCCCTGGCACAGCGTGAGACTGTGTCCTCTTGTTCTAGTGCTGGCTGTCTGGGAGAAGGGACCAACCTCTGCCTGTCTACAACCTCCCTTAAGATAGTTGTAGAGAGCAATAAGGTCACCCCTGAGTCTCCTCTTCTCCAGGCTAAGCAACCCCAGCTCCCTCAGCCTCTCCTCATAGGGCTTGTGTTCCAAGCCCCTTACCAACTTCGTTGCCGTTCTCTGGACATGTTCCAGCAAGCCAACATCCTTCCTAAACTGAGGGGCCCAGAACTGGACACAATACTCGAGGTGCAGCCTAAGCAGTGCAGCGTACAGGAGGAGAATGACCTCCCTGCTCCTGCTGGCCACACTGTTCCTGATGCAGGCCAGGATGCCATTGGCCCTCTTGGCTGCCTGGGCACACTGCAGGCTCATGTTCAGCCTACCATCGACCAGTACCCCCAGGTCCCTCTCTACCTGGCTGCTCTCCAGTCACTCTGACCACAGCCTGGAGCTCTGCATGGGGTTGTTGTGGCCAATATGCAGAACCCAGCACTGGGCTGTGTTAAATCTCATGCTGTTAGATTCTGCCCATCTGTCCAGCCTGTCAAGATCCCTCTGCAAAGCCTCTCTACCCTCCAGCAGATCAATTCCTGCCCCCAGCTTGGTGTCATCCACAAATTTACTGATGATGGACTCAATGCCCTCATCCAGATCATCAATAAAGATGTTAAAGAGCATGGGGCCCAGCACTGATCCTTGGGGCACACCACTAGTGACTGGCCACCAGCTGGATGTGGCACCATTCACCACCACTCTCTGGGCTCGGCCCTCCAGACAGTTCCTAACTCATTGCAGTGTGCTCCCATCCAGGTGATGGGCTGATAGCTTGGCCAGGAGTTTGCTGTGGGCAATGGTGTCAAAGGCCTTGCTGAGGTCCAGGTAGCCTACATCCACAGGCCTCCCCACATTCACCAGGCGGGTCACCTGATAATAGAAGGAGATCAGGTTGGTCAGGCAGGACCTGCCCTTCCTAAATCCAGGCTGGCTGGGCCTGATCCCTTGGCCATCCTGTAATGCTGTGTGATTGCACTCAAGATGAGTTCCGTAATCTTTCCTGGCACTGAGGTCAGGCTGACAGGCCTATAATTCCCTGGCTCTTACAACCAGACCCTTCTTGTGGATGGGCACCATGTTGGCCAGCTTGCAGTCTTCTGGGACCTCTCCAGTGAGCCAGGACTGCTAGAAAATAATGGAGAGTTGCTTGGCCAGCTCATCTGCCAGCTCTCTTAGCACCCTAGGTTGGATCTCATCTGGTCCCATGGACTTGTGGGGATCCTGGCAGCTGAGGAGAGCTCAAACTACTTCCTCCTGGAACATAAGGAAACTATGCTGCTCCCTGGTTCTATCTGCCAGTTCTGCAGGCCAGCTGTCCAGAAGACATTCCATCCTGCTATTAAAAATTGAGGCAAAGATGGTGTTAAGTACCTCTGCCTTTTCCTCATCTTTTGTTACAATGTTCCCCTTCGTGTCCACTAAGGAGTGAAGGTTGTCCTTGCCCCTCCTCTTGCTATATATTTATAGAAGGACTTTTTGTTGTCCTTCCTGGCAGAGTCCAGTCTAAGCTCCAAACGTGCTTTTGCCTCCCTATTTTTTTTCCTGCATAGAAGGCCACCAGGTTTGTCAGACCTGCCCTTGGTGAAGCTATGCTGACTGTTCCAATCACCTCTTCACTATTCTTCTGAGTCAGTAGTGCCTCCAGGAGGATCTGCTCCATGATCTTTCTGGGCACAGAGGTGAGACTGACTGGCCTGGAGTTCCCTGGTTCTTCCTCCTTACTCTTTTTGAAAATGGGAGTAATGTTTCCCCTTTTCCAGTCTGTGGGGACTTCCCCAGACTGCCATGACTTTTGGAATATAATAGAGAGGGGTTTAGCAACCTCATCTGCCAGTTCTCTCGGCACCCGTGGATGCATCCCATCGAGTCCCATGGACTTGAACACTTTCAGGTTCTTCAGGTGATCATGAACCTGATCTTCACTTACAATGGGCAGTTCTTCCTCCCCGTCTCTGGCATTGTCTTCCATGATTCTGGGAGTGTGGCTAGAGGCCCCTGCAGTGAAGACTAAGGTAAAGAAGTTATTGAGTACCTCAGCCTTTTCCATATCACTTATGACCATTTCACCAGTTTCCTTTCTGAGGGGGCCCACACCTTCCCTAGTCTTCTTCCCATTAATATACCTGTAGAAATTCTCAGTGTTCGCTTTAACCTCCCTGGCTAGATTCAATTCAAACTCTGCTTTGGCTTTCTTAACTAGGCCTCTTGCTGCTTGGGCAGCTTCCTTATATACCCCCTGTGGTAGGTTGAGAGAGGGCTTAGCTCTCCCTCCTCCACAGAGTAAGAAACCACAGCTAACTCAGTCGAAGAGCAAAAGCTATATATTTACAAGCATATATGGAAAGCAGGTTATATATAACACAATACATACAGGTATTTACAATATATACACAGAAATATACAGCAAAGAGAAATAACACAACAAAAATCCCTCCCCGAGGGAGGGATCCCCTCCTTGGAACCCCCTCTCTCCCCCCCTACCTCCCTTTTTCCCCAAAAAGGGGTTAGAGAGAGAGAAAGGCAAGTTACTCAGGAGAAGAGTTGTTAGCAAGCTTCAAAAGCCCATGCAGGATTAGTGTTTGCTTATCTGAAGGCCAACTCCAGCAGTTCGCAGAAGAAGCAGGCAGGGAGAACAGGCTGAAACCTCCAACTCCCCCAACTCCCAAACCGAACTGAACTGAGGAAAAAAAAAAATTCCAACTGCTTCACAATCTGAAGCTGCATTTTTGTTTATCAACCAATGAAATTCGTTTAGAATATCAGAATGTTTTGGTTCTAGTACCAAAAACATTAGCCAGTGTGTTCCAGCAGTGTTTGTTCTTAAAGGCACAGCCTCAAACGACCACAACCCCCTGTTCTAGCTGTCCTTCTCTCCACTTCCTGTAGAATTCTTTCTAAGTAATAGTGTGTCCAATAGCTCCGGTAGACAGGCCTCCTAGCATTCTTTCCTGCTTTTATCTTTGTTGGTACACATAGCTCCTGGACACAGAGAAGGTGGTCCTTGAATACTGACCAGCTGTCCTGGGTCCCTCTTCCCTCCAGGGCTTTGTCCCATGACACTTTGGCTCGCGATCACTAGCGATCGCTTTGAAGCTATCAAAGTCTGCATGCCTAAAGTCTAGGGTCATAAGCTTAGAATATGTCCTCCTGATTGCCCTGAGGATATTAAATTCAAGTGCTTCATGGTCACTGCAGCCAAGGCTGTCTCTGAGCCTCACATTGGTTACCAGCCCTTTCCTGTTGGTGAGAACAAGGTCCAGCAAAGCACCTTTTTTTCTTGGTTCCTCTACCATTTGGAAGAGGAAGCTGTCTTCTATGCAGTCCAGGAACATCCTGGATTTCTGGTGCCTAGCTGTGTTGTCCCTCCAGCAGATACCAGGGTGGTTGAAATCACCCATGAGGACCAGGGCTTGTGACCTGGGTGCCGCTTCTATTTGCCTGTGCAGGGCTGTGGTGGTTTGAAAGGAAAGGCTCTGCTTTCCCTCCCCCACTGAGAAAGAGACCACGGCTAAACCCAGTCGGAGAAATGAGAGTATATTTCACAAGGAAACAGATTATATGTAACACAACAAATACAGGTATTTTACAATATATACAGGAATATACAGCAAATGAACTCAACCAGAAACCAGACCCCCCCACAGAGGGAGCTTCCCCCTGTGCCCCCTTCAGCCCCCTACCTCCCTTCTCCCCCAAAAGAGGTAGAAAAGAGATGTGGACGGTTAACAGGGCAGGAAAGGAAGAAAGGCCTGGCACAGGAGTTAGTATCTTATCTTAGTTGGCCAGAATCCCAGAAGCAGATCCAGCCGAAAGGGACAGCGAAGGAAGGAAGACTGAGAGAAAGTCCCAGCTGCGCTGGGTCTAACCTCACCTCCCACAATTCTACCAATGAAATTCGTTTAGAATACCAAAATATTTTATAAACATTTAGCCAGTGTGCCCCTTTCTTAAAGGCACAGCGTCAAACGGTCACAAGGGCCTCATCTGCTTGGTACTGCTGATCAGGTGGCCTATAGGAGACCCCCACAGTAATATCTCCTTCTCCTGTCTTGCCTTTAATTTTAACCCATGCACTCTCAACCAGCTCATCAACCCTCCCCAGGTGGAGCTCCACTGATTAACTGATGTAACTGTATTCTTTGCAAAGTACTTTTGTTGTAGATTTTGATTCTTCAAGATTTTGGAATTTCATGTGTTTAAAGTTTATATCATTTTTTTGTTTGTTTTATTTTGCATTTTTTTTCTTTTGCCAATATATGCAGACTACTAATGTTGTACTGAATTGTTTTCTGAAATATTGTGTTTTGTCTGTTTTTCTACTTTGTATGTGTAACACTCGCTAGTTTTCAGAACAACACTTTTCAGAGGCTAGGAAATGTTGAGGTTTTGGAGAACCAACAAATTAAAATCCCAGAAAGGATTAATGGGAGAGAATCATAATCATTAATGTAAGATTCATTCTACCACATTGAAAGCAAAACCCAAAGAGAAAAAAAGTCAAAAAAGTAACTAAAAGCAGTATTTTAAAAAGTAACTGGTTTTGTTGGGTGTTCTTTGGTTTTGGGTTGTGGGTTTTTTTGGTGTGTGGGGTTTTTTTGGTGCAGGAAGGTTGTTAGTTTGTTTTAATGTCACAGTGAAATAAATAAAGCATGTTGATAGGTTGTTAAATGAATAGAAATCCCTAGTGACCTATTCAATAGAACTCCCAGTTGGTATGTTAACCTCATAATCTCTCAGGTGCGGGTGCAGATAAACACTACATTTATCACTTTGCCTTCTCTCAAAGCTTGCAGGCCTTGACAGGGTATCTCTAACTCACTTCACTTCTGTCATACTCCAGTACTGCATCAAAATACTGCTTTTTTTCATATTATGAATAAGACTGAAAGATATGTTCACTCAGACTAATATTTTGCATAAAAATCTCAAATGATCTATGCACTGAATTCAATAATTTATTTATTTTTTAATAAGACCTCCTTCAGAGAAACACTCTTTCAAAGGGTTCAAACAGTGGTGATCCTACTCTTCCATGATCATCTCTTCTAACAGCTAATTGTTCTCACTGTTAAAATTTGCATTTGTCCACTTTGCATTGCTCAAGCTTCTACTTGTTCAACTGGTTGTTAGGCTCTTGTCTGCCATATTAAAGGCTGCTCAGACTCTTGGTTGTTTATGTACTTGATATGGACTCCTGAGGATGATATTCACAGCCTCTTACTAAAATCTCCCTGCTGTGTGATCTATATCTACCAACTAAGCAAAGTCAAAGTGACATTAAAATAAAGGGGGAAAAAGAAGGAAAACATGGAGTCCCAAGTACATGAGAAGATGTACACCCACAAAAAGGAAAGCAGGAACAAATACTAGGAGACATGCCTGAAGGAGCAAGGACCTCCTGGACACACTGTCACACAAAAAGAAACTCTACAAGGAGTGGAAGAAAGGACAGCTGGAATGGGGGGCATATAAGGAAGCTGCCTGAACAGCAAGAGACATGGTTAGAAAAGCTAAAGCTCGGTTAGAATTCAATCTATCCAGGGAGAACAAAGGAAACAGTAACAATTTCTATAGGTACATTAATGGTAAAAGGAAGACTAAGGAAGGTTTGGGCCTTCTCAGAAAGGAAACAGGTGAACTTGTGACAAGTGGTATGGATAAGGCTAAGGTCCTCAATGACTTCTTTACCTCAGTCTTCACTGGCAAGGGCTCCAGCCACACTCCCAGAATCATGGAAGATAATGGCAGGGACTGGAAGAAGGAACTGCCTGTTGTGAGTTAAGTTCAGGTTCATGACCATCTGAAGAACCTGGAGGTGTTCAAGTCCATGGGACCCAATGAGATACACCCACAGGTGCTGAGGGAACTGTTGGATGAGGTTGTTAAACTGCTCTCTATTATATTCCAAAAGTCATGGCAGTCTGGGGAAGTCCCCACTGACTGGAAAAGGGGAAACAAAACCCCAATTTTCAAGAAGGGAAAGTGGGATGACCCAGGGGACTATAGACCAGTCAGTCTCACCTCTGTGCCTGGTAAGATCAGAGAGGCACTGCTGAGGCAGAAGAATAACAAAAAGGTGATTGGGTACAATTAGCACAGTTGCAGATCCTGTCTGACAAACCTGGTGGCCTTCTATGACAAGGTCACAACATTAATAGATAAAGGCCAAGCAACTGACATCATTTACCTGAACTGGAGCAAAGCCTTTGACGCTGTCCTGCACAACATCCTGGTCTCCAAGCTGGTGAACTATGGGTTTGATGGATGGACCATTCAGTGGATAAAGAAATGGCTTGGTGGCTGCACCCAAAGAGTGGCTATCAATGGGCCCATGTCCAAACAGAGGCCAGTGACAAGACGAGTCCCACAGGGATCAGTACTGGGACCATTCTTATTTAATATCTTTGTCGTTGACATGGACAGTGGCATTGAGTGCACCCTCAGCAAGTTTTCTGACAACACCAAGCTGTGTGGTGCAGCAGGCACACTAGAGGTAAAGGATGTCATCCAGAGGGACCATGACATGCTGGAGAGGAGGGCACAAGCCAACCTCATGAAGTTCAAGAGGACCAAATGCAAGGTCCTGCATCTGGGTTGGGGCAATCCCAAGCACCAATATAGGCTGAGCAGCCCTGAAGAAAATTCCTTGGGGGTGCTGGTGGATGAGAAGCTCAACATGAACCACAAGTGTGTACTTGCAGTCAATCACATCCTGGGCTGCATCAAGAGAAGTGTGGCCAGCAGGTCAAAGGAGGTAAATCTGCCCCTCTACTCCATTCTGGTGAGACCCCACCTGGAATATTCCATCCAGTTCTGGAGTTTCTATTACAGGAAGGATCTGGACGTGCTGAAGTGTGTTCAGAGAAGGGCAACAAGGATGATCATAGGACAGACTGAAAGAGTTGGGGCTGTTCAGTCTGGAGGAGAGAAGGCTCTGAGGAGATTTCCAGTATCTGAAGGGGGCCTACAAGAAAGCTGGGGAGGGACTTTTTAGGGTGCCAGGTAATGATAGGACTAGGGGGAATGGAACAAAACTAGAAATGGGTAGATTCAGATTGGATGTTAGGAAGAAGTTCTTCCCCATGAGGGTGGTGAGACACTGGCACAGGTTGCCCAGGAAGGGGATAGAAGCCCCATCCCTGGAGGTTTTTAAGGCCAGGCTGGATGTGGCAATGAGCAAACTGATCCAGTGGGAGGGGTCCTGGTCCATGGTAGGGGGGTTGGAACTAGATGATCCTTGAGGTCACTTCCAAGCCTAAGAATTCTATGATTCTATTATTTCATATATTTTCATTTTTTACTATGTTCTTCTTTCTTCCTGTATTTCAAGAACAGGCATTCTTCTTTTACACTGTCTTTATTTGAAAAATTTAAATGAATAAAAATATCCTGCCTGTCAGTGTAAATTATGGTGCATTCTAGTCGTAAGTAAAGGAAGTTAGAACTAGAATATGCTTAACAAAAGAGAGAACAGTCATCTTTTTCAAACCTATTGACAAAGGCTTTGCTCAATAAGAACCATTCATACTAGATCACTCTATATTAGTGACTGTCAGAAATTATAATGGATGAAAGGAAATCATAAACCCATAAAGTAAAACATACAATATTTCTTATTCAAAAATACCTGCTGCATATAGTGTTTCATACTGCCACTTTAAAACTGGATATATTTCAGGGTAGTATATAGTGACAAAAAACAATAAAATCAACCAATTTTTTTTGGTAGATCTGTGAAATTTTTCTAGTTGAATTACTGATCAAGGGGTTAATCAACTATGTTGTGCCACAACAGAATTTTCACAGAGATGTCCAGTAACCTAACTCAGACATCAAATGCGACGTAACTATCTATGTCACTCCTTTTGTGCTAAGAAAATCTACTTCATGGTTCTCTACTCTACATATGCATTCTATGCTCTGAAAGCCTCAGCTGAAGTGGCTGCCTTAATGCATTTGAAATTAAAAAGCCACACTTATTGAACTGATACCAAATTTTCTAAGTGGGACTTTGCCACAAGACAGTGAAAATGGGTAAGATTCTATGTAAACAAGTATCTGACTGGAAAAAGGAAATATTTTTTTTATTATTGTTAGAGGTAAACTCCCCTTTGACTTGAAATCCTACATTAGTACTTGTTGATTGGTTGGTGTGTTTGGATTTTTTCCCTACCTTAATATGTATTTCAAGGAACTTAATCAGGATTATATCTGAAGAACTGATTTAAATCTTCAGCCAATCAATAAGTAATGATATCTATGAACAGTATGAACTGTTTTTCTCCTGCTCCAAAAGAAATACGTAACGCCATTTCCATTCAATGTTTGACACCATTGCACAGTAGTTCAAAGGTAACAGTGAAATTACTTGAAAGTTGAGGTTACTTCTTCACACATATGAGAGCAACTGAAATCACCAAGCACTCTAAGAGTTTGTGTTGAAAACCCACTTTTATTCCAAGCGACTCCAAGTTTTCCTTATTAATATCATGTGGACTTATTTAACCAATGTAACTTGTACATTCAACCTTCAAGGCACCTGAGCACGGTGAAGAATGCTTTCTTCATGTTTCTAAGGAGGCTGTAAATCATATGGGATCCTCTGAGGTTCTTTAGTAATTTCCTTACTCTTTTTTTTTTTTTTTTTTTTTTTTTTTGCAAAGAGCGATCAGAACAAAAATATCTGGGACTAGGATACTTTTGTGTATTGCAACTCATTTCTTTATTCTAGTATACAAATTAACTTAAAGTAAGACCACTATAATATTCAAATCATCACTTTGTAAACCTCATTGTTCATACAGTTTCTGTAAAAATCAATTAACTTGAAGTGATTGTCAATGTTACCAAAATGTTACTAAATATTGGAACTCACACAAATGTGCAGACTGGTATACGTAGATGTATGAATTCAAATTCATAAAAGAACTAAAGGGTTAGTTGTTCTGACTCCAGATGAAAAACTACTCTGTTGTTGAAGATGTGACAGAAATTTAGGTTATTTGAAAACTGGACAAAGTGAATATTTATGTATGAAAAAAATAGAATAAATATCTGAGGGGTGGATGTCAAGTGGAGAAGGCCAATTTCATTTTGGTGGTGCGCAGCAATGGGACAAGGAACAATGGATACAAACTTGACCAGAGAAGGTTTTAATTTGACATAGGAAGAAACTTCTCTACAGTGGGGGGCAACAGCACTGGAACAGGCTGCCCAAATTGGTTGTGGAGTCTTCTCTGGAGGCTTTCAAAACCCACCTGGATGCATTCCTGTGCAGATTATTCTAGGTGATCCTGCACAGGAGTTAGACTCAGTGATCTCTGCAGGTCCTTGCAACCTCTAACATTCTGTGATTCTGTGATAACAAGGCATTATCTTGAAGCATACTGGAAGAGAGAAAGAACACACTTCCTAGATCATGTGGTCTGTCAATATAAAGCACATTTCTATGAAGACTTGTCACTAACATTCTTTAGGAAGAGGGGTGGATTGAATTTTCCATACTTGCTAATTAAATTTATCACTGCATAAACAGGCAGAAAAGGACAAACACCTTTTCTAGGTCATTTTACTCGTTTTTATTTTGATCTCACCACATCATCAACTGAAAATGCACTTCTGTTTTTTTCCTATGCATTGGAATAAATTGACATAAAATTATTTCATTTTAACAATTACAATTATTTTGATAATCATATCTGTTGACAATCTCATTAATAGTTACTAGTTTGAACACAAGAAGTTTAATATAGAAATCCTTCATCTCAATTCCCTAACACTATGTAGATTGTTCTGAAAATTAATACCTTCTTTTTTTCCAGTTTCTAATTTTTTTCCCTACAGGCACTGCCAGCAATTTTACTTTTGAATTTTGAACAGTCTTAAAAGACACAGTCAGTACATTCTTTGTGATGATTAAGATAATATTTTTCTTTATTTGGTGATGTTTTATTGAAGAACAAGAACAATAATATCTTCTAAATAAAGTCTTCTGTGTAGACTAAGTTGATTGCAGTACAGACACTGCTAAATATTGACACGACTGTGTCAATATTCACTGATTAAATGTTGTCATGAGTATTTTCATATGTAATTCCTCAATACATGCTGTTTGTACTGTAGTCTATTAATGCATTATTATTCTGTTTACTTCTAAAGGTTAGACATAATAAAATAATTACTCCTTTCTGACCATCTTTGAGTGCACTTACATATAGGCTTTTCTGTCAGTGTTGTGATTTGTCAGTGCATGCTCGTAATACCACAAGCTAAGAAATCTATGTGAAATTTAATTAAGCTTCTTTTTATGGGACATTATGAGCAGATAAATGGATCATGATAAATGAACTCTCAAGCCACAAACTGGAGCATTTATTGATTCACTGGCCATTTATATTGGAATTCATTCCCCAGTAAAAAAGTATATCGCAATTCTCTTTGAATACTTTTGAATACTATGTTAACCTTTTAACTGGCACTAATAAGTACTCTAACCAAGCTCATTCAGCTTCATTTCCCATTCATTTCACTGTTATCATCAGCATTGTCTTCCTTTTCCACTACAGAGGCTCAGCAAATTATAATAGGTTTATCTGGGTTATAAAATCATGAACTCCAGCATTCTTTATATTCTGATGGTGTCTAATAAAAAACATACAGATCTTATGTTTATTCAGATATCTGTATCAAAATATTTTTTAAATGAGGACCTTATTTCAACTGGAAAAGATACAGTCTATTGTGCTTTTTAGAATAATGGTTAGAGTGTATTATGTAATATAAAATTCAATTTTAATATTTAATGCCTAGGCTGATTAAATATTAGTTTAGCATATAGCTTCTAACACATATATACACAGTTAATACCCAACATTTATGCTTACAAAATAGTTGAGTTATAAAGGATTGTTTAACTCTGTTTTCACTTTGCCTTTGGCTAGTCTACATACATGTAATTACAAGGTTTCAATTCACTTGGGGTTTGTGAACTGTTTAGGCACAAAAAGCAAAATAAAGTTACCATTTAGAGTATGTCTTACATGAAGAAAACTTCCCCCAGAGCCCCCCACATGTCCCCCGTCTTCTTTCTTCTTCTATTTGAAATTTCTCCCTCTCAGGCTCTTTCTAGAGCTATGAACTAAACTGCCCAAGAGAGTTCTATTTTACAGAAGTAAAGAGAGCCACAGAAATATTTAGTATTGGGTAGTATCACAGCTTAAAAAAGTGCATGGTTTGGTGTGGATTCATGTGTGACATGCATGTAAAGATCAAATGTCATGTTTCACACAACTAAGAACAAATAATTTGCTCTCAAGAGAATGCTGAAATCACAGGGAAAGGATGCTGTCAAACACATGGTTCCCCAAATGAGGATCCAGGCTATTTCCATGGCACACGTTATAATAATGTGTGTTGCTCATATTTGTTCACTGCTAAACATGCTTGGACAGTGGTTATAGCTGTTAAGTAAAGAATTTTCAAGAGTGCTTTTTATGGCTCTCTCTGATGTAGAAACTGGTATGGAGGATGGAAAAGAAGATTGAATTTGGCTGATTTGAAGATTTGAGGGATAGAATGCTACAGAGAAGGAGGAGGCAAAATGTCTTTCTAATAGGTCCCTGTTGAAAGTGCTTCTAATGGCCCCAGAAAACCTTTCTTTGATTGCAAAGAAGGACAAAGACATCTGAGAGGTTATAAAGGCCCAAAGCCTCTTTGAAGAATTTTGTGAAGAGAAAAACATAGCGTTAAACTAGGTAAACTGGTAAACTTTCCTGTAGAAAAATTCTCCCATATGCTCTCTGTTGTAGTAATTTCCAATTGGTTTTAGCGGAAACAAATCTTCCTTCCATGGAAAGCTGGCCTAATACCTACTTCCAGAGCACCAGAGAATGCAAAAATCAGCTGTATTCTAGTACGGATTATACACTTGATTATATTGGTCGTCCGTATTGACTCCATTCTCCGTCACTGACAGATACTCATAGCAGAGGTGTTCCAGCTCTTGAATCATCTTTGTGGCACTTCTCTGGACTCGCTCCAAAACCTCTGTATTCTCCTTATGATGAGGACACCAGAACTGGATACAGTATTTGGGGTGGGGTCTCATCAGAGCAGAGAAAGGGGGAAGAATCACCTCTCTTGACATGCTTGCCACACTCATCTTGATGCAGGCTAGGATATGATTTGCTTTCTGGGCTGCATGAGCATACTGCTTCTCAGAAACCAATACACCCAAGTCTCTTTCTTCAGAGCTACTCTTCACACACTCAATATTGAGTCTACATTTGGGATAGTGGGGGAGAGAGGGGGTTACAGGGAGGGAAACCCTCCTCAAGGAGGGAATTTTGTTGTGTTATTTTTCTTTGCTGTATATTTCTGTATATATTTTGTAAATACTGTATAAATTGTGTTTTATATGACCTGCATTCTATATATGCTTGTAAATATAGCTTTGCTTCTATGACTGAGTTTAGATGTAGCTTCTTTCTCTGTGGGGGAGGGAAAGCTAGGCCTTCTCTCAACCTACCACATTATTGGCCACCCAACTTGGGACTTGGTGATAAATTAGTTTGATTTATTGCTTGCTTGAGTCAGATGAGCAAACATGAAGGTGTTTTGGATTTTTAAGCAATTGCTCTTTTCAATTTTCAGTGTGTTGATCTACAAATATAGTCTGGGTTTGATTATTGATCAAATAGGTAAATATATAATGCAAAAATCATATTTGTGGTTTAAGTACAAGATTCAGCTTCTATATGATCGGTGCCTGTCATTCTTTTGGCTTAGAAGATACAGAAATGTGACCTCAAGCACTCTCCCAATTGAGATAAGGGAGTTTAAGATTCCAGTCAGTGAAAGAGTAATTTTAAGTGATGGCTGGGATCCAAAGCTGATTTTCTCGATGTGTGTAATCCTGCTATTGGTGATAATTAATGTGTATTTGTTAGTAACACTGTACCAGGAGAGAAAAGTGTCTAAGGCATGTTTTGTTATAAAGCGTATATCAAAGAGAAAAAAGCACCACTCTGGCTCTATTCCACAGACTTCTAGTGATGAGGAGAGTGGAGAATCTGTATCAGTTAAAGATAAAGCTAAAAAGTCTATTGGAAAGGCAGCTTTGAATGACACTGTGCTGATTCTGGCAAGCAGCCAGGGGCTGCAACAGCTCCAAACATGGCGGCTCCCACATCCCCAGTAGCTGCGATTAACGAGGCAAAGTCATTTCCTCTTTCTTCCATGGCAGGAGCAGAAGCGTCCTTCAAAGTAGCTAATCTGTCTCAAAACCTATCAGCTTCTGATAAGGCAGCTGTAAATTCAAACACAGCTCCAGTTAAGCAAGTAGCAGTTTTAACAACAAGGAGTGGAAAGGCCAAAGCCGATCCAGGAGCTCATGGGGGAGGACAGCAAGGTTCTTCTGCTGGGGAGGAAGAGAAAATTTGTCTTAAAAATATAGCTGAGTTATTGAGATCATCAGAGGATCAAGACGCAGCTCTTGGTACGACAGAAGCTAGTGGTGGTGCTTCTCCGCTTAAAGCGATCCTTGAGAGAGTGACAGAAAGATTATTTGGACCACAAGTTGAGGAAGAGGAGGCAAAGGAAGAAGAATGATATTTCTGAATGTTCTTCTCCCTGGGAAGAGCAGAGAAATGTGAGTAAGGATTACCTCAGAGCAGATAAGGAGCCAGTTCTAGCTTGGCTTGATAGATGTTATGATACAGGTGCTCCAGCTCTAATGGTTGGAGACAAGTCAGCAGCTCAGCTAGGAACTCTTTCAAAGGATAATGGAATAGATAGACATCTAGGCAAGGCTCTTGGTAAGGTTAATCTGTGGATACGCCTTCTAATGGCAGTTCTCATGAGATACCCTTCCCGAGATGATCTTCCCTGGAATCCTAAAACCTGGACTACCATAGATGAGGGAATTAAGCGTCTGAGAGAATTTGCTGTTAGAGAGATACTCTATGGTGAACACGAAACTCTGAATCCTGATGATGTTCCTGTAGAAACAGGTCTTGCTAAAAAGCTCATCAAGCTTGCTCCTTCCAATTATAGAAATATTTTCGCAAGCAGAATTGTGGCAAGAAATTATGGTGGAGCTCCTCCTATGGTTGGCCAATTCACTGATCAAGTGAGACAATTGGATGATGGCATGACTCATGTTTCTTTGGTTTCAGCCATTGAAACTCTGTCTGGTGAAATAAATAATTGCATGAACGAGCTGAAGGATGAATTTAAAAACACCATATGCCAATTGGCACAAAGAGATAATTCCAGTTCTTCCTCCAGGTGGATACAGATTTTATCTGTGAGGAATAGACATCCTCCAAGGAGGTCATTCCAAAACAGATCAAACCAAAACAGACCACCAACACAATCATGTAGGACTATTTGGATAACTCTACGTGATCAGTTTGGTGAGAACATGAACAGATGGGATGGTCAACCAACTTCTAATCTTTTCAGGAGGCTGAGAGAACTGCAAAGTGGCAGAACCCAAGGTAGCAATGCCAGAAGGGTAGCTGTTACTTCCACAGTTCCCCAGGACAACTCTTGTAGCTCCAACAGTGTCTCCAGTTCTAACACTGCACAGTGTGCTTGTTGCACCTGTGGACATGTTCCTCATAACTAGGGGTGCCCTGCCTCCCACCAGGGGGAGGAGAGGGGTAATAGAGATAACAGAATCTATTGGGATGTGTAAATCCAGTGGCCTGGCACTTCACACTTTCGGAAGTACAGGGCCTTGGTTGACACAGGAGCTCAGCGCAACATATTGCCATCAAATTATCAGGGATCAGAGTCTATAACTATTCTGGGAGTCACTGGTGGATCTCAAGAGTTAAGTAAGGTGGAGGTTAAAATAAGTTTAACTGGTAAACAGTGGAAGAAGCATACAGTTGTGACCGGACCTGGCGCACCTTGTATTTTGGGAATTGATTTCCTGAGAGAAGGGCGTTTCAAGGACCCTAAAGGTTACAAATGGGCTTTTGGAGTAGCTTCTGTAGAAATTGATGGACAAAAATTGAGGCTGTCTGTTAGACCTGAGCTTTCTGATGAATCTGCAGTTGTGGGACAACACAAGATTCAGGACATTAAATTGCTGGCTGCTTCTCAGACTGTGAATCACAGACAATACAGAACCAACCGTGACTCTTTGTTGCCCATTCAGAATCTGATTCGTCAGTTGGAGAGCAAAACTCATTCACCTTTCAACAGTCCAGTGCGGCCTGTGTGAAAGCAGAACGGAGACTGGCGTCTGACAGTGGACTACCAAGCCCTGAATGAAGTAACACCTCCTATGAGTGCAGAAGTACCAGACATGATGGAACTCCAGTATGAGCTGGAATCCAAAGAGGCCAAATGGTATGCTACCATAGACATTGCTAATGCATTTTTCTCTATTCCCATAGCAGAGGAATGCAGGCCTCAGTTTGCTTTCACCTGGAGAGGAATCCAGTACACTTTCAACAGATTGCCAGTGGGCTGGATCCACAGCTCCAGCATCTGTCATGCAGTGATCCATGATGCTCTGGAGGAAGGTGGTGCTCCAGAAAACATCCAGTTCATCGATGATATCATCGTTTGGGGTAAAACTGCTGAAGAAGTCTTCGAAAAAGGTAACAAAATCATTGACATTCTTCTGAATGCAGGTTTCACCATCAAGCAAGACAAGTTGAAAGGACCTACCAGAGAGATCCAGTTTCTGGGAGTGCAGTGGCAGGATGCATGCCGACACATTCCAGTGGATGTGGTGAATAGAGTCTCTACCATGGCAAATCCCACGAACAAGCAAGAAACCCTACATTTCTTGGGGATAGTGGGATTTTGGGGACTGCACATTCCTGGATACAGTCAGATTGTGAAACCTCTGTATGATGTGACTCGAAAGAGGAACAGTTTCCACTGGGGACCTGAACAACAAGCAGCCTTTGACCAGATAAAGCAAGAGGTAGTTCAAGCAGTGGGTCTGTGACCAGTGTGAGATGGTCCAGACATTAAGAACATTTTGTACACAGCTGCAGGTGACAATGGTCCAACCTGGTGCTTGTGGCAAAAAGCTCCAGGTGAGACACGGGGATGACCTCTTGGCTTCTGGAGTCGAGGTTACAGAGGTTCAGAGGCTAATTATACTCCAACAGAGAAAGAGATTCTAGCTGCCTATGGAGGAGTAAAAGCAGCTTCTGAAGTAATTGGAACTGAATCACAACTTCTCTTAGCTCCCAGATTGCCAGTTTTGAATTGGATGTTCAAAGGCAAAGGTTCCACACCACATCATGCTACAGATTCCACCTGGTCTAAGTGGATGGCTCTGATAACACAGAGAGCTCGAATGGGAAATCTTGAAAGACCTGAGAGGAGAGAGTAACTCATGCTGAGGAGGTTCCTCCTTACAATGACCTTTCAGATGATGAGAAGAAATATGCTTTGTTCACAGACGGTTCCTGTCTTCTTGTCGGGAACAAGCGAAGGTGGAAGTCTGCCGTGTGGAGTCCAACACGTCAAGTTGCAGAGGCGAAGGATGGAGAAGGAGAATCCAGTCAGTTTGCAGAGGTAAAAGCTGTCCAGCTAGCTCTTGACGTAGCTGAGCTTGAGATGGCCAAAACTTTATCTCTACACTGATTCGTGGATGGTAGCCAATGCTCTATGGGGTTGGCTAAAGAACTGGAAAAAGAATGGTTGGCAGAGGAAAGGAAAACCCATCTGGGCAGCTGAACTGTGGCAAGACATTGGTGATCGAGTCAAGAGAATTCCAGTGAAGGTGAGACACATTGATGCTCACATTCCTAAGAGCAAAGCTACTGAGGAACAGCAACACAACCATCAGGCAGATTTAGCTGCAAGATTTTCTCAAATAGACAGGGACTCTGATCTTGATCTCAACTGGAAACACAGAGGTGAGATATTCTTAGCTCGGTGGGCTCACGATTCATCAGGACATCAAGGCAGAGATGCAGCATACCAGTGGGCTCGTGACAGATCCATAGACATTTCATGGATGCCATCACACAAGTCATCCATGACTGTGACATTTGTGCTGCTATTAAGCAGGTAAAGCAAATTAACCCTTATGGTATGGTGAAAGGTGGTCCAAGTACAGGTATGGTGAAGCTTGGCAGATTGACTACATCACTCTACCACGTTCTCGTTCTGGTAAGCAATACGTGCTTACTATGGTAGAAGCAAACACTGGATGGCTGGAAACTAATCCAGTTCCACATGCAACTGCACGCAACACCATTCTCGGTCTGGAGAGACAGATCCTGTGGAGACACGGAACTCCAGAGAGGATTGAGTCAGACAACGGAACTCATTTCAAGAACAACCTTGTGAAGAGCTGGGCAAAAGAGCACGGTATTGAGTGGATTTTCCATATTCCTTACTATGCACGAGCTGCAGGGAAGATTGAATGCTACAATGGTTTGTTGAAGACCACTCTCATAGCCATGGGAGGTAGATCTTTGAAAAACTGGGAGAAACATTTAGCACAAGCAACCTGGCTGGTGAATAGTAGAAGTTCAGTGAACCGGGCTGGACCGGCACATTCAGATCTGCTACAGAAAGTAGAAGGTGATAGAGTTCCTGTTGTTAGAGAAAAGAATCTGTTAGGTAAAACTGTTTGGGTATTTTCACCCTCAAGAGAGGCTAAACCTGTTCAAGGGGTGGTTTCAGCTGAAGGTCCTGGTCACACTGGGTAATGCAAGAGAATGGTGAAATTCAGTGTATTCCACAAAGAGATTTAACTTTAGCTGAAAGAGTTTAATTTCAGACTGTTGTGCAGCTCCAACGCGTCCAAAGGAAGAATCCCTGAGGAATCTACAGTGCACGAACCCTGAGAACCCTGAGAGCCCTGAGTCAACTGAGAGTCCCTGTGTTCCTGTTTCCCTTTTCTTCGCTTCATCTGCGGAGAGACAAACTGTTTTCCATTATTCTTATTTTCTTGATTTGCTTGGACTTCTGAACCATCTACATCTGAGTATATCTGGAATGGACTATGAACTTTACTTACAAACTGTAAATATTGTTTTAGATTGGATGGACAGTACAAACAGCCAATGAAATTGTTTAGAAGGGGTGGACTGTGACTGTTTGAGGCTGTGCCTTTAAGAGAGAGACAGTGTTGGGAACACTCTGGCTGAATGTTTTATTACCAGAATGAAAACACTCTGATATTCTGAACTAATTTCATTGATAGATGGGCAGAATGCAACTTTATGTTTTAGGGCAGTTGGAATTTTTCTGACTTTCAGCCTGTTCTGCCATTCCAGCCTGTTCTGCTTCTCAGCCTGTCTACTTCTCAGCAAACTAAGGGGAGCTGACCTTGAGATAAGCAAAACTAATTCAAGCAGTTGCTTTTGAAGCCTAATAATGTCTCTTTTCCTTAATAACTGCCTTTCTCTCTCTTTCTAACCCCTTTTTGGGAAAAAAGGGTGGTAGGTCAGGGAAAGATGGGGTTATAGGGAGGGAAACCCTACTTGAGGAGGGAATTTTGTTGTGTTATTTTTCTTTGCTGTATATTTCTGTGTATATTTTGTAAATACTGTATAAATTTTGTTTTATATGACCTGCATTCTATATATGCTTGTAAATATAGCTTGCTTCTCTGACTGAGTTTAGCTGTGGTCTCTTTCTCTGTGGGGGAGGGAGAGCTAGGCCCTCTCTCAACCTACCACAGCCTGGAATTGGCCCGACCCAGATTCCTGACCTTGCACTTTGATTTGTTGAGCTTCATGCAGTTGGCACTAGCCCACTTCTCAAACCTGCGAATCTTTCTGGAGGGCATCATCAGGAGATGTCATTTACTGTCTGTGTATATTTTGGGGAGACTGATGTTTTACATTCAAATAATATTAAGTGAAGCTTTTAGGTACCTCTCTATAAGTGTTACTTCCCCAACACTGAGAAAGAAGTTTATTACTATTGCATTAGATTTTTTTCATCATGTATATGCTTCAACCATCTCACAGGCTTATATTTACCTTGCTAGCTAATCTTGCAATGGTGTTGGTAGCTGCACTACCTCAGTAAAAAAGTTGTGTAGTCAACGAGAACTCTACTTTTTACAAGACATAGACACAGCCAACAGAAGAATGAACAATGATGTTGTGATAGCAATGCAAATTAGCATAAAACTTGTCACTTGGGTTAATTATTTGTTTAAAAGCAGCTGTCTACTCTCCCATCATTTTAAATTAGAGATACATTGAAGAAAAATACAGGCAAAATATACACTTACAAGCCAACAAAACTTAGGAGTGGGAGGGACTGTAGCTTTTAAAATCTGAAGAGCAATCTCTGACTACAGCATTAGACATTTTGTGTGTGAGATATTAGATTCATCAGGGATAAAGTATCCAGAAACAACATCCTCTGAGTGTAGAGGACTAAGAAGGTCTGCGTGTAGGTCAGTGTAGGACTAAGAAGGCCTGGCATTCGGCTAGCAAGCTGACTTGGGTCCGGCACTGGGACCAACAACCTCGGAAGGCACTTCACTCTACTTTCCTTTTCAGGCTACGGGAGCGGCAGGACCCCGGCGATCTCCAAGCAGACAGTGAGGTCCAGCATAGCCACCTTCTCACATGCCTGCCTGCTCATGATCTTGATGTCAGCCAAGGCAAATTTAAAACGCAGCCAGGGATTGCGTGGGCTTGCATTCAAGTAGCAATCCCATGCTCTCACTCAGCTGCAGCCAGCTGCACGCACCGCCGCACTTTTTTTTTTTTTTTTTCACCCACTAGGTCACGTGGCCAGGGATAGGGATGGTTGCAACTCACAGCAAAGCTGCCTTCAAAAGATCAGTGTAGACCCAGACTGGGGTCAAACATAAGCAGGTAGGTGTCCAGGTATCTGGCTGCAGAGAGTGCTGGAGCCTGACACTTGAAATGGAGGGCAGTGGAGACAAAACCTGCATTAGGTGTGAGCAGATTGACTCTCTGCTCTAACCTAGTGACTAAACTGAAGGATGAGGTTGCTAGACTTAAAAGTGTAAGGGAATGTAAAGGGGAGTTGAACTTGAGTAACCAGGCTCTACAGGCTCCCATAGCAGAGGCTGGTTACCAAAAAAGCAGTGGAGAATGGATGCAGGTTGCTCTTAAGAGACGCAAAGTAAAACCTCCTTTCCTCCCCTCACCTTCCCCACTGCCTTTGGGAAACAAGTATGGGCCACTGGAAGATGAGGGTGAGGTGATTTGGATGGCAGAGGACACACCATCTGAGGTGTTGCCTAAGGCAAAACAGCCTAAGACAAAACAACCTTCCTCCAGCATCAGGACTTGTTCCCACAAAAAAAAAAAAAGAGGAGGGTAATTGTTTTTGGTAATTTCCTCCTGAGGGGAACAGAAGGCTCCATATGTTGGCCAGATCCTTCCCACAGGGAAGTTTACTGCCTCCCTAGAGCCCAGGTCAGGGATGTTGCCAGAAGGCTGCCTAGTCTGGTACAGTCCTCTGATTACTATCCTCTAATAGTTATGCCGTTAGGGAACAATGATGTTGCAACCACAACTCCCAGGGCTATCAAAAACGACTTCAAGGCCCTGGGAGAACCGGTTGAGGGGTCAGGGGCACAATTAATTTTTTTCATCAATACCCTTAGTTGTAGGAGGAAATGGAACCAAAAGGAACAAGTCAGCAGCTGTAATTAACAAGTGGCTCAGAGGCTGGTGTTACCAAAAGAATTTTGGGGTTTTTTATCTTGGGGAACCTTCTCTGGCACCAGGTCAGCTGGCAACAGATGGAGTACATCTGTCCCAGAAGAGCAGAAAGATCATAGTGTATGAGAATGGCCGATCCCCCAAAGGGAAAAAGGTTCTAGGAAGGGAGTTGGCAGGTCTCATTGATAGGGTTTTAAACTAGATTTGAAGGGGGAAGGTGTTGAAACCAGTCCCTCCAGACAGGAGTCTGGGGGTGCTAAGCTGGAGTCAAGGGTGAAACCAGCAGCCTAGCTGAAGTGCCTGTACACTAATGCATGAAGTATGGGCAACAAACAAGAGGAGCTGGTAGCCTTGTTGTAGCAGGAAAGCAATGATGTGGTTGCCATCACAGAGACATGATGGGATGACTCACATGACTGGAGTGCTGCAATTGACGGCTACAGGCTCTTCAGGAGAGACAGTGGAGGAAGAAGGGGTGGAGGGGTGCCCCTGTACATCAGGGAGGCACTAGATGCCGTAGAACAAGAGATCAGGGATGATCTGGTTGAGTGCTTGTGGGTGAAAATTAGAGGGAAGACCAACAAGGCAGACATCCTGGTTAGAGTCTGGTATAGACCATCCAACCAGGATGAAGTTGATGAATCACTCAATAGGCAGCTTAAGGATGTCTCAGGATCACCAGACCTTGTTCTTATGGGCAACTTTAACCTGCCTTATATCTGCTGGGAACTCAACACAGCAGAGAGGAGCAGGTTCTGTGTGAGCTTACCAGAGGTAACGCACTGCTTGACCTCCTTTTTACAAATAGAAAAGGGCTGATGGGAGATGTGGTGGTTGGAGGCTGCCTGGGGTCCAGCGACCACAAAATAATTGAATTTTCAATATGCAGTCAAGCTAAGAGGAGCAGCAACAAAACTGCTACTCTGGAATTCCACAAGGAGGACTTCAGGTTCCTCAAGGAACTAACTCAGGAGGTTCCTTGGGCAACAACTCTTAAAAACAAAGGGGTCCCAAAGGGCTGGACCTACTTCAAGAAAGAATTGTTGAAGGCGTAGGAACAAGCCGTGTGTACCAGAAGATGAGCCACTGGGGCAGATGGCCAGTCTGGATGGGTAATGAACTTCTGAGTGAATTAAGGGAAAATAAGAGGGTGTATCATCCTTGGAAGAAAAGTGAGGTAACCCATAGAATGTTGCTAAGTCATGTAAGAAAAAAATTAGAGAGGCAAAAGATCATTTAGAGCTTAGACTGGACTCTGCTGTGAAGGACAACAAAAAAAATCTTCTACAAATATATTAATAGCAAGAGAAGGGGCAAGGACAACCTCCACTCCTTGGTGGACACAAAGGGAAATATGATAACAAAAGATGAGGAAAAGGCAGAGGTACTTAACACCTTCTTTGCCTCAATTTTTACTAGAAGGACAGAATGTCTTCCAGAGAGCTGGCCTGCAGAGATGGCAGAAGGAGCCAGGGAACAGCATAATTTCCCTATGTTCCAGGAGGGGGTAGTTAGAGATCTACTCAGCCATTTGGATCCCCACAAGTTCATGGGACCAGATGGCATCCATCCTAGGGTGCTGAGAGAGCTGGCAGATGAGCTGGCCAGGCCACTCTCCATCATTTCTCAGCAGTCCTGGCTCACTGGAGAGGTCCCAGAGGACTGGAAGCTGGCCAACGTGGTGCCCATCCACCAGAAGGGCTGGTTGGATGAGACAGAGAATTATAGGCCTGTCAGCCTGACCTCAGTGCCAGGCAAGATTATGGAACAGGTCATCCTGAGTGCAATCACACAGCACTTAGAGGATGGCCAAGGGATCAGGCCCAGCCAGCCTGGATTTAGGAAGGGCAGGTCCTGCCTGACCAACCTGATCTCCTTCTATTATCCAGCTATTATCCTTCTATTATCCAGTTGGCAGCCAGTCACCAGTGGTGTGCCCCAAGGATCAGTGCTGGGCCCCATGCTCTTTAACATCTTTATTGATGATCTGGATGAGGGCATCGAGTCCATCATCAGTAAATTTGCTCATGATACCAAGCTGGGGGCAGGAGTTGATCTGCTGGAGGGTTGAGAGGCTCTGCAGAGGGACCTCGACAGGCTGGGCAGATGGGCAGAGTCCAACGGCATGAGATTTAACACATCCAAGTGCTGGGTTCTGCACATTGGCCACAGCAACCCCATGCATTGCTACAAGCTGGGGTCAGAGTGGCTGGAGAGCAGTCAGGCTGAGAGAGACCTGGGGGTGCTGGTTGATGGTAGACTGAACATGAGCCTGCAGTGTGCCCAGGCAGCCAGGAGGGCCAGTGGCATCCTGGCCTGCATCAGGAACAGTGTGGCCAGCAGGAGCAGGGAGGTCATTCTGTCCCTATACACTGCACTGGTTAGGCCACACCTTGAGTATTGTGTCCAGTTCTGGGCCCCTCAGTTTAGGAAGGATGTTGACTTGCTGGAGCGTGTCCAGAAAAGGGCAACAAGGTTGGTGAGGGTCTTGGAACACAAGCCCTATGAGGAAAGACTGAGGGAGCTGGGGTTGCTTAGTCTGGAGAAGAGGAGACTCAGGGGTGACCTTATTGCTCTCTACAACTACCTGAAGGGGGGTTGTAGTGAGGCGGAGGTTGGTCTCTTCTCCCAGGCAGCCAGTACCAGAACAAGAGGACACAGTCTCAGGCTGCGTCAGGGGAGGTTTAGGCTGGAGGTTAGGAGGAAGTTTTACACAGAGAGAGTGATTGCCCACTGGAATGGGTTGCCTGAGGAGGTGGTGGGGTCGCCGTTGCTGGGGCTGTTCAGGGCGAGGCTTGACAGGATGCTTGGTTGTATGGTTTAGTTGATTAGGTGGTGTCGGATGATAGGTTGCACACGATGATGTTGAAGGTCTCTTCCAAACTGGTTAATTCTATTCTATTCTATCAGGTGACCCGCCTGGTGAATGTGGAGAGGCCTGTGGATGTAGTCTACCTGGACTTCAGCAAGGCGTTTGACACTGTCCCCCACAGCAAACTCCTGGCCCAGCTGTCAGCCCATGGCTTGGATGGGAGCACACTGCATTGGGTTAGGAACTGGCTGGAGGGCCTAGCCCAGAGAGTGGTGGTGAATGGTGCCACATCCAGTTGGTGGCCAGTCACTAGTTGTGTGACCCAAGGATGAGTACTGGGCCCCATGCTCTTTAACATCTTTATTGATGATCTGGATGAGGGCATTGAGTTGATCATCAGTAAATTTGCAGATGACACCAAGCTAGGGGCAGGAGTTGATCTGCTGGAGCGTTGAGAGGCTTTGCAGAGGGACCTCGACAGGCTGGACAGATGGGCAGAGTCCAACGGCATGAGATTTAACATATCCAAGTGCCGGGTTCTGCACATTGGCCACAACAACCCCATGCAGAGCTACAGGCTGGGGTCAGAGTGACTAGAGAGCAGCCAGGTGGAGAGGGACCTGGAGGTCCTGGTCGATAGTTGATAAACATGAGCCTGAAGTGTGCCCAGGCAGACAGGAGGGCCAATGGCATCCTGGCCTGCACCAGGAACAGTGTGGCCAGCAGGAGCAGGGAGGTCATTCTGCCCCTGTACACTGCACTGGTTAGGCCACACCTTGTGTACTGTGTCCAGTTCTGGGCCCCTCAGTTTAGGAAGGATGTTGACTTGCTGGAGCATGTATAGAGAAGGGCAACAAAGTTGATGAGGGGCTTGGAACACCAGCCCTATGAGGAGAGGCTGAGGGAGCTGGGGTTGCTTAGCCTGGAGAAGAGGAGACTCAGGGGTGACCTTATTGCTCTCTATGACTACCTTAAGGAAGGTTGTAGACAGGCAGAGGTTGGTATTTGGAATTTTAGAATTAGAATAGAATAAACCAGGTTGGAAGAGACCTTCAAGTTCATCCTGTCTAGCCTCTTCTCCCAGGCAACCAGCACCAGAACAAGAGGACACAGTCTCAGGCTGCACCAGGGGAGGTTTAGGCTGGATGTTAGGAAGAAGTTCTACACAGAAAGAGTGATTTGCCATTGGAATGGGCTGCCTGGGGAGGTGGTGGAGTCTCCATCACTGGAGGTGTTCAGAAGGAGACTTGATGGGGTGCTTGGTGCCATGGTTTAGTTGATTAGATAGTGTTGGATGATAGGTTGGACACGATGATCTTGAAGGTCTCTTCCAACCTGGTCTGGTCTATTCTATTCTATTCTATTCTATTCTATTCTATTCTATGCCAGCTGGACAGCTTTTAACCTCTGTGTACTGACTGGATTCCTCTTCTCCATCCCTTGCTTCTGCCACATGCCTTTTTGGGCTCCAGACAGCTGCCTTCCATTTCCACTTGCTTCCTACAAGGTGGCAAGATCCACCTGTGAATAAAGCATAGTTCTTTTCATTATCAGGGAGATCATTATATGGGGGAGTCACCTCAGTACAGGTCACTGTCTGCTCTGGTAGCATTCTGAAGTCAGCACCCTCTGGCCAGTTGATCACTTCTACTATGCCAGGGCATTCGAAGCTCTCCATCTCACTGAGTTATCAGTGCCATCCACTTACTACAGGTGGCATCTGTGACATGATGTGGGGTTGATCCTCGCTCTTTAAACATTCAAGTCAGGACTGGAAGCCTTGGAGCTAAAAAGAGTGGCGTCTCAGTCTCAATGACCTCAGAAGCAGTTTGGACTCCCTCATAGGCAGCCAGGAGTTCCTTTCCTGTTGTGGTGTAGTTGGCCTCAGAGCCTTTACGCCCCTTACTCCAGAAACCTAGGCACCTGCCCCTTGTTTCACCAGGAGCTTTCTGCAACCAGCTCCACATAGGACCACTCTCACCAGCCACAATGTAGAGCACATTCTTAATCTCTGATCCAGTTCAAACAGGTCCCAGAGCCATAGCATGGACTACCTGTTGTTTTATCTGGTTGAATGTTACCTGCTGCTTTTGTCCCCCCCCAAAAATTATTTTTCTTCCACATTACATGGAAGAGGGGTTTCACAAATTTACTGTACCTGGGAATGTGCATTTTCCAGAAGGTCATGAGCCCCAAAAAGGACTCTGTCTATTTCTTACCAGTGGGTTGCACCATAGTGGCTACCTTATTCACCACCTCCTGAGGGATGTGGCAATGGCCATCTTGCCACTGAACTCCCAGAAACTGGATGTCTCTGGCAGGCCCTTTTACCTTGCTTCTCTTTATGGCAATGTCAGCCTCCAACAGGATATCAATTGCCTTCTTACCCTTCTGGTAAACCTCTTTTGCTGTCTCACCCCCTACAATGATGTTATGGATGAACTGCAGGTGCTCAGGAGCTTCACCCTTCTCTTGTGTGGTCTGGATCACCTCATGGCAGATAGTGCTGCTGTGCTGGGGCAATCTATTCCAGTGGTATTGAACTACTCTCCAGGTGAAAGCAGACTGTGGCCTGCATTCTTCTGCAATGGGAATGGGGAAAAAAGCATTAACAATGTCAGTTGTGGCATACCACTTGGCCACCTTCTATTCCAGTTCATACTGAAGCTCCAACATGTCTGGTAGAGCAGTGCTGATTGGAGGAGTCACTTCATTCAGGCCATGGTAGTCCACAGCGAATCATCATTCCCCATTAGCCTTTCTCACTTGCCATATCGGGCTGTTGAAGGGTGAGTGAGCCTTGCTGATCACCTTCTGGCTCTCCAGTCATCAAATCAGTTGATGTATGGGGTGCAGAGAGACTCTGTTGGTCCTGTATTGCCTGTGATGCACTATGCAAGAGGTGATAGTTAACTTCAAATCCTACACCCTATGGCTGCCAACTATGGAGGAGTCATCCAACAGTTTGGGTATGATAGACAGCTGTTCTTTGCCTGCAGTCTCTACAGCTGCTACCTCAAAATGCCCAGTTGTGCCCCCTAGGGTCCTTGAAGCATCCCTCCCACAGAAAGTCAACGCCAAGAATGCAAGGTGCATCTGGACCAGTCACTATGTTGTGTTTTCCCCATTCATTCCTCGTCAGGCTTACCTCAGCCTGCAGTGCAGTCAAATCTTATGAGCCCTCTGTGACTCCTTGTGAGAGACTAGAAGCTTGTCTCTCCTGGTGTGACTCAACAAAGATAAAATCACTTGCTGCTTGCCCAGACAATAGCTGATGTGTGTTGGGCAGAGCCACTGTAACGACTCTTGGAAGGTGCAAAGATAACATCACTCACTGGACCACAGCTGGCCTAACAACAATGGACTAAGGCCACCTTTGGGAATATGCATAAAACAAGATAATCTCCACCCATCAAGTACTCTGGAAAGGGAGGATGGTGAAACAGTGGATTCACCACCTTTTTTCTGATGTGTAATGAGTGTGTGGGCAGGAAGATGGAGAAGAAAGAGGCAGAGCCCCCCACCCCCCATCCAGAGCCCTGCCCAAACACACAGGAATACACAGAAAGATTTCCTGGGGAACAATACCTGGGTACTTACCTAAGGATGATTTCCTGGCCCCTGAATTCCTGAGGAACAATACTTGGACACACAGCTAAGGACTACAAAACTGTGTAAAAGACTTGAGCAACCACTGGCTCAGCAGAAGAAAAATGGAGAACCAAAAACACAGATGAAGGAAAACACAGCAGAAGGACAATGCAGCTGAGAAAGAAAGCACGAGAGAAGGAAAAGCCCGGGACAATGCTGCTCCGAAGAAAAGAGGCCACGGAGCCTGGAAGAAGCAGACTGAACCCTCTCTTCGAGTCCTAAATTCTGCATGCTACAACTCATGGAGCTGAAGAAGCTGCTCGGAGGACCACATCTCTTCTACAGCCAAAGCCTCAGCACCATTTCTCTACAGACCCAATATCTCCTGCAGCACCTTTCCTCCACAGACTCAAACTGTCTTGGAGCGGTGTGGTAGGTTGAGAGAGGGCTTAGCTCTCCCTCCTCCGCAGAGTAAGAAACCACAACTAGCCCAGTCGAAAGAGCAAAGCTATATATTTACAAGCATATATGGAAAGCAGGTCATATATAACACAATATATACAGGCATTTACAATATATACACAGAAATATACAGCAAAGAGAAATAACACAACAAAAATTCCTCCCCAAGGGAGGGATCCCCTCCTTGTAACCCCCTCTCTCCCCCCCTACCTCCCTTTTTCCCCAAAAAGCAGTTAGAGAGAAAGAAAGGCAAGTTACTAAGGAAAAGAGTTGTTAGTAAGCTTCAAAAGCCCATGCAGGATTAGGTTTTTTGCTTATCTGAAGGCCAACTCCAGCAGTTCGCAGAAGAAGCAGGCAGGGAGAACAGGCTGAAACTCCCCCCAACTCCCCAAACCGAACTGAACTGAGGAAAAAACAAATTCCAACTGCTTTACAACCTAAAGCTGCATTTTTTGTCTATCAACCAATGAAATTCGTTTAGAATATCAGAATGTTTTGGTTCTAGTACCAAAAACATTTAGCCAGTGTCTCAGCACTGCTTGTTCTTAAAGGCACAGTGTCAAATGGTCACAAGCGGGGTGAGTGATGTGGTAATATAGAATAGAATAGAATAAACCAGGTTGGAAGAGACCTTCAAGATCATCGCGTCCAACCCATCACCCAATCCAACCCACCTAAACAACTAACCCATGGCACCAAGCACCCCATCGAGTCTCCTTCTGAAAACCTCCAATGACAGCTACTCCATGACCTCTCTAGGCAGCCTCTTCCAATGGGAAATCACTCTCTCTGTGTAGAACTTCTTCCTAACATCCAACCTAAACCTTCCCTGGCACAGCCTGACACTGTGTCCTCTTGTTCTGGGACTGGATGCCTGGGAGAAAAGACCATCATCCACCTGTCTACAACCTCCCTTCAGGTAGTTGTAGAGAGTGATAAGGTCACCCCTGAGTCTCCTTCTCTCCAGGCTAAGCAATCCCAGCTCCCTCAGTCTTTCCTCATAGGGCTTGTGTTCCAAACCCCTCACCAACCTTGTTGCCCTTCTCTGGACTTGTTCCAGCAAGTCAACATCCTTCCTAAACTGAGGGGCCCAGAACTGAACACAGGACTTGAGGTGCGGCCTAACCAGTGCAGTGTACAGGGGCAGAATGACCTCCCTGCTCCTGCTGGTCACACTGTTCCTGGTGCAGGCCAGGATGCCATTGGCCCTCCTGTCTGCCTGGGCTCACTGCAGGCTCATGTTCAGCCTATCATCAACCAGTACCCTCAGGTCCCTCTCTACATAAACATCCCAGTACACTCTGTTATCCCTAGCCTCCATCTGGCTGGAGGTAGGGCACCTCAAATGCTGGTGGCAATGCCCACACTTGTCACAGGGTCCTGTGTTACTAGGAGAAGGGTCTCTTCAGTGAAAGGGACCACTCTAGGAAATTGGGGCAGCCCTTCTCCTGGATGAGTTAACCCCATTTTGGCCTCCTTGCAGTTCCTGCACTCTGTTCCAGAGGGCAGAGGTCAGTTGGCCATGCAAGCTATCCATGTTCTCTCCATGGTCCCAGAGAATCCTCCATAGATATTCCCTTGACATCCCCTGATTAGTTTGGGGTGATGTCCTAGGAGGAGGATGCCTATTCCTGATTGCTGAAACATGGACCCATTCTGAAGGAGAAATGGAAGGGGAAAAGGAGGTATCATTCCTTTTTTTCAGTTCAGACATGGAGGTCTTAATCTCTTTGATGATGTCTTTAGTCATAGTTTCTATGGCAGAGATGATGGGTCTCTGATTTACACTGTCCTCATATTCCCTCAAATCACTGACAAACTCACAGTTTTAGGACTTCTATCCCGTCTAGTCAGGAGCATCCCTCCTAGAATGTGTGCATGTTTTTGAGAGGCACCATGAGTGAGTTTCTTTATGAAGGGCCATCTCATGGGCACCTCATCTGGGTGTGAGGGGAGCTGGCCATCTCCATAAATTATTTCCAGCACAGCCATCTGTCTCAGATACCGTATGCCCTGTTCCATAGTTGCCCATCTAATTGGGGCACAGAGCAGGTTGTCTTTTGAGCAGTACCAGCTCTTTATGGCCCAGAGAATGTGTGTTCCATCAAACTTTGCTAACTCTTTGTCCAGACCAGCATCACAAGACAGGAGGACTAAGAGCTTTGCCTCCCTCTTATCTAGGTCCACAGTTTGCACACCTTCATCTCAACATCTCAGGGCCCATCTTAGTATTGTGTCACCCTCTTTCCGTGCGTAATCCAGATGAGTTTGCCTTAATCCCTTTCTGGGCACAGATGTACTAGTTACCATCTTCTGATATGAGTCATCTTCATCCACTGGTGGGTTCTGCAATGCGCTGGGTTCTGCAATGTGCTGGGTCCTGCTGATGTGCCTTCCTCACCATCCGTGTTTGGAGATGATTTTTGCATCTTTTTCCTGCATGTGGTGACAGGTGCTAGAGAAACTGCATGGGTAGGAGCATCAGGGTTAATTGGGGAGCTGCTGGTGGTGAGGCAAACCCTTGTGTCTGGGGCTGAGGCTGAGAGTGAGAGTGAGCGGCCCTTTTCGCTGGGCAGCACTCACTACAATGTAACCCCTCCCACTTTGTGTCCCTGTTTACACAGTGCTTACAGTGTTCACAGCAGCCCACCCCTTGACCATCAGAGCTTACAAAGGATTGTATCGTGCTCATTGTTCCTCTGCAGAGAGTTCTTAATGGGTTAGTATCTCTCTATCCCCACTTGGCCAGAGTGGATGCCACTCTAAGGATTATATTTTAAAATATAGGATATATGGTTATATAATACAATTTTCCCTCAAAGACATTTTTATCTACATGACTATTTTCACAGCCTACTTCAGAAAAATTCTCTGTGTCAGGGAAGTTATCACTGTCAGTGAAATTCATAGAATTTAAGAGGCACATGCCCAACTGTATTGGTAAAGTATTTATGCAGTCAAGAAGCATCTCTATCATTAATCAAACCACATAATAAGTGATTAGTTTATAGATATGGGTCCAAAAGATCCAGCAAAAAAATATGCAAAAGCTTGGAATATTAGACTCTTCAAAATTAACATCTCTACTTCCAATCCTTTCTTTCTAAATAAATTATTTCTCCTCAGATAAAATATTATTATTCCAACTCTGTGTTGCAGTGTCAAAATATTGTAGTGGTTTGAGTCTTAACTGGAATTTAAGAGCTCAGATAGTAAAAAAATGAGACTTCCTCCTTGCTCTCTCTTCCTTTTTCCCCAATAAGAAAAAAAAGGGGAAAGAAAAGAGGAAAGGGAAAAAAAGTGGGTAGGAAGAAAGGGAAGGAGGTAAATACACCAAAAAATAACTTGGAGTTAGTTCGGAAGCAGGAGAAGTAAATTTTTTAACTCTCTCTCTATATATATATGTGTCAGTAACAGGAAGGGTTTACAAGGGTAAGGAATAAGGATGAACAGGAAAATATACAAAACCAAATTTGGATGGCCTTATATCTCCCTCGGTGTATGTGGATTTCAGTCCTTTAGGGAAGCGTGGACACAGCAGGGAAAAGACCAGGCCCAACCATGTGGCAGAACCAGGAGTCTAGCAGTGGCTGTGGGTCCTTTCAAACAGGCAAGGCAGGAGCAAAAAGAGCAAAAGGGGTGCAGCGTCTTCCTTTTTATAGGCTTGCTGGACAGGAGGAGGGAGTGGAATAGACCACCTTTGACACAGGGGACCCCTCCTCCTGGGAGGGGGAAATCCAGTCGCTCTCTGTTCACCTGGATCAGGTTTCTTTTGTCCTCTGGGGAAGCAGGGCTCCCGCAGCCCTCCCCCGGGATGGATGTAACCCAGCACAGATGGCTATGTCCTTTTTGGGAAAGATAGATCAGTTAAGTGAGGTGCTTGTGTTGCTCTCTATGTGTTGTCAGAGGATGTAGGGAAGCTGCCAGGAAGTCTAAGGTCTCATTGCAATTCACCCTTGCAAGGCAGGTCAAAGACAACAGAAAGAGCTTCTTCAAATATAGTGCAAAAATGCTAAGGACAGAGGCAATGTAGGTCCACTGCTGAATGAGGTGGGTGCCTTGGTGAGATAGTTTTGGAGAGAAGAGGTTCGGAGAGGAGAGGAGTTTAACCAGGTTGGAAAAGACCTTCAAGATCATCAAGTCCAACCTATCACCCAACACCACCTAATCAACTAAAACATGGCACCAAGTGCCTCATCCAGTGCCCTCTTAAACACCTCCAGTGATGGTGACTGCACCACCTCCCTGGGAAGTCCATTCCAATGGCAAATCACTTTCTGTGAAGAATTTCTTCGTAACATCCAGCCTAAACCTCCCCTGATGCAGCTTGAGACTGTGTCCTCTTGTTCTGGTGCTGGTGGCCTGGGAGAAGAGACCAAGAACCACCTGGGTAGAACCTCCCTTCAGGTAGTTGTAGAGAGCAAGAAGGTCTCCCCTGAGCCTCCTCTTCTCCAGGCTAAGCAACCCCAGCTCCCTCAGCCTCTCCAAATGCCCCAAACCCCTCACCAGCTTTCTTCCCCTTCTCTGGACATGTTCCAGCATGTCAACATCTTTCCTAAACTGAGGGGCCCAGAACTGGACACAGGACTCAAGGTGTGGCATAGCCAGTGCTGAGTAAAGGGGCAGAATGACCTCTCAGCTCCTGCTGGCCACACTGTGCCTGATGCAGGCCAGGATGCCATTGGCCCTCTTGGCTGCCTGGGCATACTGCAGGCTCATGTTCAGCCTACTATCAACCAGTATCTGCGGGGTCCTTTCTGTCTGGCCACTCTCCAGCCACTCTGAATCCAGCCTGTAGCACTGCATGGGGTTGTTGCGGCCTATGTGTAGAACCCGACACTTAGATCTGTTAAATGCCATTAGACTCTGCCCATCTGTCCAGCCTGTCAAGGTCCCTCTGCAGAGCTCTCCGACCCTCTAACAGATGAACACCTGCCCCCAGCTTGGTGTCATCTGCAAATTTACTGATGATGGACTCATCCCCTCATCCAGATCATCATTAAATACATTGAACAGGATGGGGCCCAGCACTGATCCCCAGGGAACACCAGTAGTGACTGGCTACCAGCTGGATGTGGCACCATTCACCACCACTCTTTGGGCTTATCCCTCCAGCCAGTTCCTAACCCAGTGCAGAGTGCTGCTGTCCAAGCCACAGAAAAAGAGGACACAGAGAAGGTGGAGGTGCTAAATGCCTTCTTTGTCTGTACTGCTGGAGGCTGTCTTCAGATGCCTGAGGCCCCAGAGAAATGCGGGAGATTTTCCTTGGTTGGTGAGGACTGAGTTAGAGAACTGTTAAGTAATCTGGACGTCCATAAATCCATGGGTCCTGATGGAATGCACCCATGGGTGCTGAGGGAGCTGGCAGAGGTCATTGCCAGACCACTCTCCATCATCTTTGGTAAGTCACTGCAGACAGAAGAGGTGCCTGGGGACTGGAGCAGGACAAATATCACTCCAGTTTTCAAAAAGGGTAAAAGGATGACCTGGGTAACTATAGACTGGTCAATCTCACCTCCATCCCTGGAAAGGTGATGGAGCAAATTATCCTCGGCACTGTTCTTAGGAATATCAAGGACACAAGGGTCATTAGGAGTAGTCAACAGGGTTTTACCAAGGAGAAGTCATGTTTGACTAACCTAATAGCCTTTTATGAGGACATAACCATTTGTTATGAGGAATCACCATTTGTTATAATATAGATTTTATATTGATGTGAGATTCACCTTGAGCAATACTTCCAGTACAAGATGTAAGCAGGCAAAGACATTTATTACATTGTACAGCAAAGTTATATAGTCTATCAGAAGGCACGAGTGTCACATCTTAATTGGTTATTTTCTACTGGCTTGCATGTAATTAAGGCATACAATAGATTAAAGTAAAACCCCAATATTTTAACACATCCAGCCAAATTCTGCCTAGTTTCTCTCCTTCAGTTACAAGGTGTTTACATTCTTTTCACAGTCAAAGACAAAACATAGCTTTCTCTAATTCAAGCAAAGGCAAATCTTCCCTATAGCCTTCCAAAGTTATCTGAAAACAACCTCTTCCTACATATCCCCCTTTCTGTTTTCTAATAGAACACCACTTTTGATTGACTTTTCTAAAATTCTTTTCATACATAGAAGTAAGCAAGTTAAAAAAAACTATATAGCAAAAAATAGAAGTTTTGTAACGCAATGTGTCTAACAGACTGATGTAACCCATAAAAGAGACAATGCTCAGGTTGAGCTAATTAGAACATTCTAACAGAACTGGCATAATATATGAGTAATGATAACAAAATTTCTGGCTCATTTCAGTGACAAGCTCACATTCCTTTCCACTTATCTTACAAGGTCAGAACACAAACAGAACAGTTGCTTCTTTCAGACAGAAAGTTTCATCTCACAGCTTTGAACTTGCTTCTCTGTTACCTTTCCAATCTCTCAAAGGAGAACCCAGCTCTTGCTAGTTTCAATTTTCACATTTCACTCTTCTTATTAATAAAGAAGACCTGATTAAACCTGAAAGCATTGTACACAAAGACCAAGACACAAAGATCTACAAACACAGCAAACCTAATCTTCAGTACTGTTTTTTACAATCTGCGTCAAAGGTATGTTACACCTTTACTTTTCTAAGATAGTCAAGAATCATAGAATTATTTGATGTCAGCAAGATTCTCCTTGATCTGTAAGGGTAGAGCTGGCCAGGCTCCATCTCCACAGATAAAGCAAATACTTGCAGGCAAACAGCAAGAATGAAGAGGCTCCTTCACTGGGTCAAAGATGACATCCTGAATATTCATGGTTCTGCCCAATGTAAAATTGAACATAACACAACAATGCATTTTTACTCATCCTAATACTACTGATCACTTGATGCTTTGTTTTTGCTAAGGAAAGGCACTGAGTCCTATTAATCCTAACTTTGGCCTACTGTTCTTTGTTCTTCTTTCTAATTTCACCTAACTAAAACTTCCAGAATTCTTATATCCTCCATAAATTTTGTTAAATCACACTTAAAACCACATATAAAAGGAAAATTTGTGAACATAACATTCTTTAACTGTTCTTTTTTGTGATGTAATACCTGATTCCCCCCCCCCCTTTTTTTTTTTTTTAATAAAAATGAAAATGGTTTGTGTGCTATAACTAATTTTATCTTTCCCTTTAAATATTTTAAATTATGATAAACTGGTGAGTTACCATATAAATCCATGTGGACATATTCTCTAATCACACAACAATTAAGCAAGCATGATATTCAGTCCTAATTCAGATATTTTTGGTACATTCTTCTGATTGATTCTTTTGATCTCGGATTATCATAACAGTCATTGTGATTGGTGTTAGGTAGGTCTGCTGTTTTTCAGCTTCATGGGAAATGCTGTTTGTCCTGTCCTCTTGATTCTTGTGCTGTTATTTGTTGAGATGATTGCAGTACTTAGTTGCAAAATTGGTGTTTCCAGGTGTTGACATGGGTTGGATATTTCTTGCTGGTATCATTAAAGCATTAGTTATAAAATATGCATCCCTCTCTCTTTTTTTTTTTTTTTTTTAAACTGTGTTATCCTCAAAGCTATTATGACTACAAAGAAAACAGAAAAAAATCATTCTATAATATATGAAACTCTTAACTTATACTAATACAAAAAATCCCTAAAAACTTAAAAAACTATGTTCAAATTAAATTATCAAATCAATGTATAAAAAGAAACAAAAAAGATGTTACATTAACTAAAGAATAGTTTTTAAAATGAAAACCTATTTACTACAACCCTTAACTATATTACATGGAGCTCCTTTGAAATGCTGTAACACAAACAAAGAACTAAACCAAGAAGGTTCAAATTGAAAGAAAAACTTCAAATTTGAACTCGTAGAATAACTTATTCTACTTAAACTTATGTATGATTATTATTATCAATTATATATTAATTATCATGTCTATCATAATCGATTACTAATTATAATAGTATAATTTACATATGCTTTTAATACTATTATTACTTATTATTTTATATACCTTATTATAATTACTACTTATCATTACTAAATAATTATACCTTACTATAATTACTAAACACTAATTATTTATAAATACTTACTACTCACTATTCTTACTGTAAAAACTTAAATACTATAAACATCAGAATAATAAATCTCTAAGTTACCTTAAAATCAGAAATAATTAAATTAGCACTGTTACTTTAAATCAGAACACAACTTTCATGGACTAGAGTCTTATCAGAAAGAGAAGGGGGAAAAGCGGAGCTGGGGGAGCTGACAGGCTCAGCAAAGTCGCTGTAGCTACAGAAGGACGGGGAAAGAGGAGGGGGGGAAAGGGCCGTGGGGGACGGACGCTACAGAATTCACAGCAGCTGCCTTTTCAGGCAGCTTCCACCCAAAGTGTAGGTTTCCTCGAAGGCAGGGAAATTTCAATGGGAGGTGACAGCAGCGATTTTGAGCTTAATTGTTGTTTCTGAGCCTCCTGCTGAGGCACCTTTTGTTCTGTTACTGTGGCTGTTTCTGAGACTCAAGATAGGTGGAGTCTGCCTTCTCACTGCTGCACTCCAATTTTACTTTCCTTCTTAGCGTAGTCCCAAAACCCAGTTCTGATCTTTTAACTTTTAACTGAGAATGTCCCTTCTGTACACAATCAAAACATGTTGGAGAACTGAGAGTTAGCGGTGGTGGGGTAGCGAGCTGCTGTTCTTGGACAAGTGCCAGCGTCTGCAGCTCCAGGGGTGCAGGCGGGCTTAGCGGCCACGGTGGTGGAGGCTGAGGTGAGGGCGTGTTATGTCGAAAAAGATTTGTTCTGGTGAAGTGGTGTTGATTACTGCTCTAGAGGCTTTTGGATGCTGCTAATTGACATAAGGAATCGTTAATTAGTCTCCATGATGTAGAGAAGATGTTGCAATTTTGTTTACTTTTGTTGCCACCTCGAATAAAGCCATCTCTCCCAGCTCCCACGTCTTTTCATCATATGTTATTGCTCTTTTTTTTCAAGAAGTGAGTAATGACTCCCAGTACTGATTTATCTTCTTTTGTTGTTTGATTTCCCCTTACCTGCTCGTCAAAAAGAGGCACCAACCCCCAGCTTCCCCGATTGCTCACCTCTGTCCTGCAGAGTTTCTCTTGTGCTTCCTGTGCTTCTTTTTTCTCCGGCACCAACCCTTTTTCTTCTTTCTTCTTTTATTATTTTATTCTTTTTTAAAAATTTTTATGTTTAATGTCCAGACGTCCATCCGTGCCTCTTGTTTTCTTCATTTGTGCCTTTTGTGCTACCATATATATTTTTTTCTCTTTTCTTCACTTTTTTCTTTTTATTTTTTCTTCTTGCAAATCTGGGGGGCGTAAAAGTCAATAGATTAATCTCACAGAGACTAATCTAAAGGCTACCGTTTGTGACACTGACAAGCATGAACATCTCTGCAGTTCTTGGAGGTAAAATTTCACCTTGTTGGTACAAGTGGGAGTTGTAATGAATAGTTGCTCAAGGTGCATGTCAGGAATCACCATTTGTTATAATATAGATTTTATATTGATGTTAGATTCACCTTGAGCAATGCTTCCAGTACAAGAAGTAAGCAGGCAAAGACATTTATTATGTTATACAGCAAAGTTATATAGTCTATCAGAAGGCACATGTGTCACATTTTAATTGGATATTTTCTACTGGCATGTGTGTAATTAAGGCATACAATAGGTTAAAATAATAATTTAAAAAAAAAAAAAACCAACACAACAGTATTTTAAGACATCCAACCAAATTCTGCCTAGTTTCTCTCCCTCAGTTACAAGGTGTTTGCATTCTTTTCAGAGTCCTTTCTCTAATTCAAGCAAAGGCAAATCTTCCCTAGTCTTCCAAAGTTATCCAAAACTAACCTCTTCCTACATGTTGGACTAGATGGTTTCTTGAGGTCCCTTCCAGCCCCTGACATTCTGTGATTTATTCTGTCATTCTGTGAATACTGTGTCCAGTTTTGCACTCCCCGGTTCAAGAGAGATAGGGACCTGCTGGAGAAAGTCCAATGGAGAGCAACGAGGACAGTTAGGTGATTTTATGATCTCCCCTCTGAGGAGAGTCTGAGAGACCTGGGGCTGTTTAGTCTTGAGAAAAGAAGACTGAGAAGACATCTCATCAATGTCTATGAATATCTGAGGGGTGGGTGTCAAGGGGAGGGGGGCAATCTCTTTTCAGTGATGAACAGTAATAAGACAAAGAACAATGGGTACAAGCTTGAACATAGATTTCACCTTGACATGAGGAGAAACTTCTTTACAGTGAGGGTGACAGAGCAGTGGAACAGGCTTCCCAGAGTGGTTGTGGAGTCTCCTCTGGACACAATCAAAAACAATCCCTATGCACTCCTATGCAGACTACCCTAGGTGATCCTGCAGGAAGGTTAAACACGATGATCTCTGGAAGTTTCCTGAACTTCTAATATACTATGATACTGTGACTGAAGCATGGCACTATATCCTTTAAGTCACTAGATCAGAGCCCAGTTCTACTATCAGCACCTGTTCCAGGATTTTGTCTTCTTTAACTTTGGAAATTTATTGCAATATTATAATTATATTTCCTTCTCTAAAGAAAAGCAAGTTGGTCACTTCTGATCTCATCTAGTTGTCACAAATACCTTTGTACTGTAATTTTAGTAGCTTTTTATCTCTGACAATATCCAGAGGCCATAATCTGCATAAGGACACCATGGTGTGATGAATTTTGAAAACAGAAGAACATGTCCTTTCTCCAAGAATTTGAATGTAATTTTAGACAAGACAATGATAAATGGTTTCACCCAAAATAAAAACAAAACCACTAGAAAGTAGGAACAAAGACAATTGTGACAAGAACAGCTACTGATATTGCTTGATATCAGGCTCAACTTGCTTGTAAACAAATCCTCTACAGAAAAATAGGAAACCTGATACTATACTGTGCTCTAGTTCATCATATCACCATCCCTAGACCATAAGAAAGAATTAATACCCTGTCATTTCTTTTTTATTTATACTCTTTCACATGAGAATAAGATGTCGTAATTTCATTAACTCATGTATGCAAGCCAAAAATACTCAAATGCTCTTTCATTTTCACCTTTAGATTGATAATGTGCCTGAGAATATTTGGTCCCTGTACTCTTTTCTGTTTACAATCTGTCTGGGTGATAGATTGTGACATTTTCATGTTTGTCAATCAAAATATAAAATACTAAAGGGCTGAAGTTAGAAAGCTATATGGAAGGATTAAAACAATGTTAGTTGTTTTCAAGAAAAGATATGTACAATGTTAACAGAAGACTAAAAAGCCCTTTAAGTCAAAGTTTGAAACCAGAATGAATAAAATATTACCAGCCTCAAACATAATTAATTTAAATATGGAATTCACTCTTTGAATCCTCAAATTCATAGAATCATAGAATGGTCTGGGTTGGATGGGACTATCTGGTCCAACCCTGACTGCATCAAGCAGAGACATCCTCAACTAGATCAGGCTACCCAGAACGCTCTTGAGCCTCACTTTGAACATCTCCAGGGGTGGAGTTGCAACCACCTCCCTGGGCAACCTGTTCCAGTGTTCCACCACCCTCAAAGAACTTGTTCCTAACATCCACTGCCCCTTGTCCTATCACCACAGGCCTTTGTAAACAGTCTCTCTCCATCCTTCTTGTAGGCCCCCTTCAGGTACCGGAAGGCCACTATTAAGTCTCCCTGAAGCCTCCTCTTCTCCAGGCTGAACAAACTGTCTTCAAGAGTTTCCCTTGTCTTCACTTTATCATGAGTATGTTTGATTTATCTTGAAAAAATAAATTGAAAATTAAGACAGTGAATGATAGACCAGTTTCAGTGTTAAAGGTTTAGTGGCAAATAGTGGAAAAGTATCACAAAATCTGAATTGCTAATAACGATGCTCTACTGAAGCATGATTGAAAGGGTAAGAAATTCTACATGAGTGATACTTAATCTTTGAAATAAGACCATCAACATTTTATTCAAAGAATCATAGATTGGTTGAAGTTGAATGGGACCTATGGATGATATCTTGTCCAACCCTCCTATTCAATCACGGAACCTAGAGCCATTTGCCTGGGTTTGTGTTCAGATGCCCTTAAATACTTCCAAGGATCAAGATTCAACAGCATCTTTGGGAACTTGTGCAGGGGTCTGTTACCCTCACTTCAAAAAAAATGTATTTTTTGTATTCATATAGACCTTTCTGTGTTTCAGTCTGTTGTCATTGCATCTTGTCTTGCCTTCAGACATCACTGAGAACAACCTGGCTCTGTCTTCCTTCCACTCTTCCTTTATGTATTTGCACACACTGAAGAGATTCCATCTTGAGCCATCTCTTCTCCAGGCTAACCAATATCCCAGCTTTTCCTCACACATGAGATGCTTCATTATCTTAGTTATCTTAGTGATCCTTTGCTATTTCCTCTCCAGTATCTCCATGGCTCTTTTGCACTGCGGAGTGCAGAACACGACACAGTACTCCATTGCCACTGAACTTCTTTTCTGTACCGTCTTTGTCTGTCTTAGTTATTTGCATAAGTTTCCTAATGTTTGACACTAAAATTAAGTTATGATGATGAGTTAATACCTCTGGGAAAGGCAACAAAGTATGGGAAGGAAAGTATGGGACATGGTTTAATGGCCATGGTGGTATTAGGTTGATGGCTAGACTCTATGACCTTAGAGGTCTTTTTCAACCAAAACAATCCTATGAATCTATGAAAATGAAGCTGGGACACCTAACATGCTACACTCATTCCCTCATACATGGGGAAGTAAAAAAATTGTTAAAAGCTTTGTAGCTGGTCATGCTTTATCTATTAATATAAAATTCAAAATATAAAGTGCACAGTTTCCTGAAGTACCTCACATGAGACTAGTACTTCCAAAAATGATAAAGAGTGTTCTTCTCAGCAGTTTTCTGCTTCTCTGCAGGATCCAAACAGAAACACAATATATTCATTGAGGAAGTGTGCCATGGTTTGGGCTTCTTTCAAGCTTATTGCCATGAATACATCTGTTATACATCTCTATTTTTATGATGTGACATTACCACAAGCAGTTTAAACTATTGCAAAGTAATGTTTTAGTCTCTGTGAAAGCTCACGAACAATTTATTTTATCTACATGAAGTGATGAGTTGAAAATGCTCCAGTTGTTGTGACAGTATCGAATGCTAAATTAACACTGATTTTGTACCTATTAAGTTATAAAACTAAATTTTTCCTTTCCCCCCCCCATATATATAGTTAGTTTTTGGGTATTATTTTCCTCATATAATCACTGACTGTACTTCTTTTGTATTCCTTTGTAATTTGTAGATTGCCAGTTTTGCATGCATACCATATCTAACACTACTCCATAAGCTGGTAAGCAACTAATGATGACTTAAATAGTTTTAAAATGAAATTCAATTTCATTGAGTTTATTGTGTACATAATGTCTTCCCAAAAACTGCTAAATGAAATATGCAATCAGTAAGCAAGAACACAAAGTTGCAATCAGTTTAACTTGCAACATGAAAAATGACTAAATATTACTTAAAACTGAAGAAAATAATAGGAAACAGAAAGATATTACAAGAAGATACATCTGTGTCACTTTCTTTCATTTTCTAACAAATTAATCTAATTAGTAAAAAAAATTAAAAATAAAATATGACATGAACATTTTCATTTATCCAGTCCTTAGGTTTTGTAGAATAACATAAGATACTGTTATGGTTTTTAGTGCAGTAAACAGTTCATCAGTTCTGCAGTTTCATTACACACTAGGAGACTTCTGGGCACAGTAATGAAAAGCCCTATGATATGATAGTTTGTCTCAGACAGAAAACTAAAGCCCTAAATCATTGAAGATTAATTTTGGACCATGTCTCAGCATGGGCAGAGGAAACACTATTTTTTGGTGATGTCTGGGAAAAGTAATTGAGAATAATTCATAGGGAGGGGATAATCCTTTGGACATAATCCTTTACTAGATCTCAAGTGGACCATCTATCTCATGCCAGTCTCTGTATTTTATTTTCATTGCAGCCATAATTGGGGGAGTTTTAGGGGCTCCATCCAACATTGTAGTCAGTGAGCCTGTAAATCTCATCTTGATATGATCATTACAATCAGAAAAATCATCTGTAGCAGAGGTGATCACATAGCACTCTTTTTATAAACTACTGCTTGACTTATTTCTCTTCATCCAAATCTGCTTTCTCTGTTTACTATCACTAATGTTTAGAAAGCTACAGACTCATTTAGACAATCTGGTAGTCTCAGACCAGCATTTGTGATTTAGATTAACTGTGTCTGTTCATTTTAAGTAATTGATGTCAGGCAGGGATGGGGAGGTGTGCGTGGAAACTAATGTTAAAATGTAAAATACTGGACTTCAGTAAAGCAAGAAGCAAAGCAATGTCTTCTATTATGTTCCTTAGACTCTACTGAGTTACTTCAGGAATCTACCAGAAAGATCATCACCATCTGAACTATCAGTGGGTGACCTTTGGGGATGAGGAGGTATGGGGTTTGTTCATTTGTTTGTTTTTGTTGGTGGTGTTATGGGTTTTTTGTTTGTTTTTAAACAAATGTCTCAGACAACAGAAATTATTCCCTTAGAGCACCACTAAGGATATCTATTAAGGCACGGGTAAATACTGAAGGAGAACAGCATCTTAATTTATTTCACAAGTTTAGCTGTTGTGGTTTTGTTCTTTAGATCATTCATTTCTTATTGTTCAGAGAGCATCTGAGAATATCTCATCTTGTAAGAAGATTGGAAAGACAGTTAGTAAAGTGGCATCTTATTAGCATAATGCTCTCAGAATACATTTCCTCCCTTAAACTATCACAGCAGCCCAGCTGGGATTTAAAGCTCCGTGTCCCATTTTATTGCTAAGAATAAGAAATGAAGCAATCCATATGAGTCTGTGGCTTCTAGGTATATTTGAGAAAAAGGAAAAAAAAAATAATTACCAGGGTTTTGTGTTTATTAGATATTATTGAGTTCAACAAGGCTAGGAAGATGGGATTATATATTTAGTTACATATAACTTGGAAAAGATGAAGTGCACATTCCACTGGGCTCAAATTAAAATATATTTTTTCTGACTTCTTTGCTTCTCACCCATTCCATGTAATAAATCTTTTGATTGTATGTATCCAAAATGATTGGTTTGATTCAAACCCTTTAAAACCTTAACATCATCTCAAAATTCCTTATAATCAGGTTCCATCATCCTGCATATACATAAGAATTAACCCCAAACCAAAAAATACTAATATTAGGACTCAAGAAAACCAACCCTATAACCCTATATATATATATATATATTTATTTATTTATTTATTTATTTATTTATTTTCCCTGGGCTTGCATTCTTTGTTGATGATTTATTTCTCTTCTGCTCCAGATATCTCTCTTCAGCTCCTTTCATACAGGACAATCTGGAGCTCTGATGGGCAGAACCCTTATATGTCAAAAAGGATGCCCTGTTTCACTCCTCTATTGACTTGGTATATAGTGATGAAGAGAAAATTAATGTACGTTTTTAAGGAAGAAAGTAAATGTATGGTTTTTAGGGGGAAAATTAAATTAAGTGTGTTAAGCAAACAAGGATACCTCCCGGCCTCAGGGTGTCTGTGATGAAGAGGTTATTAATTTATTAATATGAATTATGAATTATGTAAATATTTGTTTTATTACCAAAATTATTAATAACTGATAAATCACTATTTTATATGCATGTTCTAGTGCACAATCATGAAATACATCCTATAAGTGGTTTAGTATTTGTAATTAAAACTCAATTGGAATATTTACAGAATCACTTTCTATTTATATAACCAAGGGTGCAATTCTGCCACTTGCCTACCAGATAGCAACTCGACGGGATGCCGGCAGCTGCTAACCATATACAGCAATATTACTATGTGTCAGAGGTTACTCTGCTAGATGTGGATGCTTTGAACTGAATGTTAGTGGGTGGAAATCATGTGGAAGATACACTGTGTCTGTTGTTTGTAGCGAGGTTAGGTTCCGTCAGACTACTGTCATTGGGCTGGTTCCTGGGCTGGCCTGGACAGTGAGGCTGGGTGACAATCCTCTCTCAGTGGCAGCAGGGAGGAGGTGGAACCTAGGCTAGCTGGTAGGCAGGTTGCCTTCACAGAACTCTGGCAGGTTCCCTCCAGATGATAGGGAGTGGTCCTGTGGGGTCGGCCCAGCAAGGCCAGTAGAGCTGGTCCCAGGGCAGGGTTGGCCCTCACAGATTTGATCCACATGGTAGGGTGGGGCGATAGTTCCCAATAGGCAGGCTTGGAGGTTTCCGATCTGGCACGGTAGCAGGCAGGGCTGGACACAGAGGGGTCGGCCCCACAGCAACAGGCTTCAGGGCTGACGTGGAGGGCCCCAGGGAAGAAGTGCTGCTGCATGGAGCGGCGGCTTCCCCTTTACTTGGCTCAAAGGAGCGGCAAGACTTTCTCAGCGTGGTCCTTGCTTAGAAGCACAGACACAGATGTTGCTCTGGGTTTCCCTGAGGTTTACAAGGCATGGAGCAGCAACGGTAGCAACTCCTCTCCCGCGATGGCGGGGATTATGCAGGCATGCGATCCTGCTTTCTGATCTGACACGCACAGGGTTGTGTCCTCTCATCAGTCTGCTGCTTAGGCCTAACACAGACAGGTGGGCTGCCGGACTCGGCTAAGTCCTTTTCCCCAACAGTTGAGCTGGTCTTACCCTCAGGGGTCCAGTCCTCTGGAGACACAAGGGGCTTTCTGGTTGGTGACACTGGCAGTATGATGCTGGAGCTTCTCAGGTGATGCGAAGCTCCCTCCTCTGGAACTACTCTCAGGGCTAAGGCTCAACTGGCCTGCCTGGATGCAGGCTTCTTGTTGTCATGCAGAGGCTACTAGTTTGCTTGGATATATGAGAGAGAAGACTTAATAGTGATGAGCTCAATGGCAGAGGCTATGGCATGAGCTTTGTCCTCTCGAGCAAGGAGAAAGAGCAAAGTGAATGAGGGGGCAACCTGTTTACCAACTGGGGTAATACTTACAGGTTCCTTGAGGCTGGATTTGACCAATAGGCACTCTTGTAAACAACTGGCTTCAGCCTATAGAAAGCGTGAAGATAGAATTATGCCCATTCTTGGAATTAGCACAAGCATCCAATGTGATGTAGTGGATTCTCCTCCAGGTGAAAGCAAACTGAGGCCTGCATTCCTCTGCTATAGGAATAGAGAAGAAGGAATTAGCAGCGTCTATGGTAGCATACACCATTTGGCCTCTTTGGATTCCAGCTCATATTGGAGTTCCATTATGTCTGATATTGCTGCACTCGTAGGTGGAGTTACTTCATTCAGGGCTCGGAAGTCGGCTGTCAGACGCCAGTCTGTTCTGCTTCCGCACAGGCCACAATGGACTGTTGAAAGGTGAATGAGTTTTGCTGATGACTTTCTGACTCTCCAACTGATGAATCAGATTCTGAATGGGCAACAAAGAGTCATGGTTGGTTCTGCATCGTCTGTGATGCACAGTCTGAGAAGCAACTGGCAATGTAATGTCTTTTATCTTGTGTTGTCCCACAACTGCACATTCAGCAGAAAGCTCAGGTCTAACAGACAGCTTCAATTTTTGTCCATCCGTTTCTACAGATGCTACTCCAAAAGCCCATTTGTAACCTTTAGGATCTTTGAAATGCTCTTCTCTCAGAAAATCAGTTCCCAAAATACAAGGTGCATCAGGTCCGGTCACAACTGTATGCTTCTTCCACTGTTTCCCAGTTAAACTTATATCTACCTCTACCTTAGGATTTGACAGTGTCCCCCACAGCAAACTGCTGTCTAAGCTGTCAGCTCGTGGCTTGGACCACCACACTCTGTGCTGAGTTGGGAACTGGCTGGAGGGCAGAGCCCAGAGAGTGGTGGTGAATGGTACCACATCCAGCTGACAGTCAGTCACCAGTGGCATCACCGAGGGATCAGTACTGGGCCCCATCCTCTTTAACATCTTCATTGATGATCTGGATGAGGGGATTGAGTTAGTCATCAGCAAATTTGCAGATGACACCAAGTTAGGAGCAGATGTTGGTCAGTTAGAGGGTAGAAAGGCTCTGCAGAGGGACCTCAACTGACTGGAGAGATGGGCGGAGTCCAATGGCATGGCATTTAACAAGTCCAAGTGCCGGGTGCTGCACTTTGGCCACAAAAACCCCATGCAGAGCTACAGGCTGGGGTCAGAGTGGCTGGAGAGCTCCCAAACAGAGAGGGACCTGGGGGTGCTGATTGACAGCCCCCTAAACATGAGCCAGTAGTGTGCCCAGGTGGCCAAGAAGCCCTATGGCATCCTGGCCTGCATTAGGAATAGTGTGGCCGGCAGGTGCAGAGAAGTCATTGTGCCCCTGTACTCTGCATTGGTTAAGCCACACCTTGAGTCCTGTGTCCAGTGCTGGGCCCCTCAGTTTAAGAAGGACATCGAGACACTTGAACATGTCCAGAGAAGGGCAACAAGGCTGGGGAGAGGCCTTAAGCACAAGCCCTATGAGGAGAGGCTGAGGGAGCTGGGATTGTTTAGCCTGGAGAAGAGGAGGCTCAGGGATGACTCTCTACAACTACCTGAAAGGTGGTTGTAGCCAGGAAGGGGTTGGTCTCTTCTCGCAGGGAACCAGCACCAGAACAAGGGGACACAGTCTCAAGCTGCATCAGGGGAAGTTTAGGGTCTAGGTGAGGAGAAAGTTCTTAATGGAGAGAGTCATTCACCATTGGAATGGGCTGCCCAGGGAGGTGGTGGAATCACTGTCCCTAGAGGTGTTCAAGAGGAGATTGGACGTGGCACTTGGTGCCATGGTCTAGTCATGAGGTCTGTGGTGAAAGGTTGGACTCGATGATCCTCGAGGTCTCTTCCTACCTTAGTGATACTTAGTTAACTCTTGAGATCCACCAGTGACTCCCAGAATAGTTATAGGCTCTGATCCCTGATAATTTGATAGCATTAAGGTGCACTGGGGTCTTGTGTCAACCTAGGCCCTGTACTTCTGAAATTGTGTAGAGCCATGTACACATCACAATAGATTCTGATATCTCTATTAACCCTTTCCTCCCCCTGGCAGGAGGCAGGGCACCCCTAATTATGGGGAATATGCCCACATGTGCAATGAGCATATTGTCCAGTGTTAGAACTGGAGCCACTGGAGCTATTAGAGTTATTCTGGGAAACTGTGGAAGTAACAGCTACCCTTCTGGTATTGCTACCTTGGATTCTGCCACTCTGCAGTTCCCTCAGTCTCCTGAAAAGAATAGAAGTTGGTTGACCATCCCATCTGTTCATGTTCTCACCAAATTGATCATGCAGGTTATCCAAATACTCTCACATGATTGCCTTGGTGGTCTGTTTTGGTTTGATCTGTTTTGGAATGACCTCCTTGGAGGACGTCTATTCCTCACAGATGAAACCTGTATCCATCTGGAGGAAGAATTGGAATTATTTTCTTGTGTCAGTTGGGATATGGTGTTTTTTAATTCATCCTTCAGCTCTTCCATGAAGTTCTTTATTTCACCAGACAGAGTTTCAGTGGCTGAAACCAAAGAAACACGTGTCAGGCTATCCTCCAATTGTGAATTGGCCAACCATAGGAGGAGCTCCACCATATTTTCTTGCCACAATTCTGCTTGCCAGAATGTTTGCATAATTAGGAGGAGCAAGTTTGATGAGCTTTTCAGCAAGACCAGTTCCTACAGGAATTTAATGAGTTTCATGATTACCATAGAGTACCTGTCTGACTGCAAATTCTCTCAGATGCTTAATTCCCTCATCTATGGTAGTCCAGGGTTTGGGATTCCATGGAAGATCATCTCGGGACGGGTATCTCATGAGAGCTGCCAATAAAAGGCATATCCACAGAGTAACCTTACCGAGAGACCTGCCTAGATGTCTATCTATTCCATTATCCTTTGAGAGAATTCCTAGCTGAGCTGCTGACTTGTCTCCAACCATCAGAGCTGGAACATCTGTATCAAAACATCTACGAAGCCAAGATAGAACTGGCTCATTATCTGCTCTGATGTAATCCTTCCGCACATGTCTAAGCTCTTCACGTGGGGCTGAACAATGGTGAATATCATTTGCCTCCTCCTCTGCCTCCTCCTCTTCCTGAACTTGTTGTCCCCATAATCCTGTTGACACGCTCCTACAGATCTCTTTAAGCTCAGAAGCACCACCACTAGCTGCTGCCCTACCAGGACCTGCGATTTGCCCTGCATCTCCATCCAGTGATGATCTCAATAACTCAGCTATCTCTTTAAGACAAACCTTCTCTTCCTCCTCAGCAGGCTCTTTTCTAGCAGAAGTTCCCTCATCAGCAGCAGTATCTTGCTGTTCTCCCCCATAAGCTCCTGGATCAGCTTTGTGCTTTCCATTTCTCATATTTAAAACTGCTATTTGCTTAATTGGAGCTGTGTTTGAATTTACAGCTGCTTTAACAGAAGCTGACAGGTTTTGAGACAGATCATCTGCCATGGAGGACACTTCCGGTCCTGCCGAAGAAGAAGGAAATGCCTTTGCCCCTCTAATGGCCGCCGAGGACATGGGAGCTGCCATGTTGGGAGCTGCCACTGCCGCTGCTGCTGGCTGATTGCCAGAATCACCAACAGCACCATTCAAAGCAGCCTTTCCGATAGCCTTTTTAGCTCTATCTTTAACTTATACAGATTCTTCATTCTCCTCATCACTGGAAATTTCTGGGGTCGAATTAGAGCTATGCTTCCTTCTCTTTGATCTACGCTTAATAACAAAACAAGCCTTAGATACCTTCTCTTGTATCAGAGCTACTAACAAGCACACATTAATCACTATCAGCAGCCCGATTACGCACATGAAATCACCTCTGGATCCCAGCCATCACTTAAAATTACTCTTTCACCTACTGGAATCTTAAACTCCCTTATCTCGATGGGAAGAGTGGTCGCTGTTACATTTCTATATCTCGTAAGCCAAAAGAATCCCAGACACCGGTCATAGAGAAGCTGAATCTTATACTTAAATCATAAATATAATTTATACACTAAGTATCTGCCTAAGTGATCACAAATCAGTCCTAGAAAATACTTATAGATCAGGACACTACAAATTGAAAAAACTAGATGCTCTAAAATCCAGAACACTTTCATGTTTGCAACTCCGACTCAAGCAGACAATAAATCAAACACATTTTGCCCTGCTTCTGGACAGCAATTATCCACAAGCCCCATGCTGGGCACCAATAAATTATGTGGAGTAAGAGAAAGTTCAGTTCTCCCACACACATAAAGAAACCACAGCTAACTCAGTCAGAGAAACAGAGATATGAAAAAACTATATTTACAAGCAGGATGAAGTGCAGGTGATTATATACGCAATATACAGTATTTACAATATATACAGAAATAGACAACAAAGAACGTAATACAGGAAAAAAAACTTCCCCTCCTCCAGCCAGGAGGGTCCCCCCAACTGTTCCCCCCTCTCTCCCCACCTCCCTTTTTTCCCAAGAAGAGGTTAGAGAGAGAAAAGGTAATTATTAAGGAGGACATTTGGTTAGCTCAAAGTGTATGCAAGAATTAGTTTCTTATCTGGTTAGCTCAGTTAATTCAAGGTCAACTCTGTCCAGCACAGCTGTTGCTCAGAGTGACTGAAACAGACTGAAAAAGACAGACTGAAAAAGACAGACTGAATTTAGCTAAATCTAAAATTTTAAAGTTGTGTTCTACCAATCTACCAATGAAATTAGTTTAGACTTATCTTTGTTTTCAATTTTTATACCAAAACATTCAGCCAGAGTGTTCCGGTAACAGTCCTTTTCTTAAAGGCACAGCCTAAAATGGTCACAGCTCTCCTGTTGAATATGTATACTTCTGTAACTGCCTTGTGCAGGTGAATTTTATGTAAGAGGTGATTTCACCTCACATCCAATATGCATACTGTTAACAAACACACCTCTTCATAACTCTATGAGAGTTGTAGGGTCTTTTCTGCAGGTCAATATCACTGAGCAGGTACATATATGGGATTAAAAAAAGAAAAATAAATTCCCTGCCTCTGTGTGAGATTCGAGCTTACTCTGAATTTTAAATACAACCAGTTTGTTATAAAATAAAGGCAAAACAGCGCTGGTGCATAGCAGGTTTGCTAGAGGCACACCATAACAGCATGAGTTGAACTTATATAGACGTATTCATATATTTCCCCAGCACACTCCCACCGCTTTCCATGAGGGCTGGGACAAAATCTGGACTTTTGACCTGGCCAGTCTTCAGACTTCTTTGTGCCTCACCTTTCTCTCCCAATAAACAAGGATAGAATCCCACACAACACAGACTGCGACCAACCATTCAGCCCAAAGATCAAACCCCACGGTCCCCAGCAATTCTCCTTGCAAAAGCCAAATATTACAATTTCTCACATCTGTGCAGTTCCATCTCTCCTTTCCCAAGTACTTAACAGAAAAATTCCACAGGAAAAATATCACAATATTAAGAATTAGTATTCTACACAGATTTTACTGGGGAAAGACTCCTTTTGTCCTCTTATTTTCAATTACACTCAGTCCTATGTGCAATATAAATTAACATGTCTCAAAGTGTAGCCTTATCACAAACAACATTTTTTCATCAAATGATTGCTGTGATTTCTGGTTTCATCACAATTGCTTGTTAACTTTATTCTTGGGTTGAAGTTATGTCTCATGTGTATCTACAGCCATAGGTATTACTGAAAGAAGAATGCTGTACCAGGCTGTGGCAGTTTCAGTCATCCTCCCACCCTGCCTCAGGCAGGACAGACCTCGAGGCGAAGCTTGTATGGAGTCTATCAGCTTTTTATCTTTGGTGCCCCTGAGTCTAAGGTCCTTTTGTTTGCCTCGAGATCCCACTAATTAAGCAACTGACCACAGTCACTCTCCAGTCACTTGCTCTTATTCCACAGATGCAGCCTTTGCAGCTCGGAACCTCTCTCCAAATAGTGACATGCTCCAAATAGTTTAATAGTTAAACTAATTGTGGAACAGTATTTTCTGAGCTGACATCCAAACCTGTAATTTTATTGTTGGAATGAGAACAGATTTAATTGTAATAAATCAGTAGCTACTAGTCACCGATTTTGTCTGTCTCCTTCACCACACAGGCTAAGGAAATGCTGTCCCTGTCTCTTTAACATTGGAGACCCAAGCTCTTGAAGGAGAAGGTACCTCTACAGAAAGGAGTTTCAGCAATGTTTGAGACTTCTTGGTGGGGCAAGAGACAGTGGTCTTGGCTCTAGAAGGAGGTGAAGTGTCTCTGTCACTATGGGAGGGGTTGCTGCAGACTGTGTAACATCAGCAATGATGAAAAGTAGATGGACTAGGTCAGGCCCCAAACTTTCAGGTACAGAACCTAAACCTCCCCTGCACTGAGACACAGGCAGAGCCTTAGCTTGTCAAGCTGGACATGGGAGTTTGTGAGCCCTGGCACAAGCAGATAGATGCAGCTCCAATCCTATGGAGCAGCTTCTGAACCCTGCCCACATGCAAAGACACGAAGCTCTATCCAGCAAAGCCTTCAAGTTGGCTGTGCCTGCATCCTGTGGCAGTGTGGGCAGGATGGGAAGAGGAAGTTTGACTTGTGGTGACCTTAATTAGTGAGTTCTCCAAGCAAACAAAGTAATTCAAGATACAGAGGCATCAGAAACCCAATAAAGATTAGCTCCCCACAGCCTCATTTTGAATATCCTTCCTGACAACAGCAGGGGGCTTTACCTGGCTGGTTCAGAGTAGGCACGTGGATCCTCGGGGGAAGGGTTCCCAGAAGGTTTGATTGTATCTGACACACACAGCTCAGACTGTTGCAGGTAATGTCTGTTAACCAAGTGGTGTGTGATATATTTTCTTTTTTTTTGGTTGGTTGGTTGGTTTATTGTGGGTTTGTGGTTTGTTTTTTTTTTTTTTCTTTTGTGTGGGGTGGGGGTTTTTTTTGTTGTTTTATTGGGGGGTTGTTGTGGGTTGGTTTTGTTTGGCTGGTGTTTTTTTTGTGTGGTTTTTTTTTTCCTTCCTTTCCTTTTTTTTTTTTTTTTTGTCCTACTGACTTGGAAGAGTCAATGAATCCCACAGGACAACAAAGTATTGTGTAGCTGGTGTCAACACAGCTACACAATAACTGGGACTCAACCTCTAAGACTTAGTCTCTAAGTTTCAAGAACTGCTAGACAATGATGGGATCCACTGACCATGTGGGGCAACACATCTTAGCCAGGAACTTGATGAGAAAATGCTTAGATTAAGTTGGTGGGAAAGGAAGGTGACCTATGATTTACTAAGGAAGTGATGGTCATTGTTTCAAAAAGGATGCAGGGTGAACTGGACAAGAATAGCCTTATAATCAATGGAACGGAGCTGAGATGAAACCATCTCAAGTATACACACACAAACAAGGAAGTGCAGGGGAAAAAAATGTGGGAATCTTGATTTTCAGGGAAAGAAGCAAAACTAAGTGTCTGTCTGAAGTACACCCATACACTGCCAATGCATGCAGCACATAGAACCAAGTAGGAGGAATCAGAAGTCTGAGTGTGGCTAGGAATCCAGACTCATGGAGACATGGTGGAATAGCTAATATGACTGGACACTGCCATTTATGGATACAGAATTTTTAGTAAGAACAGGCTAGGACAGTGAGAAACTAGGTTTAATTCTTTATATCAGAAAGTAGCAGGGATGCATGGTGCTTTGCCTAGGAATGGGCAAAAAGCAAGCTGAGGTCAAGCAACTATGGGGAATGTTGCAGGTGTTTTTTGCAGACTGCTTGATCAGCAAAGAAAGTAGATGAGCCTTCAAAAGCTTGAAGAAGTCTCACTCTCACAGCCCCCTCTCCTCATGGAGAACATTGAACTGTGCTGATACCTGTGGGAGAGACAACACAGGAGTACATAAGAAATGTAAAAGATTTATAGAGTGCTCTGGTATTTACAAACAGAGGTGAACTGGATGAAGATGTAAGGACTGGGTGTAACCTTGGTTGTAATAAAACTGGTATCTTGGACACCTTGGTTATGTTTACAGTTAGGATGGTAAAATGCTGGAACATGTTGCCTGGGAATGTGGTTGAGGACCTGTCCCTGGAAACATTCAAGATCAGACTTGATGTGGCCCTGGGTAGCATGATCTAGTTGGAGGTGCCCCTGTAGGGTTTTTGGACAAGAGGATCTTTTGTGATGAAGAGGTTATTAATATGAAATATTAACAAAAATTATTTTTATTAATTATTTTAATTATAATTTTAAAATAATTAATAACATATTAATCCCTCCAGAAAGCAGGGTGGAAGCCAGGGACTTGTCCACACATATGGGGATGAGTTTCAATACTTGGGACATAATTCTGGGTATATGGTACCTTCACCACACCTTTGAGGATCTGTTCCAACCCAATGCAATCTGTGGCCTTAAGGAGAGCAAATTTCCTTTTTTTTTTTTTTTTTCTTTTAATTATTTTTAAATAATGTGAACAGTACTGATAAAATGATATGAGTCTCATCATATTCACTATGAAGCTGGTGACTTAGAATCCACTTGCTTGTGCAGTTGATCAGATCTTATTGGTCTATTGTTGATAGTGTTCAATAAAAAACATTTTTAAACATTTGAGTGTAGTAATATATTTTCTTGCCTACTAGTTTACCTCTGGGATCTGTATTTTTTCATATCTGTTACTCCAGTTTTCTGATTCTCTCATTACTGTTCCAATGTCAGCTGAACTCTGTTCACCTCAGGAAGCCAATGTGATTTGTTGCACAAACAGTGACAGCAAGCCCTGAATTTGTAACTGTAGATTTTGTCTTGCTCTCATGGTACAGTTTGCTTCACACTAATTTGAAACTTTCTGTGCAATATATTATGTCTCAGTAATTTAATAAAACCTGCTGTATTTCATGGGGAGATAAGATAGAAAGTTGGTATGATATTCGTGATACAGTATACATGAATCAACAGTAGTTTTCAAAATTGTGTGTTTAGTAATTCATTATAAAAACCAACACCATATAAATGTGAACTTTTATAAAATGAAACAGGAAGTGAAGGTCATTCATTTGCTTTCTTTAGAACATGTAGCCAGAGAACAGGTAATAATGAGGCTAAATGTTGACTTTGCAAATCACCATTCATTGGTTGGCTTACCACCTTTGTGGAAGGAGAAGTAATTACTTGGTATCAAATAAACTAGTAAAAAATCCATAGACTTAATGCCAAAAGAAAATGGGAAGGAACTGTGTCTTGGAAAGGGAATTACTGCAATTTGTTGTTCTGCAGCTGCTTGTAGCAACACTCCTAGCATTTCTCTTTTAACTTTGAGCTGTCTTACATAATATGCCTTCAAGGAGCATATACCTGACTGCTTCTCTGTAAAGGAAACATTATTGGCTCAGCTTGTTGTTTCTTGCCTGTTCATAATGACTGTGTTACTACTTGTGCATGGTCTCATGCAGTATTCATAATGCCTAAGTATAACTTAGTGAGCTTGATCAATGATTGAACATGTCAAATATTTAGTGATAGTTGTGTATGATTGAATAGTTTAGAAGTAAATACTTGCTGTGCTCTGTGGAAGTTCCTGAAAGGATTACATGATGTCCATAATACATCAATTCTCTAAGACTAACATTGCATTTTTAGACCCAAAAGCCACACTAACGTCTTGGATTCTTATGAGTGTATTGGCTGTGTTCTGTTTCATACTGCAAGGCCACCTGCACAAACTTTTTCAGAGCTCCTCATCTGCTGAGAAAGCCACACACAGAGGTGAGATGGAATCTCACTGACTCAGAAACCTTGACCATGCACAGAGAGCATAAATGCAAACACAGAGAGGAAGTGAGATACCACATCAGGGGCTTTAGCTGCTCCTGAGCACCAGTGGCATAAATATATACATGCCACAACAAATTTATATCAAAGCAAAATTTGCTTTCCTATTTGTTGTTCTTTTTTCCCACATGGAGTCTCCAAAGTCATCAATAGGAAGTTGCCTGTTTTTTTCCTGCCATTGAAAACATTAGTTTATTGGATATGTCTCATGGATTGACTTGAACATGCTGCTATTCTTCACACGATCCTGCAGTCATGCCAGCTTCAAAGTGCTATCTGGAGCAAAGTATTATAGGGCTTGATTTCAGATTGAAACATGGGAGGCTTCCTGTTCTGGTTGCTGCTTCTCGGTTCTGGCTTCTTGGGTGTAGTGTCTTTTCTGCAGGCATAGTGACAGAAAGAGTGGGAGGCAGGTAGCTGCTGGGTTTGGTTTTCTATTTTATGCTGGGTTTATTTCCCTGTGTATTTCACTGTGATTCTTTTGGAAATAGGCTAAACTAAGGTAATCATACATTGTATTATTAGATTAGTTAGGTTATTGGCAAAGGCAATTAAGCATTGAGCTTATGATACCTTATGTTGCATTAAACTCATATCTCATTATCTCATCCCTGAGTTGTGTTTTTTTACTCTTCCCTTCACTTTTGTGTTAGGGGAACAGGCAGGTTAGCCCTTTACACTAAGCCATTGCAATATGCTCTTAAAATAGACATGGTAAAGAAAACTTTGATAAATCACTTTTTATATGGAAAAGATTTGTCAGTTAATCATGCAAAAACATTCCACAGTATTTTGATTTGGAGAAATATATGATTCTGCCTAAATATTTCAGATTTACAAATTCTACAAAGAACTAAATTAATGTTATATATAAAATGTTAAAAAAAAACTGAATGAAATTATTTGTTGTGTATGTTTCCAATTCTCAGATTTCATCCTCTATTTTCTTCAGTTCCCTAACTTCCACTCTTCCTTTCACCCCAGAATAAAGGTAATGATGTATGCTGTGAATCCATTCCAAGCTGAATACCAAGGCTGTAATTCAGGTGAGATACTCTGCTTCCATTCATAAATCACCAGAAGACTACTCTTGTGTCAGCAGAACTCTCCAATTGAATTACATGATTCTACTCAATCAAAGATCATCTATATCACATTATAAGGTGACAGAACTTGCTCTGTGGTAAAACTGAGCTATGAGACCTACATGGCATTACTTTTCTGAAGCTTGTATCTCAATAACTAGCTATTTTAATTTTTTTTTTAATTTGGCATAGTTGATTATCAGTGGCAAGTGCATAAAAATACCTTCATCACTCATAAATGGATCATCTCTCACATATATTCACATCTAAACATTTGTTTCTCCTGGAGTATCAAAGCTTATTTGAGACTAACTTAGATTTTCAGAAACATATAATTCCTATCATAAGTGACCAAAAAATTTGAAGACCTGTAGTTAGTCTATTAATGAATAATAAACCAGATAGACAGTATGACCGACTCACTATATGCTGTAATGATACTGATGTTAATTATGTTAATGGCCTCCTTACAAATATGTTTGTCATTTCTCATCGAGCTTAAATTTTATTTCTGTCTCTGTAATTTTTCCAAGTTCTTACTCTACATTTCCAAAATGTTAAATTAGAATAGAATAGAATAGAATAGAATAGAATAGAATAGAATAGAATAGAATAGAATAGAATAGAACACAATTAACCAGGTTGGAAAAGACCTTTGAGATCAAGTCCGACCTATCACCCAACACCATCTAATCAACTAAACCATGGCACTATGGGCTCCATCCAGTCTCTTCCTAAACATGTCCAGTGATGGTGACTTGACCACCTCCCTGGGCAACCCATTCCAATGGCCAATCACTCTGTGAGTGATAAATGGAGATAAATGGAATCTCATATATAAAAACAAACAAACAAACAAAACAAAACAAAAAAAAACCAAAACAACAAAACAAGAAAAAGCAAAGATAAACTGATTTTATATAGATCTATAAATCCTGAAAAAAAACCACAAACCAAAACAAGCAGACAAACAAACAAACAAAACTCCCAAACCAGAAAACCTTCCTTTGCTATGCAAAAGAGACTTAATGTGCAATATTGCGAAATTTAAGCTGCTGTGCCTCTAGTCTCCTGTATTATGCATTTAATAGCACTCTCACTTGAACAGGTAGATTAAACAATGAAAACCCCTGATTTAAAACTAAATGTAATGCTTAAAATGAGTACATCTGTCTATTTGCTCAGTCTAAAAGATTTCACATTGAACTGTCAAATACCTTTAACTAGTTCAGTCTCTTCACTATTCTCATTTTCATGAGCATATCCAGACCCCATTGTTATACCTTGACATTCTAAGAACAGAACACTGGTTCTTTGACTCCTACAAGAAAGGCAATTAAGTAATAAGCTTGCAATTGTTGTAGAGTAAGAAATTCCACAGAGGGAGTTCCTACAGACAAATGGTTATGTCAAAACTGGGAATGGGGACAGAAGAGAAATAAGAGGCTAGGAAAAATATGTCACATTCTTCAGCATCCTGAGTAGTCTTTCAGACTGCTTATACCTACAGCCATATCTGTTTCTCAGAAGAATGCTTTAAGAAAATCTGATCACTGATTGTGTTGAATTTATAGCACAGACAAAGAGCATATCAATAGTTCTGCATTTTAGAACACAGTCTGAATAGTGTTCAATAGACAAGGCATGGGGCTAGACAATAAAAACAGAGTAAATATATAAATACCTGCTGGATAATAAGTACTTTGCCTTAGACATTGCTGCATAATAAGCACTCTGACTTAGACACTGAAATCAAGAGTCCTATAGAGAAAAGGGTATGCTAGAGTTAGAGGTTCTTATTAAATATGCATGTGCAGAAAAGATGCAAAGGTAAATCTATGTTCTATCTATGTCTGATTTAGCAGCACTTCCAGAATAATAGAAGGTAATGGAAGGGGCTGGAAGAATGAACTGCCCATTGTGAGTGTAGACCAGGTTCATGACAATCTGAAAGCGTTCAAATACATAGGACCCTATGGGATACACCCACAGGTGCTGAGGGAACTGGCAGATGAGTTTGCTAAACAGCTATTATATTCCAAAAGTCCTGGCAGCCCAGGGAAGTCCCCACTGACTGGAAAAGAGGAAACAAAACTCCCATTTTCAAAAAGGGAAAGAAGGATGACCCAGGGAACTATAGGCCAGTCAGTCTCACCTCTGTGCCTGGTAAGATCAGGAAGCAGATCCTCCTGGAGGCACTGCTGAGGCAGGAGAATAAAGAAGAGGTGGTTGGGTACAATCAGCACAGCTTCACCAAGGGCAAATCTTGCCTGACAAAGCTGGTGGCTTTCCATGACAAGGTCACAACATTAACAGATAAAGGCCAAGCAACTGACGTCATTTACCTGGACCTGAGCAAAGCCTTTGACACTGTGCTGCACAACATCCTGGTCTCCAAACTGGTGCAGTAAGGGTTTGATTGACAGAACATTCCGGGGATAAACAACTGGCTTGACAGCAGCACACAGATAGTGGCTGTCAATGGTCCATGTCCAAATGGAGGCCAGTGACAAGACGAATCCTCAGGGATTGGTACTGGGACCAGTCTTGTTTAACATCTTCATCAGTGACATGGATGGTGGCATTGAGTGCACCCTCAGCAAGTTTGCTGATGACACCAAGCTGTGTGGTGCAGCAGGCACACTGGAGGGAAGGGATGCCATCCAGAGAGATCTTGACAGTCTGGAGAGGTGGGCCTATGACAATCTCATGAGGTTCAACAAGGCCAAATGCAAAGTCCTGCATCTGGGTCAGGGCAATCCCAAGCACGGATATAGGCTGGGCAGGGAATGGCTTGTAAGAAGCCCTGAAGAAAAGGACTTGGGGGTCTTGGTGGATGAGAAACTCAACATGAGCCGCCAGTGTGCACTTGGAGCCCAGAAAGTCAATCACATCCTGGGCTGCATCAAGAGAAACATAGCCAGCAGGTCAAAGGAGGTAATTCTCCCTCTCTACTCCATTCTGGTGAGACCCCACCTGGAGTATTGTGTCCAGTTCTGGAGCCCCTATTACAGGAAGATTTGAATGTGCTGGAACCTGTCCAGAGAAGGTCCATGAGGATGGATTAGAGGGCTGGAACACCTCTCCTATGAGAACAGACTGAAAGAGTTGGGTCTATTCAGTCTGGAGAAGAGAAGGCTCAGAGGAGACCTTATTGTGGCCTTCCAGTATCTGAAGAGAGCCTACAAGAAAGCTGGTGAGGGACTTTTTAGTGTGTCAGGTAGTGATAGGACTAGGGGGAATAGGAAAAAACCTAGAAATGGGTAGATTCAGATTGGATGTTAGGAAGAAGTTCTTCCCCATGGGGACGGTGAGACACTGGCACAGGTTGCCCAGGAAGGTGGTAGAAGCCCCATCCCTGGTGGTTTTTAAGGCCAGGCTGGATGTGGCTCTGAACAAACAGATCCAGTGGGAGGGGTCCCCGTCCATGGTAGGGGGGTTGGAACTAGATGATCCTTGAGGTCACTTCCAACCCTAACAATTCTATGATTCTATGATTATATATATATAGAATCATAGCATATACTGACTTGAAAGGGAACTATACAGATCACCAGAGTTTGATTCACTAGTTCCTAAGATGAAACTATATAACTAAGAGCATTATCTATCTACAAATGACTGAATTTGAAATTATGGAAAAGAATTTCAAATAATATGCTATAAAGAGAGAGGTGAACTTCCCATCACAACTTGGGAAATTATTCTTACTGCTGACTAATATATATGTTCAATTCCAGTCAAGGGAGATGCTCCTGGTGATGAAAAAACTGATAAGACATTAAAGATCAAGTAAACCATTTTGTTTTGTTGACACTGTATAAAAAAGCTATGGCTAGCGCACAATAAATCATTGACATACGCAGACAATTGAACTGCATAGCAAACTAATTAAGCATCAGGTAAACCTAATATTTAGCACTGTCTATTCTCTGAACTTAAAAACATTAATGCAGTGATCTGAGTTTAGTTTAGTTAATACTTTATTCTGAGGGATACTTTTCAGTAGCTTGATGGCTTTTACCTGCAGTAAGTTTTTAAGACAAGATAGTAGTGCCTTATTGGTCTGACTGAATATTTGTTATTCATAAGATCCTCCTTCTCAGCAACATTCACACAGGATACCCTAGCATCCTGATGGGATACCCTCAACTTAGTGGAACTTTAAAAGACAGAGAATTTTAAAGACCTTTGATCTGTTATTAGTGTTCTGTCTTTCCAACTGACCAAACAAGAAACACTCGTGGATAACACTGCATATATTGTACAGACTTTAAGGGCTATTTTAATAGCTCTTTTCCTTCAAAAACATTATTGAAGGATGCAGGAATGTAAAGACTAGAAATTTACTCTTTCTAACTCCATGCCACAGATATTAAAATACATGAAGTATCATCACCCTTGGAGTCAGTGAAAAGACTTGACAAGAGTTGTCTGGATTCTTCCAGATTTGGGCTCACACCCTGGTGCTGGTTCTGTCTCTTTTAGCTGTCTCCCACAATGCATGATTTGTAGGGTTTTCTTGGAAGTTTTTCAGGGAGGAGGGAGGCATTGTGGGTGCCTGGTCATCTTATAAGATGTCTGGGCATGCCCCATGATCCTTATTTGCTGCCATAGAAAACTTGCCAGAAATGGGTCACTAACCCATCTTCACAGAACATGTCCTGTTTTGCTGCTGCTTGGTCACTTGGCACAACCTCTCACACCTGGAAAGACTTTTTCTAATGTCACTATTATTATTCAAGCAATTTTGTTTGTTTGTTTGTTTTTAATGAGATTATGAATTTGTTTTTAATCCTGAGAATTTGTTACAGCAAGTTCATTGTTACTAGACAAGTTTACATCACATGAAACAGAGGACCAATGTCTATAAAAATATGTAAATATTTCTGTCTTGCATGAAATCAAACATTTCTTACAACAAGTGTTTTTGTAAAATAAAAATGGGGTTCTCACAGCATGATGTGCTTGATTTCTCAAGGTTGTGATACAGTGTAGGAGGAAATGGACAAAATAGGAAATGTCCCTATGTTGGGGCAATCCTCAATATCAGTGTGGGCTAGGGGATGATGAAATTGAGGGAAGTCCTGCAGAAAAGGACTAGGGGGTGCTGGTGAGGGAGAAGATGGACATGAGCCAACAATGTGCACTTGCAGCCCAGAAGGCAAATTGCATCCTCGGCTCCATCTGAAAAAGCATGGTGATTCCACCACTTTGCTCTGGTAAGACCTCTCTTGGAGTACTGTGCCCAGCTGTGGGGGGCTCCCAACACAACACAGACATGAAACTGCTGGAGGGGATCCAGAGGAGGTCCACAAAGATGACCAGAAGGCTGGAGCACCTCTCCCATAAAGACAGGCTGAAAGAATTGGGTCTGTTCAGCCTGGGGAAGAGAACACTCTAGGGAGACCATATAACTAACTAAATTTAAATATCTGAAGGAAACTTCAGGAGTGCTGGGGAAGGACTGCTAAGAAGGGCTTATGGCTGTAGGATGAGCAGCAATGATTTTAAGCTGGAGCAGGATAGATGTAAGTTGGACACAAGGAAGAAGTTCTTTACAAAGGGAATGGTAAAATCCTGGAACAAGTTACTCAGGAATGCCCACATCCTGCTACTGGAGACATTCAAGATCAGACTTGATACGGTCCTGGCCAGCCTGATGTAGTTGGAGGTGTCCTTGCTCACTGCAGGGAGGTTGGACAAGCTGACTTTTGAGGGTTCCTACCAGTCCAGTGCAATCTGTGAATCTGTGAAAAGAGAAAGTCTTGGAATGAATAATCTGTCAATGACTGCCTGGCTGTTACGTTTCTGCTTCCTTCTTGGATACTTAAATGAAGTTTTACTGCATGGGAACAGACTTGCTGTGGCTGTGCTGATCAAAACTTGTTTCATTATACTAATGTCTTTTTCTGTCACTTGCAGTGGATATGTATTGATTATATTTACAATGGTAATAAAGATCATATTGTATTATGAATCTGATGAAAATATGTATGATTCATCATCTACAATATAATTTTGATGTGTTCTATCGTATTTCCCCATGGATGCAAATGTAAAATACACAAAATCTCACACAATTATTATCAGTCCTGTGGTTTTTTTTCAGCAGGGCAATCAGGTGGCTTTTGCTGGCAGGCAAATTCAGAACCATACACACACACATGTGTTTCTGTATACATGCACACATATATTTGCATACATTCATGTACAGTTATGTATGCACATATATATATATATTTGTAAAAAAATATTTTACCAAAACCAAACAGCATTGTGACCTGACTCAAAGTCTCTCTTTCTTTTCTTTTTTTTTTTTTTTTATTTTTTTGCTTTTTGGTTTGGTTTTCAGTTGTATTCAGATTGTGTAAACTGCGTATTTTATTCCATTTCCTAAATATACCCTAATATAGACTCCACATTTCAGAATATTTTATAGCATTCTAAATTTCTGTGCTGCAAGTACCAAACACCATTTCCATGTGTAGAGCTTTGTTCCCCCATTTGCCTAAATTCAGGTGAAAGTTTTGACTAAACTTCACTCTCTAGCTGTTTCCATGGGTGCCATGATCATAATCTGAGCCATCATATTTTTCATCAAAATATGCTTTTTTCCGTCTTGCTCATTTAACTTTAAGGAATCAGTTTGTAAACAGAAGGATGCTGCAATTTTTTCATGCACATAGTCTGCAGAAAGGAGAGTGGGTAAAGCTGATTTATGGTAAAATTTAAAATATGAGAGATTTTCATAGTATTTGTAACAAAAAGGGGGAAAAATCTCTTCAGGTATCACTGAAAGAAAAAAAAAAGAGAGGGGAAGGGAAGGGAAGGGAAGGGAAGGGAAGGGAAGGGAAGGGAAGGGAAGGGAAGGGAAGGGAAGGGAAGGGAAGGGAAGGGAAGGGAAGGGAAAGGAAGGGAAGGGAAGGGAAGGGAAGGGAAGGGAAGGGAAGGGAAGGGAAGGGAAGGGAAGGGAAGGGAAGGGAAGGGAAGGGAAGGGAAGGGAAGGGAAGGGAAGGGAAGGGAAGGGAAGGGAAGGGAAGGGAAGGGAAGGGAAGGGAAGGGAAGGGAAGGGAAGGGAAGGGAAGGGAAGGGAAGGGAAGGGAAGGGAAGGGAAGGGAAGGGAAGGGAAGGGAAGGGAAGGGAAGGGGCATCCAGGCTATTGCATAAACTAAGAATTATTTACCATCTTCTTTAAGTCCACTCATAGTTAAATAAATAAATAGATCTGGACCTATAAACTTGTGTGTGTAGTGGGAGTGTTTTCATACACTGCAAACACATTCTTTATGACATATAAAATTGAATCATTTCATGTACTGAAATCCTACAGTACATTGGTTCCAGGTCCATTTAAATACATCACTTGAAGCTATGTGTATGAGTACATTTCCATATGAAAAGACTATCTAACACTACCTCAGTTTAAAGCAGCTTTATAGAAAAGCAACATCATACTTTTTGCCCCTGTTTTCCATGTTAGAATGAATTCTTTTATGTCATTTTCCTTTCTGATGAAGTTGTGTTGAAAGTCTCCCAAAACAGAAAATGCTGAAACAAAGGCTGGCTGCTTGCACATCTAAATAGGTATCATATTCAGAAATGATGACTAGATTTTAATTGAATAACCATATGTACTTCTAGACCATTCCACTAATGTAATTTTTCCTGCAGTAATCAAAAGTACCATTCTCACTATCTTTATTCCCTCTATGTTCATTAAAGTAACAACATATATTTCACTTTCATCAACACTATCATAGAAGCTGAGATCAAGCAAGATGTTATATTAGGAAAAAAACCCAACCCAAAAACAAGAAAAAAAAAACCAAAACACCAAAAACCTAAAACAAGAAAAAAAAAATCTGTGGGTCAAATACTATCCACTAGGGCTATAGGAAGGATGGCAAAAATCTGCTTATTGCCTGGTTAAGACATGCAGTGTTTGCATCCTTGTTTCTCATCTGGAGAGAAATGGACTTGATGGGTGCATGACCCAGTGAATAGGGGACTGGCTAGATGAATGGACTCAAAAGATTACAATTAATGTTTCAATGTCCAGGACACCAGTAGTAAGTGGAGTATCTCAGGAATCTATAATAGGTCCATTGTTGTTTAATATCTTTGTCAGCAACATGGGCACTAGCATTTGAGTGTGCCTTCAGCAAGTTTGCTGACGACACTAAGCTGTGTGGTGGAGTGGACTAATGTGAAGGGATGCCATACAGAAGGATCTCGACAGGTGTGAGAAGTGGGCCAGTGCCAACTGCACGAGGTTCAACAGGTCACAGTCCAAGGTCAAGTATCCGGATTGGGCTAGTCCCAGGCACAAGCACATGCTGTGTGCAAAGTGGGTGGAGAGTAGCTCTGAAGAAAGAGACTTGGGGACATTGGTTCATGAGAAACTCAACATGAGGCAGCAGTACTCTCATGCAGCCCAGAAGGCAAATTGTGCCCTACACTGCATCAAGAGAAGCATGGCCAGCAGGTCAAGAAAAGTGATTCTTCCCCTTTATTCTGCTCTTGTGAGACCCCCACCTTAAACACTGTGTCCAGTTCTGGTTTTGCCATCATAAGAAGGACACAGAGCTGTTGGAGTGAGTCCAGAGAAGAGCCACAAAAGTGATGCATGGGCTGGAGCACCTCTGCTATGACTATAGGCTGAGGGAATTGGCATTGTTCATACTAGAGGAGATTCCAGGGGTATGTTACATCTGTCTTCCCATAACCGAATAGATCCTACAGGAAAGCTGGAGAGAGACTTTTCATAAGGATGTGCAGCAATAGGAGAGGTCAGAATGGTTTTAAACTGAAGGAGAGTAAGTTTAGATTGGATCTTAGAAAGAACTTCTTTCAGTATGAGGATGGTGAGACACTGGAATAGGTTGCCCAGGGAGTCTGTGGATGTCTCCTCCCTTGGGGTGCTCAAGGACAGGTTTGAGGGGACCTTGAGCAGCTGAGTCTAGTTGAGAGACATCCCTGCCCATGGCCAGGGTCTGGTCCAATCAAAGCCATTCTGTGATGATGCTTCTATATACCTGTTGTCAAGGTTGGTTTCTCAAATGAAGCTGCAGATTGAAATAGCTATGCGCAGCAAGCACAGCCCTGCACAGCAGTACAATTTGTTCATCTTTATCTGTTTCTCTGCAACCAAATTGTTTCAAACTGATTACTAAGTGGAATTAATTTTCCCTTTGTCAGGGGTTATGTACTTCTTGCTCCATTATGTAAAGACACTCAGTGTCCTGAAGTAATGTGTATGCCTTAGAAGAGTGCTTATGCACATATTTATGCCTCTTCTAGAAAACAAAACAACAGTGGATTGTTCACAATGAACATTTCTAGAGAGATGGACTACTTTTTATCGTGGTGCCGAATTTCCCTCAAGTCATGCAGTCAGTAGCAGAATATTGTACAAATGAGTCAGCAGCCTGGAATCACTCAGTGTTGTCATACGAGTGAGTAAAGTAAATTAATTCAATGAAGCCTAATTGCATTTTTCAGATGAAGCAATAGGTTGTTTCACAGCTGGGAGTCATTAATACAACACAATTCCATTTATTTTATGAACATGCCAGAATTTATTTAAGACCAATAACATTTGCAGAGTATTTTTTGTAATGAAGCTCAGACACAGAGATGAAAATATATGATTTTATTAAAAAAAAAAAAAAAGACAGATTAAGCAATTGCTAGATACAATATACCATACAGATATTTTTCTTATCTTAAAAAAAATGAGGAATGCGAATGAGAATGTGAGTTGATTTTCTTTTACTGTAATATAATTGGCTAAGAAAAACACATTTAAATGCTTTTAATTTACTGTTCTGTCATTCTCTGACACATGCATTCTAGATTTATTTGAATGCATGCTACCTTGACATGTTATTTATATTTATCTTGGAGCAGCATTAACAGACCCACAATGAATGTTCTTGTGCCAGTTTAAGCACTTGGGCTTGAATTTTTTTGGTAGCTTTACATGACATTTCCCATAGGCTTTTTTATCCCTCAAAATGTCTGGATCTTATAGACACTAAACAAAACACTGGAAAGTTTATTTGCTGCAAAGTTTATATGATGCTGTATACTACCAGAGAAGTCACAGAATAATGATTTCAGTGAACAGATGTTCTTGAGGGACCTGGGGCTACTGGTCGATGGTAGGCTGAACTTGAGCCTGCAGTGTGCCCAGGCGGCCAAGAGGGCCAATGGCATCCTGGCCCGTATCAGGAACAGTGTGGCCAGCAGGAGCAAGGAGGTCATTCTGCCCCTGTACACTGCACTGGTTAGGCCACATCTTGAGTCCTGTGTCCAATTCTGGGCCCCTCAGTTTAGGAAGGATGTTGACTTGCTGGAACATATCCAGAGAAGGGCAACAAAGTTCGTATGAGGAGAGGCTGAGGGAGCCAGGGTTGTTTAGCCTGGAGAAGAGGAGACTCAGGGGTGACCTTATTGCTCTCTACAACTACCTTAAGGGAGGTTGTAGACAGGCAGGGAGCTGGTCTCTTCTCCCAGGCAACCAGCACCAGAACAAGAGGACACAGTCTCAAGCTGCACCAGGGGAGGTTCAGACTGGATGTTAGGAAGAAATTCTACACAGAGAGAGTGATTGCCCATTGGAAAGGGCTGCCTGGGGAGGTGGTTTAGTTGACATCATCAGTGTTTAGGAGGAGACCTGATAGGTTGCTTGGTTGCATGGTTTAGTTGATTAGGTGGTGTTGGATGATGGGCTGGACACGACGATCTTGAAGGTCTCTCCCAACCTGGTATATTCCATTCTATTCCATTCTATTCTATTCTATTCTATTCTATTCTATTCTATTCTATTCCCAGAAAACAAAACAAAACCAGCTGGAACAGCTTGTAAAGCACCATTACAATGAGTTTTAGTAAGACATAAATGGAATAATACTTCGCAGGTTTGACACTATATTTCAAGAGAGTAATCAAAAATAGTAGAGACAATGTACAAGAATGAGAACAGAAGTCTTCAAGTAAAGAAATCTTCAAGTTTATAAAATAATTGCACAAACTCTTCATATCCTTGGGAAAAGAGAAGGGGAAGTAAAGATCTTAAAATGACGCTGGTTTGCTTTGAATATCCGGAAAACTAGTGAAACAGTCAGAGAAACAAATGGTTATGGGAAGAGTATGGAGAACATAAGCTTCTTAGGACTCATCAGTATATGAAAAAGGTAACCTATACTTTTCTATCATGACCCTAATTAGTTGTATTCCAAAACAGGAAGCTCTAAATATCGACAAACTGTGTTTGTTCAAGCATACTGCTGTGTTACGCCTATAGGAAATTCCTATCTCAGTAAAAGATGTCATGTAATTTAATATTCTCCAATTTGTTTTTGTAATAGGTCTCCATACAACACCAATAAATGAAATCTATTATAATAGGTAAAGAAGGAAATATTTTGTGTCAGTCATATTCAGAAACTAGTGAGTTACAAAGTATTTTGCAGTAAGAAACCATTTTTCCCCCACAATTCTTATAATTTACTTGTGGAACATAAGCCAAAGTTCTGTTAAATTCTAATTTAGAAATCTCTGAATGTCAGCTCTACATGAATACAAATTGTCATACTGAATCTTCAGATAAAATAGATGTCATTCATTTAAATATATTTCTGAACCTTGATGTTGGCAATTTTATTGACACATTGTAAATTATCAGTAATTACATCTACAATGTTCAAGTAAAGTATTTAAATACATTTTTTTCTGAGAAAATATCTTGAGAGGATACAGTTCCACTCATGTTGAGTTTTTCAGTTGCATGTTCTCATTAAAAAAAATAAAAAAATAGAAGGTTCTATTACATATTTGAGTTTTAAAATGAGATTTTTGCAATCCTTCTTCAGGAATATGGATTCCTCCATTACTTTTACAATTACCAAGAAAACAGAATAAGTGGTCATGTTACAACCCTAGAAAGCTATAGTAAGAAAGGTAACACTGCTTGTTAAGCATGTTACACAGTAAAATCATGATAGACATAACCAAGAGCACAAATCAAGCCAGGATACATTTAGGGGATGAATTTCAATATTAAGAAAAATATGCAAACATTTAAAATACATTAACTAATTTTATAATTATTGTCAAAGGCAAATGATCTGCCAAGAAGAAGTACATAAACTAATTTTATACAGGTGTATAAATGTCATCCATTAATAATCCATTAATAACCTTTCATTCCTCTTGATTATACACTGTTCATCTGGGCACTATATGTGAGGGGATTTTTTACCTGTGCACCATAGATAACATTAAAAACCCCCATGGTTCTGGTGGACTATGTGAGATATAGATTGTTTTGAGAATTCAGAATGTTGAATTCAGTATGAGTAATGTACACCTGAGATTATTTGGAGAAGTTGGACAGAGTAGAATTTTTATCTCAAAAAAATGATAAACATTAAAGTGAAACATAATGATCTCTTAACCTCAGAATGAAATAGTGCTCTGGATATCACATCCATAATATCCATGGTTTCTGCTGAAGATATGCAATATTCATGAATTAGCAGAAATGTTTTAATGATAGCTTTGAAAATGTACTCTATGTGTTGTCTTAACAGGGCCCTCTGGTTGTAGACAGACAGATGTTGGTCTCTTCTCCCAGGCAGCCAGTACCAGAACAAGAGGACACAGTCTCAGGCTGCGCCAGGGGAGGTTCAGGCTAGATGTTAGGAAAAAGTTCTATACAGAAAGAGTGATTGCACATTGGAATGGGCTGCCTGGGGAGGTGGTGGAGTCGCCATCACTGGAGGTCTTCAGGAGGAGACTTGATGGGGTGCTTGGTGCCGTGGGTTAGTTGTTTGGGTGGTGTTTGATTGGTTGATGGGTTGGACGCGGTGATCTTGAAGGTCTCTTCCAACCTGGTTTATTTTATGTATTCTATGTATTCTATGTATTCCAGAAACTGGGGGAAGTAACACAAAAATCCTTCAGATTGAGATAAAGAGTTGAGCTAAAAAGAGGTTTGCTATAAATGAGTTAATACAATGCACAAATACCTTAGCCTGTCTTGCAGGAAAGTGCAGCAAAATGCAGAAGCAGCAGCAGAAGCCAACGACCTACTCCACAGCCTGCAGGCAGTCCTGCAGAAAACACCCAAGGCCCTGAAAACCAAATGCAGCAACCAGAGCAGGAAGCCTTTCATTTTGCAATCTCAACTTCAAGCTCTGTAATATTTTGCTCCAGCCAGCACTTTCATTTTGAAGCTGTCATGGTGTAGCATGATATGAATATCAGCAGTAGATTAAAGTCAACCCATGACACTCTTAAGAAAAAATACTTTGATCAGATTCCTATTTTGTATTATTAAGAGTCTGACTATTACTTATAAAAAATTGTATGCTTAAAGATAGTGGTAAAATGAAACACCAATCCAATTTTGACAGAAATCAAGACAGAAATTAATCTATCTTAAAAGGATTTTCTAATGGGGGGTAGTTTTGGTTTGTTTTTTGGTGTGTGTTTCTTTGGACTGTGTCAATTGTCAGAAGCACAAAGCTGCACAGTTGGATCTTTGTTCTGTCATTTGGCCTTATACAGCTACAGTTTCTAACTTCTTTTCAAACAAAACCATCCAAACAAAAAAAAGAAAAAAAAAAATTGAGTCTCTTTGAGTATTTGGGGCAGAATAGTATGTCTTCTTTCTCTGATCTTTTCCATTCCCTGTTGTTTTCACTATTATAATCTTTTTAAGACTTGTAGGCCTGTCCTGATTCTCTGTAAAGATTTATATGCTTTGATTTATCTGAGAAATCAGCAGAAATGCTATACAACATGGATCCAGCCAACATGGATTTAGGAAGGGCAGGTCCTGCCTCTCCAACCTGATCTCCTTCTATGATCAGGAGACCCGTCTGGTGGATGTGGGGAAGGCTGTGGATGTAGTCTATCTGGACTTCAGCAAGACCTTTGACACCGTCCCCCACAGTAAACTGCTGGCTAAGCTGTCAGCTCGTGGCTTGGACCGCAACACTCTGTGCTGGCTTAGGAACTGGCTGGAGGGCAGAGCCCAGAGAGTGGTGGTGAATGGTGCCACATCCAGCTGGCGGCCGGTCACCAGTGGCATCCCCCAGGGATCAGTGCTGGGCCCTGTTCTCTTTAACATCTTCATTGATGATCTGGATGAGGGGGTTGAGTCAGTCATCAGCGAGTTTGCAGATGACACCAAGTTGGGAACAGATGTTGGTCAGTTAGAGGGTGGAAAGGCTCTGCAGAGGGACCTTGACTGCCTGGACAGATGGGCAGAGTCCAATGGGATGGCATTTAATAAGTCCAAGTGCCAGGTGCTGCACTTTGGCCACGGCAACCCCATGCAGAGTTACAGGCTGGGGTCAGAGTGGCTGGAGAGCTGCCAAACAGAGAGGGACCTGGGGGTGCTGATTGACACCTGCCTAAACATGAGCCAGCAGTGTGCCCAGGTGGCCAAGAGGGCCAATGGCATCCTGGCCTGTATTAGGAATAGTGTGGCCAGCAGGAGCAGGGAGGTCATTGTGCCCCTGTACTCTGCATTGGTTAGGCCACACCTTGAGTACTGTGTCCAGTTCTGGGCCCCTCAGTTCAGGAAGGACATCGAGACACTTGAACGTGTCCAGAGAAGGGCAACAAGGCTGGTGAGAGGCCTTGAGTACAAGCCCTATGAGGAGAGGCTGAGGGAGCTGGGATTGTTTAGCCTGGAGAAGAGAAGGATCAGAGGTGACCTCATTGCCCTCTACAACTACCTGAAAGGTGGTTGTAGACAGGAGGGGGTTGGTCTCTTCTCCCAGGCAACCAGCACCAGAACAAGGGGACACAGTCTCAAGCTGTGCCAGGGGAGGTTTAGATTTGAGGTGAGGAAAAAGTTCTTTACTGAGCGAGTCGTTCGTCATTGGAATGTGCTGCCTGGGGAGGTGGTGGAGTCGCCGTCCCTGGAGGTGTTCAAGGGGAGACTGGACATGGCACTTGGTGACATGGTCTAGTTGTGAGGTCTGTTGGAACAGGTTGGACTTGATGATCCTTGGGGTCTCTTCCAACCTTAGTTACTGTGATACTGTGTGATACTGTGATACAACATATAAGTCATAAGGTTACTGAAGAAAAGAACACCTGGGTATTTAAATAAAGTACATAATTTTGAATATTTTAAATAATGTTTTATTTTTCTAATCAAGCTGTTAAGGAACTTAGTGCAATTTAAAGAAAAATGTGTGTATGATTACTTTTAAAAAAACCAGTATCTCAAGTTTTACCCTATTACCAGTAACACCTTCCACTCACATTTTATGCCCTATGTCACAGTATCACAGTATCACCAAGGTTGGAAGAGATCTCAAAGATCATCGAGTCCAACCTGTCACTGCAGACCTCATGACTAGACCATGGCACCAAGTGCCACATCCAATCTCCTCTTGAACACCTCCAGGGATGGTGACTCCACCACCTCCCTGGGCAGCCCATTCCAATAACGAATGACTCTCAGTGAAGAACTTTCTCCTCACCTTGAGCCTAAACTTCCCCTGGTGCAGCTTGAGACTGTGTCCTCTTGTTCTGGTGCTGGTTGCTAGAGAGAAGAGACTGACCCCTTCCTGGCTACAACCACCTTTCAGGTAGTTGTAGAGAGCAATGAGTTCTCCCCTGAGCCTTCACTTCTCCAGGCTAAACAATCCCAGCTCCCTCAGCCTCTCCTCACAGGGCTTGTGCTCAAGGCCTCTCCCCAGCCTTGTTACCCTTCTCTGGACATGTTCAAGTGTCTCGATGTCCTTCTTAAACTGAGGGGCCCAGCACTGGACACAGGACTCAAGGTGCAGCCTAACCAATGCAGAGTACAGGTGCACAATGACTTACCTACTCCTGCTGGCCGCACTAGTCCTAATGCAGGCCAAGATGCCATAGGGCTTCTTGGCCACCTGGGCACACTGCTGGCTCATGTTTAGGCAGCTGTCAATCAGCACCCTCAGGTCCCTCTCTGTTTGGGAGCTCTCCAGCCACTCTGACTCCAGCCCGTACCTCTGCATGGGGTTTTTGTGGCCAAAGTGCAGCACCCAGCACTTGGATTTGTTGAATGTCATCCTGTTGGACTCTGCCCATCTGTCCAGTCGGTCAAGGTCCCTCTGCAGAGCCCTTCTACCTAGCTGACCAACATCTGTTCCCAGATGTTCATTTATGAACATTTATGGCTCTTATAAAGTTTCAGGACTTCAAAGTATCAAAGAGGTTTTTCAAAATGAGCCTTCAAAAGTAACTTAAAATCAGCTACCTAAAGGAAACTGATTTACATAAAAGGAGAGGCTGTGAAAAAGCTAACTAGTATAAAGCTTCTGATTTGACATGCACCTTGAGAGATAACTCAGTACCAGCCCATGTACTTTCTTTCCCTGGCACAACTTGGGGCCATTTCTTCCAATCCTATTGGTAGTTACTTGGGAGAGGAGACTGACCCTCATCTCACTATAACCTTCTCTCAGATAGTTGTAGAGAACAGTGAGGTCTCCCCTCAGCCTCTTCTTATCCAGACTAAGCAATTCTAGTTCCCTCAGCCATTCCTTGTTCACTAGACCATTCACCAGCTTCATTTCCCTTCTCTTGACACAATGTGTCTCTGAATGCATTTATGTCTCCTTGCTCTTTTTTCTGATTGCGTATGTGTAGATTGCCTACTCTACATATTCCTATAAATATTTTTTTCAAGGCTTTTGTCCATACTGATTTTATGTACTGCGTTGTGTTCTTGTCATGCGGCAGAATTTTGATATTAGGGAAGAGCTCAACATTATGGGATGGAATATTAGATCTGCTTTAAGTCTTTTAAAAGCCTTTGGGGAATTTCTAGTCTTTACCTCTAAACAGTTTTCAAGTGTACATTTTTAAAACCATGCAAGTCCTTCTGTTGATGATGCCCCTTTTCCAAAAAACAGAAGCTAACAGTTAGTCTGAAAATAAAAAGGTCTTAAGGGAATGACCTGAGAGAAATTGGTTATAAGATTTGCAAAATTCTAGTCTGTACCATAATTTACTTTTTCTTCCCCCAGCTCTTTTTGAATGGAATTTGAAACATCCTAGGAAGAGTTGCTCTCTAAGAAAATTCTAATTGTTGGGGTGTCACTGCACTCATGTGATAATGTTCATGGAACAGAACTTACTGTTGTGACTCTTGGAGGAATTGAAGTTGCAAATAGATTTTTTTTCCAGTTGAGAAGGCATAGGTGTATAAAAGTTAGAGCTCTAAACTGCATCATAAATGACTGAAATATCCTGAGGCTGAAAATAAGTCAGGAGAAAGATACAGTAATCTTTATTTATATTAACAGATATTTATAGAATACACATTTTTTAAAGCCACTTAGGGGTTTAGCTAATACAATAACTCACTTTCTGCAGATTTTCCTAGAAAGTATATATCTTTACTGCACAGTTAATTTTAGATTTATCTATTACCCATTTTCATTTGAGGGGGGAAAAAAAAAGAAAGAAAGAAAAAAGAAGCAGCTCTGAGCTTGATTTAAAAGGGCTGTCAATCTCACTAGGCTTGCCATGATGAAGGCTTAGGCTGGAATGTGTTCTCCATTGAGACTCTGGATGGTGCATCATGGAGAAGGCATAAGAACATAAGTGAAGTAACCTCCTTGCTGAATATGCTCCAGTTCCTTTTTCATTATTATCTGTGAATGGCAGAAAAAATCTCTCACAGAAAATTGAATGACCTTCCCTGTAATGATACATACCTGCTGTATCTCCCCAGGGAGAAGGAAAGAGTAGTTTACATACACTCAAGAAACACTTGCAGTGAGGTTATGATGCATGAGTACTTAGACTTGAGAGACAATCTAAGATAGAGTGACTATCATTGTGGTGATACTGTGAAAGTTGGAAACAATGGGAAACAGAAGCAAACCTTTTTCTCTGTCCTGCTTGGAGCTTTCTGAATTTTAACTCCCTCAAACCATGAAAGGAGCAATGTCCTACACAATATGTTAATGTACTTACTAGAAGAGAAGAGCAATTGCTGTGATACCACTTAACAACTGTGCAACATTTTTTTAGGTGTCTGTCAAAGTTCTGTAAGGATAAATATCAGTTATGACCATGGAAACAACTATAGAAATCAAATGAGTACATAGAATCATGGAACCATGGAATAGTTCCAGTTTGAAGGGGCCTTTAAAGGTCATCTAGTCTAACCTCCCTGAATACAGTAGCGGTGTCTTTAACTCGATTAGGTTGCTCAGAGCCCCATCTGACTCAACCTTGAATGTTTCCAGTATGGGGCATCTACACTCTCTGGGAATTTTTTTCCCAGTATTTCCCCGTTCTCATTGTAAAAGATTCTTCCTTGTATATAGTCTAAATATACTCTATTTTAGTTTAAAATCATACCCCTTGTCCTGTTGCAACAGACCCTGAAAAAAAGATTGTCTCCATCTTTCTTATGGCCCCTTTTAAGTACTGAAAGGCTGCAATAATTTCTTCTTAGAGCCTTCTATTTTCCAGGTTGGCCTTTCTCCGTATGAGGGGTGTTTCAGCCTTCTGATCATTTTTGTGGCCTGCTCTGGAAGTGCTCTGAGAGGTCCATGGCTTTCTTGTGCTGAGGACACCAGATGTAAATGCAGTACCCCAGGTGGGGTCTCACCAGTAGAGGGGCAGAATCACCTCCCACTACCTTTTGGACACAGAATGTAAGCATGACAGAAGACTACTGCTGCCTCAGCTGAGACTACAAAGCTTACTACTTGCACAATAAGAACTGGATATTTTTTGGAAAGAGGGACAGGTTTGTGCCAAGCAGACTGCTCACCCTGAGAATAAACAATGTTATTTTTTCCTATTCATCAACTTTTCAGTATGACAATACATTCTCTGTTACAACTAGCCTAGAATGCATTCATCTTTCTGTATTAGCATCATAAAATGGATCTGGCATATGCTGTTTGAAGCACAGTGCATCAAGAACTGCTTCTGCACTGCTGAAAAGCTGTCTGAACATAAGTGACCCCTGCACCTGTGTTCCATTCCACTCGGAGTTCAGTGTTGAATTTCAGGATCAGAATTCAGAAATGTGCTTGTGTATAATCATTTATGTGCAGGTATACTGGAGAAACACAAATCCATGCACTTGAAAAGGTCCAGATGACTTTCAAAACATGTATGAAGGCCATAAATGAAAGAAAGGTCATTTAAATATGCATGCAAGTTATTCTCTATTTCAAATATTCCAGGAGCATGAATAGTAGTTCTGAACTGCAGCAGAGAGAAAATGTAAAATTATATTCTGTTTGCCTTATAAAATTAATTGTCACTGACTTTCTAAAATGGTGTGAACATAGAACCCTCACTTTTTCACTTGTTCCTGTTAACATGGTAATGTAAAACTAGCTTTTATTTTTTTATTCATTTATTTAGCTAAACTAAGCTCTTGCTCTTTCTCTTTTTCTTTTTTTTTTCTTTCTTTTTTTTTTTTTTAAATTCCCTTAACATGTAAAGACATACAGTTAGGTACCTAACATGAGAGGATGAAAATTTCTAATTATATCCTATTATTAAGATAGACTAGTTCCTTTTGCCTGCTGTCAGAATGTGACTATACAGACCACTACAGATTATTATTTTCTAAATGGAATGCTCTTCAAATCTGGACTATGGACTGCAGCATAAAGTCTATTCTAAGACCGGCAACTGTTCTGATCCCAATAAATACAGCTTTAAAATAGGGTTGAAAGCCTAGATGGCTCAGGAGATTAGTGATGGACTGTAGAGTGTTTTCACTTCTAAGGTATTAGCTGCAGAGCAGCCATGGCTGGCAGCGTTTGAATCACTACTCTGTGATGGCAGATAAAAGAGTGTATGATGAAAACTCTGTAGTTTTTGTTCCTGTTCTGTTTCACAGGGCATCTGTGTAACAAAATCCTCATTATCAAACACTATCCAATAGAAGCCTGGTAAACTGAAGGGATGCTCTGTTTCAAGTCTTGGCTGAAGGTTGGGAAACAACTTTACTTACTTTATTATAAGATTTTTCACCCTGAATCCTTGTGAAAGGAATATTGCATCTGAATGTAGAGCAGACAAATGTCATTAAATATTTCTGCTCTGGTTTACTGACTCTAAAATGTAGTTAATGTTTCTGTTGTCTCTATTTGAGTTCCTTGCTCATTTACAGCCTACACTCATCAGAATAAAGAATGTTTTCCTTAATGTTATAAATGTATCAAAGCAGGAATATCTATACCTAAGTTTAGTACCTATGGCAGAGGGAATCTTAGTTATCCTAATTGCATTCTCCTGTAATGCAAGAGAAGTGCCAGAAAGGAAGAGGTGCTGATCTCCTCTCTCTGGTGACCAGTGACAAGAGATGAGGAAATAAAAAAAATGAAGCTGTATCAGTGGAAATGCAGACTAGACATTAGGAAAATGTTTTTACTGAGAGAGTGGTCAGTCACTGCAGCAAGCTCCCCAGGAAAGTGGTCATGACATCAAACCTGTTAATATCTCAAGTAGTGTGTCAGTGATGCTCTTGGTCTTGTGGTTTGGTTTTAGGTAGTCCCACTAGGAGCAAGGGGTTGCACTTAATAATCTTTATGGGTTCTTTACAACTTGAGATATTCTATGATTTTTATTGAGTGGACTCAATAGTTCCATTACCTATTCTGTATTTATTCTGTAAATTTGTGGTAGTGTCTGGATGGAGTTTTATTTTACTGTCTGTAAAAGAGCTCATTATTTTGATAATAGTCTGGCAGAAATATGTTCAGTGATAAAGCTTTTAGTTACTGTATTTACCTCAAGACTGCAGGGCTCCTCCAGGCAACAGTGTATAAACAGTGCAAAATAAAATTTAGATGACATCAGCAGAACCCCATGTGCACCAAGAAAAAAATTGTTCTCTGCTGTCCTATTTCTGTCAAGCATTGCAGAACTAATGGGAAGGCACTCACTTAATCTATTTGTTTTTCCTACTGATTGATTTAAATTTCCCAGCTTTTGTAGGAATATAAACACATTCCATCAGCCCAGCTCAGCACCTTATATAATTTAAGGCTGGTATTTCTGAGAGTGTATTTACCATGATTTAAATCACCAAAATAATTCTCAATGGTCAGTCCTGCAATAGTACTCATAATGGACACACCCCACCTCCCGCCTTTGTTTCACAACAAGTACACATTCTGAGTGTGAACTGAATATGATAATTTTATAGAGTACATTAGTAAAAATGTGGTCTCTGTTTGCTCTTATGTGTGTTAATTTTCTCAGAATTCAATGTAAGTTACTCATTTTATATCACAGTAAGAGAGAAGCATTTGACCCAGTTCAGTAGATCCTGACCAGGGCATCACATAAAATATGCTAACTGAAAATTGCTTCAGATATAATAATTTTGTAAAATATTGACACAAGATTTATGAACAACCCTGCTTCCATGTATTCCTAGTAATCTGTAATCTGTAATAATACTACTTTTACAAGCCCAGATAATGAATGCTTTATTCCCATTAGCAGTCAGGCAGTCATAAATTCAAGGAGTATTTCAGTGATTAACAGTTTAACAGCAGAATTTGCAGAGGTTGCTGTTCTCAGTCTTTCCACAAAGTACACGTAAGGAAGACATATACAATTTTTGTAATGAAGTAGATGCTACCAATTTGGTGCCTTTTTTGGATGTCTCAGAGCTTTGAAATAACATACAGAGAAAAAGAAAAAAGAAAAAGAAAAAGAAAAAGAAAAAAAGAAAGGTAAAGAAAAAAAAAAAGAAAAAGAAAAAATTAGAGGAAAAAGCAGCCTCTTTTCAGTGCTTGCATTTGAACTTGAGGGAGGAAAGTGTTATGCAGGGTGAAACTGTATTTGTAAGTGAGAAAAAATCTTTAAGAGAAAAAGATCATCTTCTACACTAACTGAAGTTCATGTTCTTAGTCTTTGAAAATGTGTCCTGATTTTCATATAAGCAAATAAAAAGCTGCTGTACATAAGGTGAGAAATATTATTTAGCTGTGACACTGCATGTTTATTGCCATGGTAAGTGGCAACCTTGTCTCTCAGTTCACACTGTTATGAGTTGTTCACTGTTTTTTCATACAGCTGTATTTGAAAGGCATACTATCAGCATCAATCTTGTTTCTACTTTAAAAAAGAATAAGGGTGGGGGGTAAGGTGGGAAGCAGACAATAAGAATGAACAAGAAGTGCCTGACTGCATAGATTTTCTATTTTTGTCTTTGCCCAACTTCTATGCCTAGGCTGCTAGGCTTTCTAGGGTGGTGACTGCGTCTTCTTTGTGCTTGTACATTACTAGCACATTTCAGTTTCCATCTTAGTTGGAGACTGCAAACTGTGCTGAAGCATGAATTAAAAATACAATACTGTCTCGTTACCTGAAAATGACAAATTTGTCATTTGACAGTATTCTTTAGCTTCCTCATTGCAATTTCTTCTAAGGATGAATGGTAAAGGATATCTTATTAATGCTGAGCAAAATGAATTTAAATAGCAGTAGTTAGACAAAATACTTTTTGTATTAATTTGTGAGATATTTCATTTGATATTTAAAAATAAAAATATTTTTTCACCATCCACTTTTTGAAAATCTTGGTCAAATTTTTATTGTCTACACATAGTTTCTTTTATAATTTTAGCTGGGTAGTCTGTGCTGATTTTAAACAAAAAATGGATATTAAAAGCTAACTTTAAAACTTTATTAATCTAGTGTGACTCAAATATAAATTTAGCATGGTGTACAATTGATTTTAGTTTATTTACTCTGACAAAGTTGTAACTTTTTAACAGATACATTTTTATTCATTTTTATTCCAGTAGCATTCAAAATGGTATATGGATACATCACAGATATAAGCCAAGAAGCTTGGCTGTAGCAGTAGAAATGATACATACCGTAGTGGTTCCTGAATAATAACAAAAGGATATGTATCTGTAAAGTCATGCAAGAGAAGTGAACATGCATTAGCTCATTAGATGACATGTTTTATGTAAATTTAAATAACTATTGTGTTAAATATTTCACTTGACTCCTTTATTTAAAGTGTCAAAATACACAAGCCATTTGAAAAGATTGTTTGGTTTGTTTTTTTACGCTCTGGGGTCAGGGGCATAAAATTTGTGTTAAAGAAAAGCTGCTTTCTTTTGTGTTTAATTTAGTTTTCAGGACAATAGAGGAGTAAATTTATAACTTTATACTGAGAGTAATTAGTTTATGATAAAATATTGATTTTACATGAAACAAGATAAATGTTAAAATATTTACTATTGAATTTACTTCTTATCAAGCATGTCATTTTAGAGAAGGAAAGACACAGTATTCTGGACAATCATCTCTATAGTTTCAATATGCAAATTATGTACTGTTACAACAGGCAGAACTGCTTAGTCAAGCTTAGAAAACTTTCAGCATCCTGATGCTAAAGGTCCAGGTAAGAATGCTTGTTTGGATTAAATAAGCAAATGCCCCAAGTTAATGTATGAACCTCTACATTCTTCCTCCTTGTAACAGAAAATCAACAGGGTGGGATGACTTTCTGGACTGGAGCACTGCAGTGGATGACTCCATGAAGTTTAAGAAAGACAGGCCAGCAAGGTGAGCTGGTGGAAGTTGCTCTTTATGAGAGAGAGCAACTGGAATCTATTGACCTCTTGCTAGGCAGGGAAGAAGAAAGAGTTGAAAGTGTGTGAAAACAAATTCTGAGCTGCTCTTGATCTAATAAAGAAGGTTAACCAAATTCCTCCAGTTTTAGGGAATTCTTGTTCTCAAGAATACGTGGAACTATACTCAGTAACTGACAAGGAAGGAAAAACACTAACCATATTATTTGTGGTATTTGTTTTCTCATGAAAACACCCACACATGTCCATAAGCAGGATTAATTTTACTGGTCTCTATGAAGTACATAACGGCTGTTTATTAACTACTGTTTCACAGAAGAGTAGGTTTTACTGTGTAACAAATAATCAGTCTTGGAAATGGAGTTCAAACCACATTTCTATGGGGCAGTGTGTTGTAGAGTTAGGATTGGCCCCTGTGATTCTATGTGATTCTGTGAAAATAAAAAAAGAGGAGGATTATCATCTATCGTGGCTAATTTTGCCTGTGGTTATCTTTTCCTTTAGTCATTCTTTTCAGTTCAAGAGCTTCTAGCATCTTCATAGGTTGAAGTCCCCAGGAAAAGTTTATTCTTCTGTCACCCTGGGTACATAGAGGGTTTCAATATCTTTGTGCCTGGAACTCCTTCCTGCTTTCTTTTCCTTCCCCTCTGACTGCCTCATTCATCCATGTAGAAAGATGGAGTCTTTGCTTTCTGGCAGGTATTTCCCCCTAACTCAGTGAGCAGCAGCTAACAGTAGGGCAAAGAATTTTCTCCAAACACAACATGTAGTTTGCAAGCAGTAAAATTCAAATAAATGTCACGAGCAATTTCTATCACACAAGATGCAAGAATTCACATAGTATCAACACTGGCACCAAGGGTGTCACCTAGTAAGGAGCCCTGTTTCTATACTTGATGAGTATATAGAGATGCTGCTGGAGAGGCTTAAAGACATTAGGACAATTTTTGTGTATGTGGTCTTTATCCTTGTGCTCTTTCCACTGAGACTAGCAGAATTAATTAGGTACAGGAAAGCCTGTGAATTTCCCACTTTGGTTGAATTTAGGCATGTTTCTGGTAGGTCTGCTGGCAAAAGATGGAATCCAGCTGTCTCAAAGAGGAAGAAAGGATTCTCACCCCTGAGCTCTCAGGTCTCATTGAGAGGGCTAGAGATGAGACTATGGATGGCATACAAATGTGTGACCGTTTGAAGCTGTGCTTTTAAGAAAGGGGCACACTGGCTAAATGTTTATAAAATATTTTGGTATTCTAAACGAATTTCATTGGCCAAGTGAGGTGGGAGTTGAGATTGTTATACACTGGGGAGCTGGGACTTTCTCTCAGTCTTCCTTCCTTCACTGTCCCTTCCACACTGGACTGCTTCTGGGCTTCTTGCCAAGAGATAAGAACTAACTAACTCCCTATGCTTAGGCCTCTGCTGTGCTAACTCCCCTTTTTTCTCTTCTTCTACCTCTGTGGGGGAGAAGGGAGGTAGGGAGGTGAAGGGGGCACAGGGGGAAGCCCCCTCTGTTGGGGGTCTGGTTTCTGACTGTGTTTATTTGTTGTATATTCCTGTATATATTGTAAAATACCTGTATTTGTTGTGTTACATAAAATCTGTTTCCTTGTAAAATATACTCTCATTTCTCTGACTGGGTTTTAGCCGTGATTCCTTTCTCAGTGGGGGAGGGAAAGCAGAGCCTTTCCTCTCAATCCACCACAAAATGTTAGGGATGAAATCGGTAGCCCAGCTCAAATGCATCTGCACTAACGCACAGGCAACAAACAGGAAGATCTGCAAGCCATTGTGCAGCAGGCTAGATGTGACTTAGTTGCCATCACAGAAACGTGGTGGGATGACTCTCTGGACTGGAGTACTGCAGTGAATGGCTACACGCAGTTTAAGAAAGACAGGCCAGCCAGGTGAGGTGGAGGAAGCTGCTCTTTATGAGAGAGAGCAACTGGAATCTATTGAGCTCTCCCTAGGTGGAGAAGAAGAAAGAGTGTGGGGAAGAATTAAAGGACAGGCATTGTTGTGGATGTTTACCACGGGACTGTTAGAAAGTCATCATGGTTTCACAAAGGGGAAATCATGTGTGACCAATCGGTTTGACCAATTCAGTCAAACTAAGAGGGGCAGCAAGAAGACCTCCACTCTGGACTTCCGGAGGGCAGACTTCAGGTTGCTCAAGGAAATAATTCAGAGGGTTCCTTGGGAGAAAGCCCTTAAAAATAAAGGGGTCCAGGAGGGCTGGACCTGATTTAAGAAAGAACTGATGAAGGCTCAGGAGCAGGCTGTGCCAATGTGCCGGAAGATGAGCCGCAGGGGCAGACGGCCAACCTGGTTGGGTAATGAACTTCCAATATAACTAAGGGGAAAAAAAGAGGGTGTATCACCTTTGGAAGAAAGGTGAGGCAACCCATGGAGTGTTTAAAGATGTTGCTAGGTCATGTAGGAAGAAAATTAGGGAGGCAAGACCACATTTGGAACTTAAACTGGCCTCTGCTGTGAAGGACAACAAAAAGTCCTTCTATAAATATATTAATAGCAAGAGGAAGGGCAGGGACAACCTCCACTCCTTGGTTGACATGGAGGGAAATGTTGTATCACAGGATGAGGAAAAGGCAGAGGTACTTAACACCTTCTTTACCTCAATTTTTACTAGCGGGAAAGAACCTCTACCTGACAGCTGGCCTGCAGAGCTGGCAGAAGGAGCCACGGAGCTGCATAGTTTCCCTATGTTCCATGAGCAAGTGATCGTAGCTCTCCTCAGCAGCTTAGACCCTCACTAGTTCATGGGACCAGATGGCATCCATCCTAGGGTGCTGAGAGAGCTGGAAGATGAGCTGGCCAAGACACTCTCCATCATTTTTCATCAGTCCTGGCTCACTGGAGAGACCCCAGAGGACTCGAAGCTGGCCAGCGTGGTACCCATTCACAAGAAGGGCAGGTTGGATGAGCCAGGGAATTACAGGCCTGTCAACCTGACCTCAGTGCCAGGAAAGATTATGGAACAGGTCATCTTAAGTGCAATCACACAGCACTTAGAGGATGGCCAAGGGATCAGGCCCAGCCAGCATGGGTTTAGGAAGGGCAGGTCCTGCCTGACCAACCTGATCTCCTTCTATGATCAGGTGACCCACCTGGTGGATGTGGGGAGGCCTGTGGATGTAGTCTACCTGGACCTCACCAAGGTTGTTGACACCGTTCCTCTAGCAAACTCCTGGCCAAGCTGTCAGCCCATGGCTTGGATGGGAGCACACTGCATTGGGTTAGGAACTGGCTGGAGGGCCAATCCCAGAGAGTGGTGGTGAATGGTGCCACATCCAGCTGGCAGCCAGTCACTAGTGGTGTGTCCCAGGGATCAGTACTGGGCCCCATGCTCTTTAACATCTTTATTGATGATCAGGAAGAGGGCATTAAGTCCGTCATCAGTAAATTTGCAGGCGACACCAAGCTGGGGGCAGGAGTTGATCTGCTGGAGGGTAGAGAGGCTCTGCAGAGGGACCTCAACAGGCTGGACAGATGGGCAGAGTACAACGGCATGAGATTTAACACATCCAAGTGCCGGGTTCTGCACATTGGCCACAACAACCCCATGCAGAGCTACAAGCATGGGGTCAGAGTGGCTGGAGAGCAGTCAGGCAGAGAGGGACCTGGGGTGCTGGTTGACGGTAGACTGAACATGAGCCAGCAGTGTGCCCAGGCAGCTAAGAGGGCCAATGGCATCCTGGCTTGCATCAGGAACAGTGTGGCCAGCAGGAGCAGGGAGGTCATTGTGCCCCTGTACACTGCACTGGTTAGGCCGCAACTCGAGTACTGTGTCCAGCTCTGGGCCCCTCAGTTTAGGAAGGATGTTGACTTGCTGAAACAAGTCCAGAGAAGACCAACAAAGTTGGTGAGGGGGTTGGAGCATAAGCCCTACGAGGAGAAGCTGTGGGAGCTGGGGTTGCTTAGCCTGGAGAAGAGGAGACTCAGGGGTGACCTTATTACTCTCTACAGCTACCTGAAGGGAGGTTGTAGACAGACCGATGTTGGTCTCTTCTCCCAGGCGGCCAGTACCAGGACAAGAGGACACAGTCTCAGGCTGCGCCAGGGCAGGTTCAGGCTAGATGTTAGGAAAAAGTTCTATACAGAAAGAGTGATTGCCCATTGGAATGGGCTGCCTGGGGAGGTGGTGGAGTCGCCATCATTGGAAGTTTTCAGGAGAAGACTTGATGGGGTGCTTGGTGCCGTGGGTTAGATGCTTGGGGTGGTGTTGGATTGATTGATGGGTTGGACGCGATGATCTTGAGGGTCTCTTCCAACCTGGTTTATTCTATGTATTCTATGCTATAGAATTCTATGATGGTGTAGTCAAATGGGTAGATGAGGGTAGAACAGTGGGTGTTGTCTGCCTTTACCTGAACAAAGCTTTTGACACTGTCTCCCACTACGTGTGGCTAGTGGTGGTCTCCAAGAGTCATTCACAGAATCACAGAATGTTAGGGGTTCAAAGGGACCTTGAAACGTCATTTAGTCTGACTCCTCTGACACAACAGGATCACCTAGAGTAGGTTACACAGGAACTCATCCAGGCAGGTTTTGAATATCTGAAGAGGAGGAGACTCCACAACCTCTCTGGGCAGCCCGTTCCAGTGTTCTGTCACCCTCACAATGAAAAAGTTTTTCCTTATGTTTATGTGCAACCTCCTGTGCTCCAGCTTCTTCCCATTGCCCCTTGTTCCTATAGATGACAGGACAGATGATGGTAGAGCAGTGGATGTGGTTTATCTTGATTTCAGTAAAGCATTTGGCACTGTCTTCCACAGCATCCTTGCAGGTAAACTGAGGAAGTGTGGTTCTGTATGATTGGATAGTGAGGTGGGTTGTGAACCGGCTGAAGGAAAGAAGTCAGAGAGTTGTGGTCAATGGGACAGAGTGTAGTTGGAGGCCTGTGACTAGTGGAGTCCCTCAGTGGTCAGTTCTAGGGCCAGTACTATTCAATACATTCATCAACACAACCTGGATGAGGGCACAGAGTGCACTGTCAGCAAGTTTGCTGATGACACCAAACTGGCTGGAGTGGCTGACACACCGGAAGGTTGTGCTGCCATTCAGCAAGGCATAGGCTGGAGAGTTGGGCAAGGAGAAATTTAATGGCATTCAATGAGGGCAAGTGTAGAGTCTTGCATCTGGGAAAGAATAACCCCATGTATCGGTATAGGTGAGGGATCGACCTGTTGGAGAGCAATGAAGGGGAAAAGGATCTAGGGGTCCTAGTGGATGGAAGGTTGACCATGAGCCAGCATATGGCACTGCACAGCCCTGGGGGCTTCCAGGGAAACAGGAGGGAGCAGGGGGCCAGAAGAACTTTCTTGGCTCCTCTCCACTCTGCTCCCCCTCCCCCCACTGCTACTCCACGCTGCCCACCCTGCCCATCCCCTGTGCCTCTCCATTCCCACCACTGCCTGTGAGCCTACAGGGCTATGCAGCAGGCAGCCATGTGGCACAGCCCTGCATCCCTGCCACCCCGCTCAGCCCGGCACCTTGCCAGGTAGCAGCAGCAAACGGCAGCCATCCACATGGCACGGCCTTTCTTTCCTGCCACTGTCTGAATGCCTGGAGGGCTCCATGGCAGGTAGCCTGCACCATCAGCCCCACACCATTCCGTTCTCACCACTGCCTGCATCCCGGAGAAAATCCACATGGTAGGGCCCTGCTTCATGCTGTCTGTGGCCTAGAGAAGGGTGTGTGGCATGGTTCTGCTACACTGTCCCCAAGAAACTTGGAATGTTACTGTGACAATGCCATGATTTTCAAGCCAGGGAAACTGTGCTATCCCTTCTCTTTGATATATATTTTCCCCACTGCTTTTCCCTCCCGTTTTCCCACTGCACTGATTCAATCCAATAAACCCATTTCACTAGCCTTTTGGTGTCATTTCACTTTTATTTACTCCAATAGAATTATCTGAACCTTAGCACAGCCACCTCCCACCTGCTGCTGACCAGGGCTCTGTAAGGGGGTCACCCCTCAGTCTCCATAGTCCATTCTTGTTCAACACCTCCATCAATAACCTGGCAGAAGGAACAGTGTACTCTCAGCAGGTTTGTTCATGACACAACGCTGGGAGGAGTGTCTGACACACCAGAGGCTGTGCTGCAATTCAGTGAGACCTGGATAGCCTGGAGAGTTGGGCAGAGCTGAACCTCATGAAGTTCAGCAAGGTCAAGTGCAGAGTGCTGCAGCTGGGGAGGACTAACCCCATGCACCAACACAGCTTAGGGGCTGTTAATAAATGGCCTCGCTGTTGATATTTTGGCCTCGTTTGTGCCTCTAATTTCATAACACAGGAATATTCAAAAGAACTGAGTCTCTTACCCTCTCTGGACTGAGACAAGACGGACAGGGAACTACTGGAGAGAGTCCAATGGAGAGCCACAAAGATGATTATGGGGCTGGAGCATCTCTCTTATGAGGATAGGTTGAGAAGCCTGGGGCTCTTTAACCCAGAAAAGAGAAGATTTGGAACAAATCTTACCAATGTTTATCTAAAGGGTGGAGGTCATGAGGATGGGGTTGGACTTCTTTTGGTGGTGGCCAGCGATAGAACAAGGTGCAACAGGTACAAACGAGAACATGGGAGGTTTTGATTGAACTTAATGAGAAATTTCTTTACTTGGAGAATGGTGGAGGACTGCATCAAGAGAAGTGTGGCCAGCAGGTCAAGGGAGGTGATTCTCCCCCTCTACTCAGCTCTGGTGAGACCCCACCTGGAGTACTGTGTCCAGTTCTGAAGCCCTTATTACAAGAGGGATATGGACACGCTTCAACGTGTCCAGAGAAGGGCCACGAGGATGATCAGAGGGCTGGAGCACCTCTCCTGTGAGGACAGACTGAAGGAGTTGGAGCTGTTCAGTCCGGAGAAGAGAAGGCTCCAAGGTGACCTAATTGTGGCCTTCCAGTATCTGAAGGGGGCCTACAGGAAGGCTGGGGAGGGACTTCTCAGGAAATCAGGCAGTCATAGGATTAGGGGTAATGAAATGAGGCTGGAGGTGGGGAGGAAGTTCTTCCCCATGAGAGTGGTAAAGCCCTGGAATGGGTTGTCCATGGAGGTGGTTGGGGCGCCGTCCCTGGAGGTGTTTAAGACCAGGCTGGACGAGGCTGTGATCTAGTGTGGGGTGTCCCTGCCCATGGCAGAGGGTTTGGAACTAGATGATCTTTGTGGTCGCTTCCAACCCTGACTGATACGATGATACTATGATACTATGACTGGCACATCCTGAGCAGAGAGTTTGTGCAGTGTCCTTCTCTGGAGACTTTCAAAACCCAGGTGGTCACATTCTTGTGCCACCTGATCTAGGTGTACCTGCTTTAGCATTGGGGGTTGGAGCAGATGATCTCCACAGGCCCTTTCCAACCCTTACCATATAATGATTCTACGATTTTCATGCTAAGTAAGCAGAAGCATGGCTCTCTTAAGAAGGTTATTTTAGGCTCTGGTCCCTCAGAAATTATAGCAGCATTGTAACTTAGGTGCAATGCTTTTTAGGTGTGGTGAGAAAGCACCAATGTTTCTTCCACACAGCTCAGATTATACCATCTGTTTCACTAAAAAGACATGTCCTGATAATGAGGATGACTTTTTGACTGGGGGAGTGTAAGTAATATCATTGCCCTAGTTACTATTTAAAAATTATATAGGGCCTGTTTGATCCCACACCCACATTCTCTTTGCAGAACCAGGAAGAAATGTACTGTCATTCTCAAAATAGTTCAATTATATATATATTTTACAAAAAAAAAAAAAAAGGGGAAAAGAAAACTCTTACTTTCTTGCTTCCCTGTGTCTGAAACTGATTTCATCTCTAAAAAGGGATAAGAAGAAAGGAAAGAACAAAAGCATATTTCTGTACAAAAACAGAGATGCTGTGACCTGAGAAGACATTCTTTTATAGAGCATACCATATTTCCTGCTCATTGTTTTTCTCCTCCATTTCACCTTTGTGGTGCACTATGTTCAAACTCAGCTATTTTGAAGCGACATTAACCATTAAAGACTTTATTTTCTGGGCTGAACTGTGCATACTTCACAAAGTGTTTTTTTAAAAAATGAACTTATTCTATACTTGTGAGATAAAACAGTTTGTATGAAGGGTTATATGACTTAAGTCAGTGAAAGAAACTTAGATTATAACAAAAAAAATTTATCTAATTTATAATCTTGGATTCTGGCAGCTAAATATTAGCTGCTTCTCCTGCTGTAAAACTGTACTAAAGCCACGCATCTTCTTACTATAATCTAGAATAAAAAGGTTGTATTTAACTAGTACTAAACTATTGGGGCACAGAATACTTTCTTCTCTTCAGAAGAAATTCAGAATCCTGAATTTTCTGAACTACAACTGAGGATCTGTCTTTACAGAAAGAAATGGGAAATAAAAAATAAGTGCTCCCTGGTAAATGTTAATGTTAAAAAAATAAAAAGTGAATGAAATATAAATGCACACACATATATATTTACTTGGCAAACATGAATAGTCTCAAAAGGTTTAATTAGAGGAGAATAAGATAGGAATTTTGCACTAGCCAAGAAATAGGTCAGTTCAACTGAGGTTCCCTGCTTTACTTATGGCTGGCTGAGTCTTTACATATATTAGATGTAGTGGTATCACTGATTTATTGGTCCTTTGTTCTCTAGCGCCTATTGTGTGACAGTCTGTGAAGCTTTATAATGACCCTCAGATTGTTTTGTTTTTTTCCTTTTTTGTTTCTTTATTTGTTTGGTTATGGTTTATTGAGGTAGGGTAGACATATTTATGATGCTCCATTTTGGGAATTAATGCAATCTTAAAACAACTTGTACAAAAAGAACAGCAAAGAAAAACATTACTAGCTTCAAATACAATGAAGAAGTCATAACTGTCAAGAAGATAACTATACTGGAATATTGACAAGACTTGATGGTTTAGTCAGAACATGACATAAAATAAAAAAAAATAAAAAATAAAGATGTTCTTTATTTGCAAATATACTGTTTTGATTTAACATTTTATTCTATAATATGAAAAGATCAAAACATGTTAAAGATTAGTTAGGTACACAAAATACAGAATACCAAATTAACCAGGTTGGAAAAGACCTTTAAGATTATTGAGTCCACCCTATCACCCAACATCATCTAATCAAAGAAACCATGGCACTGAGTGCCTCATCCAGTCTCTTCCTAAGCACTTCCAGTCAGTGATGGTGACTACCCCACCTCCTGCACCTTCAAAATTTCTTTCTTGAAGTAGGTCCAGCCCTCCTGTTTTGCAAGGTACATTCTGAGTTAGTTCATTAAGTAATCTGAAGTCCACCCTCTGGAAGTCCAGAGTGGAGGTTTTGTTGATGCCCCGCTGACTGCAAATTGAAAACTGAATTATTTTGTGGTCACTGGAACCCAAACAGCCTCCAACCACCCTGTCTTCCACCAGCCCTTCTCTATTTGTAAAAAGAAGGTGAAGCAAAGCCTTACCCCTGCTGGGCTCATGCAGCAACTGGGATAGGAAGCTGTCCTCCATACACTCTAAGAACCTTCTAGACTGCCTCCTCTCTGCTGTGTGGAGATCCCAGCAGATATCTCGCTGGTTAAAGTTGCCCATAAGAATAAGATCTGGTGATCTTGAGACAGCCTCTAGCTGCCCATAAAATAACTCATCAGCCTTTTCAGCCTGGTTGAGTGGTCTATAACAGACTCCAGTGTGGTGGATTGAGAGAGGGCCTAGCTCTCCCTCCCCCACAGAGAAAGAAACCACAGCTAAACTCAGTCGGAGAAGCAAAGCTATATTTACAAGCATATATGGAATTCAGGTTATATATAACACAATTTATACAGTATTTATAATATATGTACAGAAATACACAGCAAAGAAAAAATAACACAACAAAATTCCCTTCTCAAGGAGGGTTTCCCTCTCTTTTTTCCCAAAAAGGGGTTAGAGAGAGAAAGAAAGGCAGTTATTAAGGAAAAGAGATGTTATTAGGCTTCAAAAGCACATGCAGGAATTAGTTTTGCTTATCTCAAGGTCAGCTCCGGCTAGTTTGCTGAGAAGCAGACAGGCTGGAACGGCAGAACAGGCTGAAACTCTGAAAAATTCCCACTGCCCTAAAACTTAAAGTTGCATTCTGCCCATCTACCAATGAAATTTGTTTAGAATATCATGTTTTCATTTTGATACCAAAACATTCAACCAGAGTGTTCCAACACTGTCTCTTTCTTAAAGGCACAGCCTCAAACGGTCACACTCCAACCAGGATGTCAGCCTTGTTGGCCTTCCCTGTAATTCTCACCCACAGGCACTCAACTTGGTCATCCTTAATCCCTAATTCCCTGGCATCTAGCGCCTCCCTGGTGTACAGGGACACCCCTCCACCCCTTCTCCCTCACCTGTCTCTTCTGAAGAGCCTGTAGCCATCAATTGTAGTGCTCCAGTCATGTGAGTCATCCCACCACATCTCTGTGATGGCAACTACATCACAACTTTCCTGCTGTAACAAGGCTTCCAGCTCCTCTTGTTTGTTACCCATACTGCGTGCATTAGTGTAGGTGCAATTTAGCTGGGCTGCTGGTTTCACCCCTGATTCCAGCTTACCACCTTCAGACTCCTGTCTTGGGGAACTGGTTTCCCCCAAGGGACCCTTTCCCTTTCAAATTTAGATTATAGTCCTATCAATGAGTCCTGCTCTCTTCCTAAAACCCTTTTCCCTCTGGGGGATAGGCTATTCTCATGTGCTAGGATCTTTCTCCCCCTCTGGGATGGGTATGCTCCATCTGTTGCTAGCTGACCTGGTGCCATAGAAAGTTTCCCAAGATCAAAACCCCCAAAATTCTGTTGGTAGCACCAGCCTCTGAGCCACCTGTTAATTACAGCTGCTTTCCTGTTCCTTTCAGTATTCCTTCCTGCAACTAAGAGTATTGATGAAAAAAATTACCTGTGGCCCTGACCCCTCAACCAGTTTTCCCAGAGCCTTGAAGTCCTTTTTGATTGCCTTTGGATCCCTGCTTTCACCCTCATTGCTCCCCACCTGCATAACTATAAAGGGACAGTAATCAGAGGACTGTACCAGACTAGGCAGCCTTTTGGTAATATCTCTGAGCCAGGCCCCAGGGAGGCAGCAGAATTCCCTGTGGGAAGGATCTGTCTGACATATGGGGCCCTCTGCTCCACTCAGGAGGGAATCACCAATAATAATTACCCTCCTCTTTCTTTTTAAGGGAACAAGTCCTGATGCGGGGGGCAGGCTGTTTTGCTTTAGGCAACACCTCAGATGGTGTGTCTTCTGTCTTCTCATTCACCTCACCCTCAGCTTTCCAGTGCCCCATATTTGTTTTGCAAGGGCAGTTGGGAAAGTGAGGGGAGCTGTGAGGGTTTTCCCTTGCATCTTCTAATGGGGACCTGTATCCATTCCCTGCTGCTTTTTTGGGTCAACTCCCTCTGCTAGGGTAGTCTGCAGAGCCTGCTTCCTCAAATACAACTCCCTTTCACATTCCCTTACAGTCCCAAATATAGCAACTTTTTCCTTCATTTCAGCCACTAGATTAAGCAAATAATCGAGCTGCTCACACCTAATGCAGGTGTTATCTCCATTGCTCCCCATTTCAAGTGCCAGCCTGCAGCACTCTCTGCAGCTAATTGCCTGGATATCTGCCTGGTTAAGCTCAACCGAAGTTTGGGTCAACAAAGGTCTTTTGAAAACAGCTTTGTGGCAAGTTACCACCATCCCTATCCCTGGCCATGTGACCTAACTGGAGAACAATTCAGGAACGAACCCACGTGAATCAGCACCTCCCTATGGTAAAAGAAACACCACTACAGCAGTCTCCACCCACACCTCTCTTGGGAGAGAAAAAACTGGCTCGAGGGATTGGGGGGGATGTTCTGCTCTGCACGGTGTGGTGCCTGGGTCCTGCCTTGGTGTGCTGCAGTTGCAGACCACACTTAGATAGAATTTAATCTTACCTACATGTTCAAATGAGTGCTTTTCAATATTCTGCCCTGATACATTCTCTCATACAACAGTTGTGACTTGCATCCATTTATTTCCTTGTCTATCATACATCTCTTCATTGTTTTCAAATATTATTATTCCTGTATGTTGTGATTAGATTAATAAAAAGAATGGAAGGTCTTAATTACTGTTTACCATTGCAGCTATTAAAAAAAAAAATTAGTGAATCTGTACATATTCAAGATCTTTTGCTATGTCTTCAGTAAAAAAAAGAAAAAAAAATTAAAAATTTGATAGGGAATAGAAACATTTATGAATCTGCTCAATTATGCCCTATTTTCAGCTAGCTTTTCAAATTAACTTATTAAAACCTTTTATTCATCTTAATCTAACACTTTTTTGTCTACTGGGAGAACTCTGAAGAACAACATTAGATGAAAGAAATTAAATGTTTTTTAAGAGGCTCAGCATATTTTGCCCATCAGTGGCTCTGTACAGAGTGGAGACCTCAACAAATATTAAAAATTTAATTTGGGGAGAGTTATCAGCCATGAAAAAAAATTATTTGAAATGAAGTCTGTTAAATCTCTGCACTGCTTTCTTGTACAAGAATTCACAATTGTGAGTTGGGTTTTTATTTTCCAATTAACATTCCATGCTAATTAAGATTAATCAGTCTTCATCAGATAGACAGGCTCATGAGGATGTAAAGAGACAGAAAGTTAACCCAGACTTTCATTATAATCTGTTGACTAAACCTCTAAACTGGACACAATGGAAATGTAGGGATCTAGTCTCAGGCCCCAAAACTGTGACTTTATTACAGGGTAGAAATTGATATGAATTGCATAGACCTTCCAGGTAGAAGCCTCACAAATCTCTGTCTTGCCATTTCCCCAACTCCATGACAGGTACAGATGCTTGCTAGACAGTGAATACTGTGAAACTCACTCTGACTTGTTTATTACTTTCTTTCCATTGGCTCAGAAAGGAAGTTCAATACTTGATTTTGAACAACTTTTTCTCTCCTTGTACCCCATACTTATTTAAAAAAAAAATCTGTTCATTTAATCATACAAGATATGAGTCCTTGCTGGTTGTTGTTCAGTATACATTTATTTCATCGTTTCCATAATGTACAGTTTCCATGCTGAACCAATTTTTCAGAGTTTGGCCAAAAAGGAGGATAAGAAATAAATTAAAAAAAATATCTATGACCTCATCTACTATATCAGTTTTGTGCCATTTCACTAAGCCTCCCACACAGAGCTCTGTGCTGTGCTAAATGTGCTTAAGACATCTTTGTGTTAGCTTCTTCTCTTTTCACACTAAATGGTCCCTGTATCTGATTCCTTTCTTGTTCTATTTTCTCTTCAGTTTTCTGAGTCATGCATTTGTGCTGATTATGACCTTCTGGATTTCTAAAATTAAAACGCAGATACATTTTTCACCAGGACTTTCAATTTTTTTCTTTTCCACACTGATTTTTCCACTCATTTCAGTTTTTACAAGTAACACTATTTTCCTGTTCCTGCAATAATTGAAGTTATCCTTGCAACATATAACAATAACTATATATGTAGTGAAAGGTACTTTAAAACTTACCTATTTATTTTGAATTTTGAATATAACTTACACTCTTTAAAAGCCATTGTATGGATTGAAACACAGAAATATATACTGTGATCATAAAACGGAATCAGAGAATCATAGGATGGCTTAAGTTGGAAGCAAATTTTGAGATAGAATAGAATAGAATAGAATAGAATTAAACAGGTTGGAAAAGACCTTTGAGATCATCGAGTCCAACCTACCATCCAACGCTATCTAATAAAATAAACCATGGCACCAAGTGCCCCATCCAGTCTCTTCCTAAACACCTCCAGTGATGGTGACTCCACTGGCTCCCTGGACAGCCCATTCCAAGAGCAAATCACTCTCTGTGAAGAACTTCTTCCTAACATGCAGCCTAAACCTTACCTGGCACAGCTTGAAAATGTGTCCTTTTGTTCCGGTGCTGGTTGCCTGGAAGACGAGACCAAGCCCCACCTGGCTACAACCACCCTTCAGGTAGCTGTACACAGGCAAAAAGGTCTCCCTGAGCCTCGTCTTCTCCAGGCTAAGCAACCCCAGCTTCCTCAGCCTCTCTTCATAGGGCTTGTGCTCCAAACCCCTTGCCAGCTTTGTTGTCCTTCTCTGGACACGTTTCAGAAACTCAACATCTTTCCTAAACTGAAGGATCCAGAACTGGACACAGGACTCAAGGTGTAGCCTACCCAGTGCTGAGCACAGGGGCACAATGACCTCCCTCCTTCCACTGGCTACACTGTTCCTGATACAGGCCGGGATGCCATTGACCCTCCTGGCCACCTGGGCATACTGCAGGCTCATGTTCAGCCTACCATCAACCAGTAGCCCTAAGTCCCTTTCTGCCTGGCCACTCTCCAGCCACTCTGACCCCAGCGTGTAGCGCTGCATGGGGTTGTTGTAGCCAATGTGTAGAACCCGGCACTTGGATGTGTTAAATCTCATGCCGTTGGACTCTGCCCATCTGTCCAGCCTGGCAAGGGCCTCTGCAGAGCTCTCCTACCCTCTAACAGGTCAACTCCTGCCCCCAGCTTGGTGTCGTCTGCAAACTTACTGATGATGGACTCCATACCCTCAACCAGATCATTGATAAAGATATTGAAGAGCATGGGGCCCAGCACTGACCCCTGGGGTACACCACTACTGACTGGCTGCCAGCTGGATGTGCCACCATTCACCACCACTCTTTGGGTTCAGCCATCCAGCCAGTTCCTGACCCAACGCAGAGTGCACCTGTCCAAGCCACGGGCTGCCAGCTTGGTCAGGAGTTTGCTGTGGGGGATGGTGTCAAATGCCTTGCTGAAGTCCAGGTAGACTACATCCACAGCCTTCCCTGCATCCACCAGGCGGGTCACCTGATCATAGAAGGAAATCAGGCTGGTCAGGCAGGACTTGCCCTTCCTAAATCCATGCTGGATCATCTGCTAAAACCTCCCTGCCATGGGCATGGATACCTCTCAACTAGACTCAGCTGCTTGTGACCTTGCATAACCTGACCTCAAACACCCACAGGGGGGAGGCATCCACATCCCTCTCATCCTATTGCTAGACACCCTGATGAAAGGTCTTTCTCCAGCCTTCCTGTAGGATCCCTTCAAGTATCAGAAGGCAGCTATGGGGTCCCCTGGGACTCTTCTCTAAGCTAAACAGCCTCATAGCAGAGGTGTTTCACCCCTTGGATCATATCTTTAGCCCTTCTCTGGACTCACTCCAACAGCTCTGTGTCCTTCTTTTGATGGGGACACCAGAACTGAACACAGTATTCAAGGTGGACTTTCACAAGAACAAAGGGGAAGAATCATCTGTTGACCCAATGGGTACACTCCTCTTGATGCAGACTAAGATACAACTTGCCTTTTGAGATGCATGAGCACTCTGCTGGTTCATATTCAGCTTCTCACCAATCAATATATCCAAGATGCTAAGTATCAATGGACCCAGTACAGATCCTTGAGGTACTCAATTTGTTGCTGGTCTCCACCTGGACATTGAGCCATTGATCACAACCCTTTTACTGCATCTGTTTTGCCACTTCCTTATCCGTCAGGTGGTCCCTGTTTCTCCATCTTAGAAACAAGGTTATCATGTAGGAGATCTTACTGTGGCCTTCCAGGCTCTGAAGGGGGCTTACAAGAAAGGTGATGAAGGACTTTTTAGGGTGTCAGGTAGTGATAGAACTAAAGGGAATGGAGCAAAATTAGAAGTGGGCAGATTCAGGTTGGATGTTAGGAAGAAGTTCTTCAGCATGAAGGTGGTGAGACACTGAAACAGGTTCCCCAGGGAGGTGGTAGAAGCCCCATCCCTGGAAGTTTTTAAGGCCAGGCTGGGTGGGGTTCTGAGCAACCTGATCTAGTGTGAGGTATCCCTGCCCATGACAGGGAGGTTAGAAATAGATGATTCTTGAGCTTACTTCCAACCCTGACAGTTCTATGATTCTATGACAGTGTCAAATGCCTAGCACAAGTCCAGGTAGATAATGTCAGTTGCCCTTGCTATATCTACTGGATCTGTAACTCTATCACAGAAGGCCACCAGATTCTTCAGGCATGACTTGCCCTTTCTGAAGGCATGTTGGTTCTCACCAATCATGTTATTTTCCATGCATCTTAACACAGTTACTAGCAGCATCTGCTCCATGATCTTATCTGGCACAGAGGTGAGACTGGCTGATCTGTAGCTCCTCTGGGTTCTCTTTGCTCCCCTTTTTAAAAATGAGGGTAGTTTCCCCTTTTCCAGACTGTGAGAACTTTGCCAGACTGCCACAACATCTCAGACATGATGGCTACTGGCCTAGCAACCTCAACCACCATTTGCTTCAGGACTCATGGATGTATCTTGTCAGGTCCCACGGACTCATACACCTTCAGGTTCTCTAGGTGTTCCCAGACGTGATCTGAGATTTGAGTGGTCAAGACTGTGATGAAGAGGTTATTAATATATGAATATGAAATATTAATTGTATAAATATTAATTTTACTAATTATTAAAATTATTAATAACAAATTAATCACTATTTTCTATACAGATTCTAGTGCTCAATTGTGAAATACATCCCATAAGTGGCTTAGTATTTATAATTAGGATTCAACTCGAATATTTACAGAATTAGTTTGTATTATTATAATGAGGGGTGCAATTCCACTGCTTGTCCACCAGATGGCGACTCGACGGGATGCTGGTGGAATTGCTTAAATAGACACCGAGATATTACAATGTATATCAGAGGTTGGACTGGAAAGATTATGCTGGTAGACGCCGGTGCTTTGAACTGAATGTTAGTGAGTGGAAAGCATGTGAAAGATACACTGTGTCCTTTGTTTGTAGCAAGGTTAGGTTCCGGCAGACTGCTGTCAGGCCTTTAGTTTTTCTAACCTGGTTTCTGGGTTTGTGCTGGGTCCTGTTGAAGTGCAGCCTTCATCGTCCATCCCTGAAAATTATTTTTGCATCTTTTTCCATCATGTAGTGTCAGGTGATAAAGAGACTATGTGAGAAAAGCATCAGGGGTTAAATTTAAAGCTGTTGATGAGGGGGTGAACCCTCAGGAGACGAGGCTGAGGGCAGTCCACTGCCTGTGGGTCTGGGCAGCAGTCACTGCAGCCAGACCCTCCCCCTCTGGGTCCCTGTTCTCATAAGCATTGTCACAGTGCCTACAGTGTTTACAGCATCTCATCCCTAGGCAATTTGAGTCCACAAAGGAATGCCTTGTGCCTATTGTCCCTCTGCACAGAATTCTCAATAGGTTAACACTTCCTCCTTCCCATGCAGCCAGAGCTGATCTAATTGAAAAGATTACATTTAAGCCTATTGAACATATTGTTATATAGTACCATTTTCCTTCAAAAATATTTTTATCTACACAGTTTCATAGTATGCTTCAGAAAAATTCTTTATGTCAGAGAAGTTCCCACTGCTAGTAAAGTTGAGAGAGTTCAAGAGATATATGTAAAACTGTATTGTAAAGTTTTTACCCAGTTGAGCAGCATTAACCAGATCACATGATAAGTTATTAGTTTATAAATAGAGGTCCAAAAAATCTAGCCAACAGCCCATCCAAACACTTGGACTATTAAAGTCTGTAAAATTAGCATCTCTACTTCCAATCCTTTCTTTCCAAAGTATTATTTTTCTCAAACAAAGTATTATTTTTTGAACCCCACATTGGAAGCACAAAAAAAATATCTGTGCTGGTTTGAGATTCAACTGGAGTTTAAAAGCTTGAATGATAACAGATTGATATTTCTCCCCTAGTGAGGGGGGAAAAAACCCAAAAAGGTAGGGGAAAGGGAAGGTAAATTCATGAAATAAATAGTCTGGAATCAGTTTGGGAGTAGGAGCAGTACGTTTTTTTAACAATATATATAGCAATAACAGGGAGATTTCACAAAGGTAAGGGATAAGGATAAATAGGAAAATATACAAAACCAATCCTGGGTAGCCTTGTATTTCCCTAGATATAAGTGGATTCAGTCCTTTAGAAAGTGTGGATGCAGCTTGGAAAATAGGCCTCAACCACATAGTCAGTGCAGGAAGAAGCAGCAACAGGTTGGACTTGATGATCTTTGGGGTCTCTTCCAACCTTAGTTACTGTGATACTATGATACTGTGATAATCTTGAGCAGATGAGGCAAGAAAGGGGAGGAAGCAAAATATGTCCACCCTTTATATAGGCTTGATGGACAGGAAGGGGGAGTGGAATAGACCACCTTTGACCCAGGGGACCCCCTCCTCCTGGGAGGGGAAAAAAAACAAGTCTCTCTCTCTCTGCCCACCTAAATCAAGTTTCTTTTTTCAACCTGGGGGCTGGACTCTTTCAGCCCCCATCCAGTTTTCAGAACAATGTTCTTGTATTTGTCCCAAGTTATCTGTTCTTGCTTCCATCCTTTGTGGGCTCCCATCTTATGTTTGATATCCAGAGTTTCAAGCCTGCTGAGCACCCTCTTCACTGCCCTGAGAATCTCAAATTCTGTCATCTCATAGTCATTGCAATCAAGGCTGCCCATGAGCTTCACATTCCCCACCAACCCCTCCATTTTGGTGAGAAGGTCTGGCATAGAACCTCTCCTCTTTGGTTCTTCTATTGCTAGGATAAGGAAGTTATTATTAATGAATTTCAAGAATCTCCCCTGCAGTGTTTTTTTCTCCAAGTGATATCAGGGTGATCAAAGTTTCCCATGATTACCAGGGCTTGTGAATAAGGAGTGACTTCTATCTGTCTATGAAGGGCTTCATTCACTTGGTCTTCCTGGTTAGGCGGTCTGTAGCAGACTCCCACTGTCCCTTACCTTTCATTTCACCCTGATCCATAGGCACTTGGACTTCTCTTCCTTGCTCACCAGGTGGAGTTCCATGCATTTTAGCTAGTCACTAATATAGAAGGCAACACCCCCTTGTCATCTTCCCTGCCTGTTCTTCCTGGAGATCTTGTACCCTTCTGTGACGTTGAATAGATCATAACACCACAGGCATTCCAGGATGTGCAACTCCTCCTGTTTATTGTCCATGCTGCATGCATTCACATAAAGGCATTGATAAAATTGTATAATATATTTCCTTGAAGGATCATCCTTCTTTATATGTGTTGGTTGACTGTGAGTCAGTAAACTGTATTAGATTCTTCCTAGAGGAGTCTTTGGCATAAGACCTCCTAGGTATGTTACTGATTTAAGTATCGAACACCTGGGTTTTTTTATGAACAATTACAGTGGTGACACCCATTATTTTTCTGGCAGTAACAACACAGTGTGCAATTTTGCATGCCATATCCTACTTATCCACAGTAACAGGAAGTGACAACCTGTCTGGCATCAAGGAGACTATTTTAACTCCCACTAAAGTAAAAGCAACAAATCAAGTAACACTTCACAAATGAATTCTCTTTTCCCAATTAGAGAGACTGAAGAGAGTGCTAGTACCAACTTAGTGTAGTAATCACACCAATTAGAAAACTTTTTGCATTTAGATAAGAATTATGCTTATAATACACAACTAAAACAATGGAGCAGATTCTTCTCCACACAAAGTGCAATTTGTAATCCTATGGAGCATATGGCAAGCAATGGTATGCAGAAGCAAATAAAAAAATCAACCAAAACCCCATGAACATTTATACAATATGTTTGATAAATTGTGAAGAGCTACAGGAAATATGAGTAACAACTTGGAAATACTGAAACGAAAATTCATGGAACACTTCAGTAGGTACAAGCATAATGAAAAATACTTTCTTTTATTATGCAAATACTATCATTTGAATACTTCAGTGTAAAACACTCAAAAGCCATTACAAATGTACACAGTACATTGACTTACATATATTTCTGTAAAGAAGTGTGAGAAGTGCTTATTTGATAGAATTGAACTCTTTTTTGCACCTAATAGTAGTAGGTAAAATGCATTCATCTGATAATGAAAAAAATAGAGCAAACCTAATTTTAGGATAATGTATAAGATTTTATAGATATTTTTGGCTTACAATGTCTTTACTGATATTTATAAATCCAGTTTATTTGCTCACCTACTGGTCTCTAGAAACACTAAAGTATATCAAGACTATCAGAAATTAATATGCTGTCTTATTCAATACTGTTTTATTTGATATCATTAGGTATTCAGATATCCAAGCTACACTGTCAAGTAGAATCACAGAATGGTCCAGGTTCAAAGGGACCTCCAAGGGTCATCTAGTCCAACCCCCTCTGCAGTAAGCAGAGACATCCTCAACTAGATTAGGCTGTCCAGAGCCCTGTTGACCCTCACTTTGATTATCTCCAGGGATGAGGCCCCAACCACTTCCCTGGGCACTTGCTCAAGTGTTCCACCACCCTCATAGTAAAGAACCTTTTCTAGTTTGAAGCCATTGCCCCTTATCCTATCACTACAGGCCTTCGTAAACAGTCTCTCTCCATTCTTCCTGTAGGCCCCCTTCAGCTACTGGGGGAGGCTGCTGTTAGGTCTCCCTGAAGACTCCTCTTCTCCAAGCTGAACAGCCCCATCTCCCTCAGCCTGTCATTGTACTAGAGGTACTCCAACCCCCTGATTTTCATGGCCCTCCTCTGGATCCACTCTACCAGGTCTGTCTCCTTTCTATTTTGAGGGCTCCAGACCTGTACACAGTACTCCAGGTGAGGTCTCACCAGAGCAAAGTGGCAGAATCACCTCTCTGGATCTGCTGGCAACACATCTTCTGATGCAGCCCAGGATGAGATTTGCCTTCTGGGCCGCAAGGTCACACTGTCAGCTCATGTCTATCTTCTCATCCATCAGCACCTCCAAGTTCTTTTCCAAAGAGCTGCTTTCTATCTCCTCATCCCCTAGTCTGTATTGATAATAAGGGTTGTCCAGCCCAGGAGCAGAACCCTGCACTTGCTCTTGCTGAACCTCTGTTATGCAAATTTATTTAATTTATAAATGATGGATATTTATAAATATGGGTATTTATATCCATATCAAATAGGGATATTAATTAAAATGTTAATAACTTTTAATTAATATGAAAAAATTGCCAAAGCTTATTAAATAGGTTCAATGTGCTGTTAGAATATATATTCACAAAGGGAATGTATAGTATTTAGGCAATTTTATTGAAACTAGGAGGAAATAACAGGGAAAGAGAGAATCCCCAGGAGTTAAATGGCCCTCAACCGCACGGCAGGGAGACTCAATAAGAACTGTTAAGCCAAAGAGGCAATGAATTAACTACTCACAGCTGATTCTATCCAAGTAGGGAGTGCTGCTGCTGTGTATTAGCTGTTGAGGCTTTTGTAGCACTCTCATGCAGCGCTGACACAGCTGGTTGCTGGCAAGGAGGCTACACAGTCTCAGGGCTGGTCTGGCTTCAGTAGGATGGTGGGCTGTTTAACAATGATATTGCAAAGGGCACTTGGCTATCCTGGGTAAACTGAGGAACAGCAAAATCCCAGTTGTAAAGGGAAGCAAGGATTGGATCCAGCTCCTAAGCTCATGGCTTCTCCAGCTTTCAGTGAGTAGGCTCGTGGTTTCATCCCAGGCCCTGGACCAAGTAACTCAAGGAAAGACAACTCGAGGCAACTTCAAGCAAGATAGGTCCAAGCAGGTTCAATCAGGCAAGACAAAGGTGACTAGAAATCCGCCGATATATATTATCTTTCAGGGTGCCTGAGGCTTGCACAGGCTAGCATTTCGCTAGAAAGCTGACTCTGGACTGACACTCAGGACCAACGAGCTCAAAAAGAAAGGCATTTCATTCTACTTTCCTTTTCAGGCTTTCAGGAGCAGGAGTACCCTGGCAGTCTCCAAGCAGAGAGTGAACCCTGGCATAGCCTTCTTCTTGCATGCCTGCTCAAGATCACGACGTCAGCCATGGGAAATTCAAAACACACCAAAGGCTGGCGCAGTCTAACATTTGGCTAGAAAGCTAGCCTTCTCACTCAACTGCAGCCAGCCACACGCGCTGTGGCACTTTTTTTTTTTTTTTTTCCCCCAGTAGGTCATGTGGCCAGGGATAGGGATAGTCACAACTTGCATTAAAGTTGTCTTTAAAAGATCAGTGTTGACCTAGACTGAGGTTGAACATAAGCAGGTAGGTGTCCAGGCAACTGGCTGCAGAGAGTGCTGGAGTCTGGCACTAGAAATGGAGGGTAGTGGAGACAACACCTGCATTAGGTGTGAGCAGATCAACTAACTGATAAACCTAGTGGCTGAATTGAAGGAGGAAGTTACTAGACATAGGAATGTAAGGGAATGTGAAAGAGAGTTGAACTTGAGTAACCAGGCTCTGCAGGCTCCCCTAGCAGAGGCAGGTGACTCAAAAAACAGTGGAGAATGGACACAGGTCCTTCTTAGGAGACATAAATTAAAACCTCCACACCTCCCCTTACCTTGCCCTCTGCCCTTGCAAAACAAATATGGGGCACTGGAAGTTGAGGGTGAGGTGATTCTGATGACAGAGGACACACATCTCAGGTGTTGCCTAAGGCAAAACAGCCTAAGGCAAAACAGCCTTACCCCCGCATCAGGACTTGCTCCCTCTAAGAAAAGAGAAGGGTTGTTGCTATTGGTGAGTCCCTCCTGAGTGGAACAGAGAGGCCCATATGTCTGCCAGATCCTTCCTACAGGGAATTCTGCTGCCTCCCTGGAGCCTAGGTCAAGGATGTTGCCAGAAGGCTGCCTAGTCTGGTGCAGCCCTCTGATTAATATCCCTTAATAGTTATGCAGTTAGGGAAAAATGATGTTGCAACCAGAGCTCCCAAAGTGATTAAAAAGGATTTCAAGGCTCTGGGTGAAATGGTTGAGGGGTCAGGGGCACAAATAATTCTTTCATCAATATCCTTAGCTCCAGGAAGGAATACCGAAAGGAACATGTCAGCAGCTATAGTTAACAAGTGGCTCAGGGGCTGGTGCCACCAACAGAATTTTGGGTTTTTTGATCTTGGAAAACTTCCTGTGGCACCAGGTCAGCTAGCAACAGATGGGAGTACCTCTGTCCCAGAGGAGAAGAAAGATCTTAGCACATGAGAATGGCCTATCCCCCAAAGGGAAAAAGGTTCTAGGAAGGGAGTTGGCAGGTCTCATTGACAGGGCTTTATACTAGATTGAAGGGGGAAGGGGCTGGAACCAGTCCCCCCAGACAGGAGTATGAGGGTGGTAAGCTGGAGTCAAGGGTGAAACCAGCAGCCCAGCTGAAGTGCACGTACACTAATGCACGAAGTATGGGCAACAAAAAAGAGGAGCTGGTAGCCTTGTTGCAGCAGGAAAGTTATGATGTAGTTGCCATCACAGAGATGTGGTGGGACAACTCACATGACTGGAGCACTTCGATTGATGGCTATAGGCTCTTCAGGAGAGACAGGCAAGGAAGAAGGGGTGGAGGGGCGGCCCTGTACATCAGGGAGGCACTAGATGCCATGTAACTAGAGATTAAGGATGACCAAGTTGAGTGCCTGTGGATGAAGATTAAAGGAAAGACCAACAAGGCGGACATCCTGGTTGGAGTCTGTTATAGACCACCCAACCAGGATGAAGAGGATGATGAATTATTCTATAGGCAGCTAGAGGCTGTCTCAAAATCACCAGACCTTGTTCTTATGGGCAATTTTAACCTGCCTGATATCTGCTGGGAACTTAACACAGCAGAGAGGAGGCAGTCTAGAAGGTTCTTAGAGTGTATGGAGGGCTGCTTCTTATCCCAGTTGCTGTGTGAGCCTACCAGGGGTAAAGCTTTGCTTCACCTTCTCTTTACAAACAGGGAAGAGCTGTTGGGAGTAGTGGTGGTTGGAGGCTGTCTGGGGTCCAGTGACCATGAAATAATTGAGTTTTCAATATGCAGTCAAGCAAAGAGGGGCATCAACAAAACCTCCACTCTGGACTTCCGGAGGGCAGACTTCAGGTTACTTAAGGAACTAGCTCAGAAGGTAGCTTGGGAACCAGCCTTTAAAAACAAAGGGGTCCAGGAGGGCTGTACCTACTTCAAGAAAGGGTTCTTGAAGGCACAGGACCAGGCTGTGCCAATGAGCCGGAAGGTGAGCCACCAGGACAGATGGCCAGCCTGGTTGGGCAATGAACTTCTAAAGGAATTAAGGGGAAAATAGAGGGTGTATCATCTTTGGAAGAAAGGTGAGGTAACCCATGGAATATTTAAGGATGTTGCTAGGTCACGTAGGAAAAATATTAGAGAAGCAAAAGCCCATTTAGAGCTTAGACTTCATCTTCATTGATGATCTGGATGAGGGGATTGAGACAGTCATCAGCAAATTTACAGATGACACCAAGTTAGGAACAGATATTGGTCAGTTAGAGGGTTGAAGGGCTCTGCAGAGGGACCTCGACCGACTGGATAGATGGGCGGAGTCCAACAGGATGGCATTTAACAAATCCATGTGCTGGGTGCTGCACTTTGGCCATGGCAACCCCAAGCAGAGCTACAGGCTGGGGTCAGAGCGGCTGGAGAGCTCCCAAACAGAGAGGGACCTGGGGGTGCTGATTGACAGCCCCCTAAACATGAGCCAGCAGTGTGCCCAGGTGGCCAAGAAGGCCAGTGGCATCCTGGCCTGCATTAAGAATAGTGCGGCCAGCAGGAGTAGGGAAGACATTGTGCCCCTGTACTCTGCATTGGTTAGGCTACACCTTGAGTCCTGTGTCCAGTTCTGGGCTCCTCAGTTTAGAAAGGATATGGAGACACTTGAACGTGTCCAGAGAAGGGTAAAAAGGCTGGTGAGAGGCCTTGAGCACAAGCCCTATGAGGAGAGGCTGAGAGAGCTGGGATTGTTTAGCCTGGAGAAGAGGAGGCTCAGGGGTGACCTCATTGCTCTCTACAGCTTCCTGAAAGGTGGTTGTAGCCAGGCAGAGGTTGGTCTCTTCTCTTTAGCAATCAGCACCAGAACAAGAGGACACAGTCTCAAGCTGCACATGGGGAGTTTAAGCTCGAGGTGAGGAGAAAGTTCTTCACAGAGAGTCATTCACCATTGGAATGTGCTGCCTAGGGAGGTGGTGAAGTCACCATCCCTGGAGGCATTCAAGACAGGATTGGACATGGCACTTGGTGCCATAGTCTAGTCATGAGGTCTGTGGTGACAGGATTCGATGATTTTTGAGATCTCTTCCAACCTCAGTGATACTGTGATACTGGCCACTGCTGTGAAGGACAACAAAAAATTCTTCTACCAATATATTAATAGCAAGAGAAGGGGCAAGGACAACCTCCACTCCTTGGTGGACACAGAGGGGAACATAGTAACAAAAGATGAGGAAGCAGAGGTGCTTAACACTTTGCCTCAAATTTTAATAGCAGGATAGGTTGTCTTTTGAAGAACTGGCCTCCTGAGATGGCAGAGGGAATCAGGGAGCAGTATAGTTCCCCTCTGATCCAGGAGGAAGTAGTTAGAGATCTCCTTAGCCACTTGGATCCCCACAAGTCCAGGGGACCAGATGGGATCCATCCTAGGGTGCTGAGACAGCTAGCAGATGAGCTGACCAGGCCACTCTCTATCATTTTTCAACAGTCCTGGCTCACTGGAGAGGTCCCAAATGACAGGAAGTTGGCCAACTTGATGCCCATCCACAAGAAGGGCTGGTTGGATGAGCCAGGGAATTACAAACCTGTCAGCCTGACCTCAGTTCCAGGCAAGATCATGGAACAGGTCATCTTGAGTGCAATCACACAGCACTTACAGGATGGCCAAGGGATCAGGCCCAGCCAACGTGGATTTAGAAAGGGCAAGTCCTGCCTGACCAACCTGATCTCCTATGATCAGGTGACCCACCTGGTGGATATGGGGAAGGCCTGTGGATGTAGTCTATCTGGACTTCAGCAAGGCCTTTGACACTGTCCCCCACTGCAAACTCCTGACCAAATGAGAGAGACTAAAATCTTGTCTTTTCTGATGTGACTCAACAATGATAAAATCACCTTTGCTGCTTGCCCAGACAATAGCTGATGTGTATTGGTGTTGTGAATATGCCCTCAGAAAATGAGCGGCAGATACACCAATGAAAATATATGTTAAATTTATTTATAAACTCTGTAACGGGGTATTTACAGTCACCCTTCACAGGTATCAATATCCGGTTAGTGAAACAATATTTACAGAATGTTTAAATGTGGGCAATTGAATCAAACAATTCACAGAACCTAAAATCGAAACTAACTCAGAAAGCGGCGGGGGGAGGGGTTGGTCGGTGACCGGCAACCCTCCACTCAGAGAAAATCCAAACGCTACCTCAACTGGAAACTATAAAGAAAGGCTTGACTTACAAGCTGAGGACTTCGTGAGATCTCTCCTTAATAATATTTATAGTCCAGAAATGTGGCACGGATGTGCCGTAAGACAGAGACAGGAAATGGTGCTGGCCGCGTGGCTGCACTGTGTGGCTGCTGCTTCTCCCAGGACACAAAGGTCTCCCGCTCGAGGGGGGGCTGTGGCAGGTCAGCGATGCTGGCTCACACGGGCTGCTGGCGTTCCTCCTGCAGCAAGGGATCGCATCGTGGTTGATCCCACGGGATACTGTCCACGGCACCGCACGCAGCTTGGTGACGGTGGCAAAGGAGCGTGAGGTCTCTTGGGGCACTGGCTTGAGTCCCGGGCAAGGTGGACTACGGCAGCACTGGCACGCACACACTCACAGGCTCCAACGTGATGTGGGGGGGGGCTCGTTTACCAAACGACCCCTATTTACCATTTGCCCCAGTGAATACTGGCCCAATGAGCATTCTGTTGCTAACGCAAGGTTAACCAATGGACTAATACCTACCAAATATGGTGTAAGTATATGCTATGCCCAGGCTGTTTACCTGGACTCAGTGGCGCCAGGATCCCCCCTGTTGCCCCCAGAAAGAAGCGGGAAACAAAAAGGTTTAACACTCAGAAGAGTATGTTCCAGAAATGTTTGGGGCACAATCCTGACCATAAGCATCCTTCACTACAATTGGGCAGAGCCACTGGGTGGAGTCTCAGAAGGTACAGGTATAAAAGTTTGCTCACTGGACTATAGCTGGCCTGACAACAAAGGACCGAAGCCACTGCCATCAATACCTTCAGTAATATGCACACAAGATCATCTCCACCCATCAGGCCCATTTCTGGATGCAAATCACCTTGTGATTGTATCATGACCTGAAATGTGCCCCAACAAAGGATAATGATTGCTCACTGGACTGCAGCTGCCCTGGAACTCAATAGAGACAAATCAACCAAAAAACTGTATAAAAGACTTTAGCAACTACTGGCTCAGTAGAAGGAAAACACAGGAGAAGGACAATGCCGTTGAGAAGGAATACATGAGAGAAGGAAAAGACCTGGACAATGCCGCTGCGAAAGAAAAATCAAGAGAATACCAGGACCAAGAGGAACCCTCTCTCCGTGTCCAAAGTTCTGCCTGCCAGAACTCATGGAGCTGAAGAGGCTGCTCAGAGGACAACATCTCTTCTACAGCCAAAGCTATAGCACCCCTACTCTACAGACCCAACATCTCCTCTACATCCAAAACTGCAGCACCTTTCCTCCATCGACTCAAACTGTCTTGCAGGGGTGAGGGGTGTGGTAATATAATTCCTTTCCAGTTCTCCCTCCCTCTTCTCTCTCTCACTCGCTATTCTCTCCCTCTCTCTCCTTCTGATCTATCCACTTTAATTGTGTAATAAATAGTCTAACTGTTGATATTTTGGTCTCGTTTGTGCCTCTAATTTCTTAACATGGGAATATTAAAAATACTGAGTCTCTTTCCCTCTCTAGACCGAAACACCAAGCTATCAGCCTGTGGCTTGCACAGGAGCACTCTGTGCTGGGTCAGGAAGTGGCTGGAGGGCTGTGACAGTTTTAGTCTGTGCCTTTAAGAAAGGGATAGTTACTGGAACACTCTGGCTAAATGTTTTGGTGTAATAATGAAAAATAGATATTCTAAATTAATTTCATTGGTAGATTAGTAGAATGCAACTTTAAATTTTAGCTTTAGTTCAGTTTGAATCTCAGTTAAGTCTGTCTGTTTCAGTCCTTCTGAACAGCTGCCTTCTGTCTGTGCTGACAGGTGCTGAACTTTGAACTAACCACATAAGAAACTAATTCTTGCATACGCTTTGAGTTAACAGAATTTCCTCCTTAATAATAACCTTTTCTCTCTCTAACCCTTTTTGGGAAAAAGGGAGGAAGAGGGTATAATTGGGGGAACCCTCCTCTTTGGAGAAGGGAAAGATTTTCTGTTACGTTCTTTGCTGTATATTTCTGTACATATTGTAAATACTATATATTGTGTATATGTTCATCTGCATCTCATCCTGCTTGTAAATATAGCTTATTCATTTCTTCTTCTCCGACTGAGTTAGCTGTGGTTTCTTTGTGTGGGGGTGTGGCAATGCCAGCAATGAGCGGTGTGAGCAATCTGGGAGTGCAGGCCTAGAGCCTGACATGGTGGTAAGCCATGCTCAGCACAAGTGCAGAGCCAGCTAGTAGTGCACCACACAGTGCTGTGCCTGCAGCATATAACTAAAACAGGGCACTGGTAGCTATAAACATAGAAAGTTATCTTGGGACAGTGGGACATGCACCTGCATCAACAAACCTCGCATGTCATTAGTAGTTGGACCAATAATCTATAATAGTGTGATGTGTGGTCACTCATAGGGAACCAATGAAGCCATGCCAACAAGGCACTCCGAGTTTATATAAGTTGTGGAAGTTCCCTTGCTATACACTTCTGCCTTTCCTTTCCCTTGTTTTTCTTTGCTTTACTTTACTGTGCTACGCCCGCATCATAGGCCTGCACCATAGGCCTGCAATGCTGGAACAATAAAGGAACAATACTCAATCACATTGGTCAGCTGTATTGACTCCAATCTCTGTTGTCGATATGGGGGGGAGAACTGAACTTTCTCTTGTGGCAGTGCCAGTGACGAGCAGTGTGAGCAATCTGGCAGTGTAGGCCTAGAGCCTGACATGGTGGTAGGCCATGCTCAGCATAAGTGCAGAGCCAGCTAGCAGTGTACCAAAACAGCGCTGTGCCTGCAGCATGTAACTAAAGCAGGACACTGGTAGCTATAAACATAGAAAGTTATCTTGGAACAACAGGACATGCACCTGCATCAACAACCTCACATGTCATTAGTAGTTGGACCAATAATCTATAATAGTGCGACGTGTGGTCACTCATAGGGAACCAATGAAGCCATGCCAATGAGGCTCTCTGAGTTTATATAAGTTGTAGAAGTCCCTTTGATACGCACTTTCCTTTCCTTTCCCATCTTCTTTGCTTTACACTACTATGCTGTACTCACTATGCTCGCACTATAGTCCTACAATACTGGAACAATAAAGGAACAATACTAGATCATATTGGTCAGCTGTGTTGACTCCAACCTCTGTCCCATTATTCTGTCACCACCACAAGGGCCATGCCCAGGGAGTGATGGTGCCACATCCAGCTGGCAGCCAGTCACTAGTTGTTTCCCCAGGGATCAGTGCAGAGCTCCATGCTCTTTAATATCTTTATTGATGACCTAGATGAGGGTATTGAGTCCCTCATCAGTAAGTTTGCAGGTGACAGCAAGCTGGGAGCAGGTGTTGACTTGTTAGAGGGTAGGAGAGCTCTGCAGAGGGCCCTTGCCAGGCTGGACAGATGGGCAGAGTCCAGCAGCATGAGATTTAACACATCCAAGTGCCGGGTTCTGCACATTGGCCACAACAACCCCATGCAGTGCTACAGGCTGGGGTCAGAGTGGCTGGAGAGTGGCCAGGTAGAAAGGGACCTGGAGGTTCTGGTCAACAGTAGGCTGAACATGAGCCTGCAGTGTGCCCAGGCAGCCAGGAGGACCAATAGCATCCTGGTCTGTATCAGGAACAATGTAGCCAGTGGAAGCAGGGAGGTCATTGTGCCCCTGTCAAGTCTCGTCCCGAACACCTGTGACTCCGTCACCTCCTTGAGCAGCTCATTCCAATGGACAATCACTCTCTCTGTGTAGAACTTCCTCCTAACCTCCAGCCTAAACCTCCCCTGATGCAGCTTGAGACTGTGTCCTCTTGTTCTGGTGCTGGTTGCCTGGGAGAAGAGACCAACCTCTGCCTGACTACAACCTCCCTTAAGGTAGTTGTAGAGAGCAATAAGGTTACCCCTGAGTCTCCTCTTCTCCAGGCTAAGCAATCCCAGATCCCTCAGTCTCTCCTCATAACGCTTGTGTTCCTAACCCCTCACCAACTTTGTTGCCCTTTTCTGGACACGCTCCAGCAAGTCAACATCCTGCCTGAACTGGGGTCCCAGAACTGGACACAGTACTCGAGGTGCAGCCTAACCAGTGCAGTGTACAGGGGCAGAATGACCTCCCTGCTCCTGCTGACCATACTGTTCCTGATGCAGGCCAGGATGCCATTGGCCCTCCTGGCTGCCTGGGCACACTGCAGGCTCATATTCTACCTACCATCAACCAGTACCCCCAGGTCCCTCTCTGCCTGGCCGCTCTCCAGCCACTCTGACCCCAGTCTGGAGCACTGCATGGGGTTGTTGTGGCCAATGTGCAGAACCCGGTACTTGGATGTGTTAAATCTCATACCGTTGGATTCTGCCTGTGGTGGGTTGAAAGGAAAGGCCCAGCTTTCCCTCTCCCGCTAAGAAGAAGTAAGGGGAAAAAAAACACAGCTAGCCCAGCCCGTGTAGCGAAGGGAATGCTGTATTTACAAAGCAATGCTCAGCAGGGAATTTATGTACACAAATATACAGAAATTACAATATATACAGAAATACACAGCAAAGAAGCAAAAACAGAAACCAGACCCTCGACAGAGGGGGCTTGCCCCTGTGCCCCCTTAACTCCCCTACCTCCCCTTTTCCCCAAAGAGGAGTAGGAAGAGCAAATGAGTATTAGCAAGGCAGACAAAGGCCTAAGTACAGGGGGTTAGTATCTTATCTGTTATTTGGCCAGAAGCCCAGAAGCGGTCAGCTAGAAGGGAGGCGAAAAGAAACGAGACTAAACAAAAGTTCCAGCCACTCTGGGTCTCAAGATCTCACTCCCCCATAATCCACCAATGAAATTTGTTTAGAATACAGAATATTTACAAACATTTAGCCAGAGTGCCCCTTCCTTAAAGGCACAGCCTCAAACAGTCACACTGCCCATCTGTCCAGCCTGTTGAGATCCCTCTGCAAAGCCCCTCTAACCTCCAGCAGATCAACTCCTGCCCTCAGTTTGTTGTTTTCAGCAAATTTACTGATGATCGACTCAATGCCCTCATCCAGATCATCAATAAAGATGTTAAAGAGCATGGGGCCCAACACTGATCCTTGGGGCACACCACTACTGACTGGCCGCCAGCTGGATGTGCCACCATTCACCACCACTCTCTGGGCTCAGCCCTCCAGCCAGTTCCTAACCCAATGCAGTGTGCTCCCATCCAAGCCATGGGCTGACAGCTTGGCCAGGAGTTCACTGTTGGGAACAGTGTCAAAGACCTTGCTGAAGTCCAGGTAGACTACATCCACAGGCCTCCCCACCTTCACCAAGCAGGTCACCTGAAGTGCTGTGTGATTGCACTCAAGATGACCTGTTCCATGATCTTTCCTGGCACTGAGGTCAGGCTGACAGGCCTATAATTCCCTGGCTCATCCAACCAGCCCTTCTTGTGGACAGGCACCATGTTGGCCAGTTTCCAGTGACCTCTCCAGTGAGCCAGGACGGCTAAAAAATGAAGGAGAGTGGCTTGGCCAGCTCATCTGCCAGCTCTCTCAGCACCCTAGGATGGATGCCATCTGGTCCCATGGACTTGTGGGGATCCAAGCGGCTAAGAAGATCTCTAACTACCTTCTGTGACCATTTTAGGCTGTGCCTTTAAGAAAGCAACAGTTGCTGGAACACTCTGTCTGAATGTTTTGGTGAAGACAATGAAAACATGATATTCTAAACAAATTTCATTGGTAGATAGGTAAAATGCAACTTTAAGTTTTAGTTCAGATTGAGTCTCAGCCAGTTCTGTTCTGTCTGTCTTTTCAGCCTGTCTGCTTCTGAGCAACAGAATAAGAAATAAGAAAAATAATTCTTGCATGCGCTTTGAGCTAACAGAATTTCCTCCTTAATAATTACCTTTTATCTCTCTCTAACCCTTTTGGGAAAAAAGGGAGGTAGGGGGAGAGAGGGAATACAGGGAGGGGACCCTCCTCTGGCAGGAGGAGGGAGTTTTTTTCTGTATTACTTTCTTTGCTCTATATTTCTATATGTATTGTAAATACTGCATATTGTGTATATATTCATTGCATTTCATCCTGCTTGTAAATATAGGTTATTTCATCTCTGCTTCTCTGACTGAGTGAGCTGTAGTTTCTTTGTGTGTGTGGGGAGAACTGAACTTTCTCTCACCACCACACCCCTCCTGGAACAGAGGGAAACTATGCTGCTCCCTGGTTCCTTCTGCCAGCTCTGCAGGCCAGCTGTCTGGAAGACATTCTGTCCTGCTAGTAAAAATTGAGGCAAAGAAGGTGTTAAGTACCTCTGCCTTTTCATCATCTTTTGTTACAACATTCCCCTCTGTGTCCACCAAGGAGTGGAGGTTGTCCTTGCTCCTCCTCTTGCTATTAATATATTTATAGAAGGACTTTTTGTTGTCCTTCACAGCAGAGGCCAGACTAAGCTCCAAATGTGCTTTTGCCACCCTAATTTTCTTCCTACAAGACCTAGCAACATCCTTGAACATTCCATGGGTTGCCTCACCTTCCTTCCATCAATGATGCACCCTCTTTTTTTCCCTTAGTTCTTTTAGAAGTTCATTACCCATCCAGGCTGGCCATCTGCCCTGGCGCATTATCTTCCGGCACATTGGCACAGCCTGGTCCTGTGCCTTAAAGAGTTCTTCCTTGAAGCAGGTCCAGCTTTCCTGGACCCCTTTGTTTTTAAGGGCTGTTTCCCAAGGAACCTTCTGAGTTAGTTCCTTGAGTAACCTGAAGTCCGCCCTCCTGAAGTCCAGAGTAGAAGTCTTCTTGCTGCCCCTCTTAGCTTGACTGAATATTGAAAATTCAATTATCTCATGGTCACTGGCCCCTAAACACCCTCTGACCACTACATCACCCACCAGCCCTTCCCTGTTGGTGAAAAGGAGGTCAAGCATAGCCTTGCTCCTGGTAGGCTCACTCAGCACCTGGGATAAGATGCTGTCCTCCATACACTCTAAGAACCTCCTAGACTGTCTCCTCTCTGCTGTGTTGAGATCCCAGCAGATGTCAGGGAGGTTGAAGTCACCCATGAGAACAAGGTCAGATGATCTTGAGACAGCCTTAAGCTGCCTATAGAATGCTTTATCAACTTCTTCTTCCTGGTTGGGTGGTCTATAATAGACTCCAACCAGGATGTCAGCCCTGTTGGCCTTCCCTCTAATTTCCACCCATAGGCACTCAACCTGATCATCCCTGATCTCCAGCTCAATGGCAATCTAATGCTTCTCTGATGTACAGGGCCACCCCTCCACCCCTTCTTCCTTGCCTGTCTCTCCTGAAATGCCTGTAGCCATCAATTGCAGCGCTCCAGTCATGTGAGTTGTCCCACCACGTCTCTGTGATGGCAACTACATCATAACTTTCCTGCTGCAACAAGGCTTCCAGCTCCTCTTGTTTGTTACCCATGCTTCATGCATTAGTGTATATGCACCTCAGCTGTCCCTTTGGTGGACAGGCCCATTCTCATATACTGTGACCTTTCCCCTTCTCTGGGACAGATGTACTCCAGCTGGCCTGGTGCAGTAGAAAGTTTTCCAAGATCAAAAAACCCAAAACTCTTTTGACTGCATCAGCCTCTAAGCCACTTGTTAACTATAGCTGCTGACCTGTTTCTTATGGTATTCCCTCCTGCAAATAAGGGTATTGATGAAAAAATTATTTCTGCACCTGACCCCTCAATCAGTTCTCCCAGGGCCCTGAGGTCATTTTTGATAGCCCTGGGAGTTCTGGTTGCAACATCATCACTCCCTAACTGCATAACTAGTAATGGGTAGTAGTCAGAGGGCTGCACCAAACTGGGCATCCTTCTGGTAACATCCTTGACCCTACCTCCCGGGAGGCAACAAACTTTCCTGTGAGTAGGGTCTGGCCGACATATGGGGCCTTCTGTTCCCTTCAAGAGGGAATCACCAATGACAATTACCCTCCTCTTTTTTTTTAAGGGAGTAGGTCCTGATGCCAGGGGAAGGCTGTTTAACATTAGGCTGCTTTGCCTTTGGCTGTTTAACCTTAGGCTGCTTTGCCTTAGGCTGTTTAACCTTAGGCTACTTAACCTTAGGCTGCTTTGCCTTAGGCTGTTTAGCCTCAGGGAAAACCCCAGATGGTGTGTCCGCCAGCATCAGAATCACCTCACCCTCGACCTCCAGTGCCCTATACTTGTTTTCCAAGGGCAGTGGCGAAGGTGAAGGGAGTCAAGGAAGTTTTACTTTGTGTCATTTGAGAGGAACCTGCGTCCATTCCCCTCTGCTTTTTGGATAACCCGCCTCTGCTGGGGGAGCCTGCAGAGACTGGTTACTCAAGCTCGTTTCCCTTCTACATGCCCTTACATCTCTAAGTCTAGCAACCTCATCCTTCAGTCTGGCCACCAGGTTAAGCAGACAGTTGATCTGCTTACACCTAATGCAGGAGTTGTCCCCACTATCCTGCATCTCAAATGCCAGGCTCCAGCACTCTCTGCAGGCAGATGCCTGGACACCTACCTCTTGCTTATGACACCTACCTACCTGCTTACGTTCCACCCCAGTCTGAGTTGACACTGATTTTTTTGAAGGAATTATTGCAACGAGTTACCCCCATGCCTAGCCCTGCCCAAGTGACCTATTGGACAAAGAATCAGAAAAAGTGCGGCGGTGCATGCGTCTGGCTGCAGCCGAGCGAGAGCACACGGGCTGAAATGGAAGCTCCCGCGAGCTGCCGTTGCGCTTTTAGGTGTATCACTGGTGACACAGCAATCCTGAGCAGCAGGCATGTGGGAAGACAGCTGTGCCGATTCTCACCGAATGCCATGAGACCACCGGGGTCCTGCTATTCCCATAGGATGACAAAGAAAGCAGTTAGCGCCCTCTGAGGTTGCTCATCATGGTGTGTTCCCGAGAGAGCTTTCTGCTGAAACTGGACCAGTGTGTCCAGGTGGCCAAGAAGGCCAATGGCATCCTGGCCTGTATCAGGAACAGTGTGGCCAGCAGGAGCAGGGAGGTCATTCTCCCCCTGTACACTTCACTGGTTAGGCCACACCTTGAGTATTGTGCCCAGTTCTGGGCACATCAGTTTTGGAAAGATGTTGAGTTTCTGGAATGTGTCCAGAGAAGGGCAACAAAGCTGGTGAGGGGTTTGGAACACAAACCCTATGAGGTGTGACTGAGGGAGCTGGGGTTGTTTAACGTGGAGAAGAGGAGGCTCAAGAGAGACCTTATTGCTCTCTACAACTGCCTGAAGGTAGTTTGTGGACAGGTGGGGGCTGATCTCTTCTCCCAGGCAACCAGCACCAGAACAAGATGATGCAGTCTCAGCTTGTGCCAGGGGAGGTTTAGGCTGGATGTTAAGAAGATGTTCTTCACAGAAAGAGTGATTTGCCATTGGAATGGGCTGCCCGGGGGGGTGGTGGAGTCACCATCACAGGCGGTGTTTAAGAAGAGACTTGATGGGGTGCTTGGTGCCATGGTTTAGTTGATTAGATAGTTTTGGATGATAGGTTGGACTTGATAATCTCAAAGGTCTCTTCCAACCTGGTCTATTCTATTCTATTCTATTCTATTCTATTCTATTCTATTCTATTCTATTCTATTCTATTCTATTCTATTCTATTCTATCCTATCCTATCCTATCCTATCCTATCCTATCCTATTCTATCCTATTCTATTCTTGTGGTGGTTTGGCTCTGGCCTGGAGGCCAGATGCCCACCAAACCCACTCTATCACTCCCCCTCATAAGTGAACAGGGGAAGAAGGAAAAGAAAATATAACAGAAGCCAGGAATAAGATGGGAGCAATTTAATAACACTAATAAACAAACAGCAATAGACCGCATGGAAGCAAAAAGCAGAGAGAGAGATGTTATTCTCTATATCCCATTAGCAGGATGATGGTCAGTCTCGGGAAGCAGGGCTCTCTAAGCTTGGTGGTTCCTTGGGAGGATAAGCGCCATGGATGAATCCCCACACTTCCTTCTTTCACTTCATTCTTATACCTGATCTGACATGATATGGTATGGGATCTCTCTTTGGCCAGCCTGAGTCAGATGGCTCAGCCGTGTTCCCTCCCAAGATTTTGCCCACCCCTCAATGTATTCTTGGAGCAGGGAAATGTTGAAAGGACACAGCCTGGATACTGGATTCAGCAGTAGCCAAAACACTGCTATGTTATCAACTACTGCTGCAAAAACTACAGCACTAGAAAGATACTGTGAGGAGAATTAACTCCAGCTCAGTTCAACCCTATTCTATTCTATTCTATTCTATTCTATTCTATTCTATTCTATTCTATTCTATTCTATTCTATTCTATTCTATTCTATTCTATTCTATTCTATTCTATTCTACCCAACAATCAATTGGGCCAATAGGACAGCTGAAGCCAGCACATAGTTACCCAGTGAAAAGGGATTCTGCCAGGCTGTGGCCATAAAAGGTAGAAACATAGGACTGATCAGGCAGGAGCAGTGGCCAGTACACATGTTCTTACCCTAGAAGCAAAGTTGTTTACCAGACACACATGGTTCTTTCCCCTTTGTTCCTTTTCCCATGTTACCCCGACTTTCTGTAGGAAGGAGTGGGGAGAGGCTGACCTTATCTAGACACATCAGGGTCTATCTGGGTTTGTGCTGGAGTTCATTTGGCCCTGCCATATCATACCACCCCTGACCCTAGGGCAAATTGATTTTGGGCCATCAATGCCCTTTTAGTGAGGGGTACATTGTGGACCCTGGCTTATACAAGCATAGTGGCTTGCATATCAAATATGGTGGTTTACACTTTAAGCATAGTGATGTAAAACAGCTGCTGTAACAGGGTAGCTTCCATGTCCCCCTGTTTGTTGCCCATGCTGCTTGCATTGGTGTAGAGGCACTTCAGCTGGGCTGATGGCCATGTCACCTTATTAGAGGGGCACCCCATTGTTTCCCCAAGGTGTTTCATGAGAGTTACTCTCCTGTCTCCTATTACCTCAGAGACCCCTGGCTCAGCTCTGTAAGGCCTTGCCTTAGCTGCATTTTTCATAGCATTCTTCAGGGCAACAGGTTGAAGGCCCTTACTATCACCACATCCTTCCTCATATGCCTTTCTGCCACTTATCATAGACAATTTTAATATCATCATCATCATCATCTCCCACTTCAAGTGAAATAGCAGACTGACGGCTGTCCTCTCTAGGCTCATCTCTAGTGTGCCTGGTTTTAACCCCTTCCCTTCTCCTGGTGTGGCCTTACTAGTGCTGAACACAAGAGGACAATTCCTTCCCTAGTCCTGCTGGCCACATTATTTTTGATTCTGTTGGCCTTCTTGTTCACCTGAGCATACTGTTGACTCATATTTAGATAGCTGTCAATCAGCATCTCCATGTTCTTTTCCACTGGGCACCTTTCCCCAAGCCTGCAGCAGTGCATGGGGTTGTTGTATCCTAAGTGCAGGGTGCCCTTGTTTAACCTCATACAGTTGGCCTCAGCACATCAATCCAGCTTGTCCAGATCCCTCTGTAACAGCTGTTACATGTTTAGTCAAGTATTAGTGATTAATGTACCTAATGAAGAGATACGATCTTATCATTGAAAAATACTTTCAGCTTCTCTTAATAAAGATGTCAGTTTTGTCACAAAAGGCACATTGACTCTTGTGTTAGAAAATGGCTGAATCCAAGGAAACCATTACACAACCAGCACTATGTGCTGGAAGGTACTTTAACTTCCTAGGAGTGTCTCTCTGGGAATCTAACACAAACCAACCCCTTATTCATGACTGGAATTTGGACGATCTGAGATCTTCGTGATGGCATTTCTTGTAAATGATATGTTTCTAGCTAATTTGCACTACTACTGTTCTAAGACGTGCCAAATCCCACTCTCTGTGTTCGAGTCAACTACAATAAAAAAATAATATCTGATTTCCATGTTTTGGGTCTCTTCTTGCTTGTAACAAGTGACAGAAAAGGAGGGAAAGGCCTCAAGCTATGCCACAGGATATTAGGAAAAATTTCTTCTTGGGAAGGGATATCAGGTATTGGGACAGGCTTGCCCAGAGAAGTGGTAGAGTCACCATCCCTGGAGGTATTTAAAAGATGTGGTGCTTAGGGACTTGGTTTAGTAGCAGTGGCTTAGCAGTAGTTGTGAGTTTGCAAGCTCTAGGTGAATGGATGGACTTGATCTCAGTGGTCTCTTCTAGCCTGAACACCTCTATGGTTTTATAGGTGATATATATCCAGATAGACCACATCACTAGGCATTGTTGAACTTAGACATAGACAATGATATGTCAAAATATGATCTCTCCCAATATGCAATGTATAGTCATGCCTTTTTTTCCCCTATTCAGAAAACATTTTAATTCAGTGTTGGTGCCACAGAGAGCCCAATAAAATTAATGATACCAAATAGCTAGGCCATTGCTGTCAAGACCCATGAAGGTTCTGAACATGAAAAATCAAGATTGTATTTCTTTTTCATTAAAACCAGTTAAATACATGATAGGAAAACATTATTCATCACACCGATCTTCTAAATTGTTAGCTTATACAGTTCACAAGAACTAAAAAACCAAGCAGTGATACAGTACGTAGAGAAATCAAAAATCTTCTGCAGTGATATCAGCTCCCGTCTTTGGTGGCCAAAAGACATATGCAGTAAAAATGGTGAGTCCTGTAGTTTCAATATTTGCCTCAGAAGTTTCTCAAACTGCTTAAAATGAAATGAGAGTGGGTTTTGGTAAAAAAAAATAAATTTCTTTAGAAGTAAAACCTCATAAAAGATCAGGGTCAGATTTTCATTATCCCTGGTTTGTTCTTGAACTCCAAATCTGATTTGGTTTCTAAACCTTTAATCTTCATCTTTCCCTTTGGTAGTAAAATAAAACAGGAAGAAAAATGCTCTCTATCAGAGAGATATGCATGAGATTACAGCTTTTAGCTTTTTCATATTATATTTCATACAATATTAATAATGAAATATCTAATCATTATGAACCTGTCTCAGCGCAAATAAGTAAATTTCACACAAGTTGGTAATCCTGGAAAACTTCTGATCCTGATGGGCAGGACTAATTAGTGGTAAAGGACCTCCTGTAACTTGAAGTTCCTCACCTCTGTCTATTAACAAGCCAGCTAAACCTGTTTGAGCCACTGCCCTCTCTCCTCCCTCTCTGCTGCAGGGTCCGTATTGAAGTCAAGGAGCCAACAGGCAGGTGCCATTAAGGCTTCCTGGTGGGGATGGAAACTGGACCCCAAGCCTCATGTTTCAGAGAAGCAACTGCACATGTCAGAAGCTACGAGAGAAGGTGTGTGCAGTTATGCCCACCATACAACATTTTTAACTTATTGGAGTTAGCTAATGTGCCATTGGGCCATTCAGTTTTCAAAGGGTAATTTATTGGGAAAGATTTCAAGACCCCACATGTTCGTATGTTTGTTGTTCTTGTCTCGCTCTTTTCTTCTCCCCCAATTTGTTAATGGGATTCAAGGTGGTGACAAGCACCTTCTTGCTCATGTCTTCAGGGCAATTATCTTCTTTTGTTCTAGCAGCATAGTGCCTAGACCTTCATCACAGCATGTGACTGGTTGAGGCTGTGCCTTTAAGAAAGGGACAGTACTGGGACACTGGCTGAATGTTTTTGTATCAAAATGAAAACATGATATTCTAAACGAATTTCATTGGTAGATGGGCAGAATGCAACTTTAATTTTTAGGGCAGTTGGAATTTTTCGGGGTTTCAGTCTGTTCTGCAGTTTCAGCCTGTTCTGCTTCTCTGCCTGCCTGCTTCTCAGAAAACTAGACGGAGTTGATCTTGAGATAAGTAAACTAATTGATGCATATGCTTTTGAAGACTAATAACATCTTTTCTCCTTAATAACTCCCTTTCTTTCTCTCTCTAACCCCTTTTTGGGAAAAAAAAGGGAGGTGGGGGGGAGAGGGGGGGGGTTACAGGGAGGGAAACCCTCCCTGAGGAGGGAATTTTGTTGTGTTATTTTTTCTTTGCTGTATATTTCTCTATATATTTTGTAAATACTGTATAAATTGTGTTATATATAACCTGCAATATATATATATGCTTGTAAATACAGCTTTGCTTCTCCAACTGAGCTGTGGTTTCTTACTCTGTGGGGGAGGGAGAGATAGGACCTCTCTCAACCTACCACACAGCAGTGTTTCTCCCTGTCTCTCACTTCCTCTAATTTGTATACTACCTTTGGATTATTTTTACCCTTTGGATTGCAACTATGGACTCATAGGATCACTTCATCCCATAAAGGTTTTGGTAGTTAATAGCTCAGCAGTTCATGAGTAACTTACACTACTTTACCTGGTTATTTCTAAGGTTTATAGCTGGTTTACCTGTTGGTTAGCTCCATTGTGAACTTGAGATGATCTGTCTCTCCACCCGAGGCAATATTGCTGTTTGCTTTGCGCCTATAAGGTATTTCCAGTTTGTTCCTCTGTATTCCAAGTTCTGATTTTTCTAGACTGTTATTCTACTGTTTATTAGCCTCCTATCATCAACTGGGCAAATGAACCTGAATCAAATTGGCTTGGATATTTTTTAATATATTTAATAAATCATATTCATATTTTATCATATTTCTGGCTTATCAGTTTGATATAAAACTAAATCAGCAACCTGATCTAAATGGGAATGTCCCTGCTTACTGAAGTGTGTTTGGACTACATGACGTCTGGATGTCTATTCCAATCCAGTTTATTTTATGATTCTATGGTTTGTGAAAGGGGGGACTTTAATGAAATTGCTTACACCGCTATGTACTAGAATAGAATAGAATAGAATAGGCCAGGTTGGAAGAGACCTTCAAGATCATCGTGTCCAACCTATCATCCAACCCACCTAATCAACTAAACCATGCAACCAAGCACCCTATCAAGTCTCCTCCTGAATACCTCTAATGATGGTGACGCCACCACCCACCCCGGGCAGCTCATTCAAACGGGCAATCACTCTCTCTGTGTAGAACTTCCTCCTAACCTCCAGCCTAAACCTCCCCTGGCACAGGCTGAGACTGTGTCCTCTTGTTCTGGTACTGGTTGCTTTTTTTGCTGAATTTCAGGTGGCACATTATGCAAGCCTGTACCACAGTACATGATATACATAGAATATACATAGAATAAACCAGGTTGGAAGAGACCTTCAAGATCTTCATGTCCAACCCATCAACCAATCCAACCCACCTAAACAACTAACCCATGGCACCCAGCACCCCATCAAGTCTTCTCCTGAAAACCTCCAATGACGGCGACTTCACCACCTCCCACAGCACGTCTTATGGTACTATTTATTTATATATAGCACACCACACATCTGATGCTAAAAAGAACAAAACAGTTCAGTGTATTTGTTTTCAGAACAACAAACTGTTTTAAGCCCAGATATTTTTTCTCTTTTTTTTTTTTTTTTTTTTTTTTTTTTCTTTTTCTTTTTCTGTGGTGGTGGTTGGTTTGATTTGGTTTGGTTTAGGTTTAGTTTGTTAAGTGTGGTTTAGGATTTTTTGAATGCTTTGTTTTGTTTGTAGGGGTTGTTTTGTTTGTTTGCTTGTGGTTTTGTTTGTGTTTTTTGTGGGGTTTTTGTGTGGTTTGGTTTGGTTTGGTTTGGTTTTTTTGGGAGATGGGGAATGGGGAAGGAAGAAGGGGGAAGGGGAAAGGGGATCAATAGAACGGAGGTAATAGGCTCCTTAATTTTTTTCTAGAGCATTTGCTATGAAGCCATGTTTAAATCAAATAAAATGTTGTGGTAAAATAGGATTCTCAGAAAACTTTCAGTTTATCATTTACGGTTTTAAAACAAGAACTCTATGCCTCCCTGATGTGTTAACATCAAAATTAGCAGCAGAAAACACTGTGTGCTTCTGACTGGAAATTATGCTTGACTATTTTCTTTTTTTCTGAAGTCAATTGCAGATGAAATGCAATTCATTCTGTTTTGTGTTCTCAGTGATGTCCTGTGATAAACACAGAAAGATCCAAAACATTTTAATAAAGCCAAATATATACTCCTTAGAGCTACTAGGCATATTGCTAGTGTGTGATTTCAATTAAAGATAAAAGAGTATGTATGTGAATTTTTAAAAAGCAGGAGAGCAGCTAGAAGTTATCTCTTTTGCTGCTCATGAACCAAATCTCAGAGCAGTATAAAGGCCAGGTGTGTCAGCAATAGATGAACTTTAACACATATTTAAATATCCTAACAGCGAAAGGTCTTGGCATAAGTGGTGAATTACAAAGAAAAGAGAAATGTGTATGTAGTAGTGGAATGGTGACATATTACCCAACCCTTCTCCTGGACATAAGCTATTATTCATATGTGTAAAGTGATGAGGCAAGGTACTATCAGATATAATTCAATAATCATTGATACAACTTCACCAGTTATCATCTGGAAATACTATAAAAACTTATTAAGGCTGGAGGAGCTTTTTGGAGACTGGGAGCCTAGATGGTTAGTTATTGAGAGATGACAGCAGAAGGAGCAGCATTAGGTGTTTACATGAAAATCTACAGGTATGTCTGCATTCCTTCGCTCTGTAAATACATCCTTGGGAAGTCTAATTGACTGCAGTCAAAGCATATGTGTTATTGCTCTTCCATATTTGATTTTCCTTAGAGTCCATGACTCCAGGGCTCAAGAACCAGGTCATAAAATTTATTTTTTTCAAATCACGACCTTGGCACCTTAGTTCAGCTTAACTTTAAGAAAAGTTTGGTGAGGTTTAGGTAGGTCCAAAGTTAGGACTATGCAACATTGGAAAAAAAGGAAATAGGTCCAAGATTAAAAAGTAAAATACCTACCTGAAAATGTAAAATGTCCAGAAAAAGTGAAAAATTCAAAGATGGCAACACAGCAAGGTAGGGATAGAGCTCATTTTGTTATCAAGTGGTTATGACTTCTTCATCTGGCTTGTAAATTCCTGACCAGCAGATTATGTCACTGAATTCCTGAATGAGGAATTTTAACTTTTCAAAGGATGAATCTAATAGGAAAACAGTATTTGCTAACAAACCAAAACAAGCAAACAACCAAACAAACAAAAAAAAAAAAAAGAATGCTCCTGTGAATGGTTAGGGCTGGGCAAACCAATAGATAAATGACAGACACTCTCTAGTAATTCATTTCCCTTTCCAAAGTGAAAAAGAAAGGAAATGGGGCTTAGGGATTGGGAAAAAAACTAAACCAACTTCAGTGAAAAAATTAACAATAAAATAAAATATGTTAGAATATACATAAGTATATATATTTTTGTATATATGTATTTGTCTATATACAATATGTCAACCCATTATTAAACCCAACCCTTCTCACAGTATTTTATTGCCATCACCACTGATGCTATAGACAGGCACGCAGTGGCAGACTGGAACAAGTTTCAAGATCTGCATTCTCATTCTGGGTTCAGGAACACACAGATTGTGGTCGAAGACACAGGAATTGATAGATTCCTCCTCTGATGCCAGTCATTGAAAAGAGCTTAACCCTTGCCACCTCTCAGCTGTATATAAAATGGGACATGTGTGGAATGGAATACCTTGTAGGTCAGTTCAAAGTCACCTGTCTTGTTTGCTTCTTGTCGTAAGTGTAACCTTTTACTTATTGTACCCCCTTGCAGGCACAAAAGATTTAGTAGTGCCTTGGTGTCCATAGGTACAACTACAAGTGAGAGCCTCTCTGCGTACTGATCCTTAGTAGTATCTACGAATGCCAAAAATTATCACCTCTAGAAGAAGACACTGTATGCAACAGTATTTTGTTAACTTCAGGAAGTGCAGTTACATGGAAGAGACTTGGAAAGGAAAATGATTGAACAAAATTAGGTCTGCTCTAACACAAGCTAGAACAAAGACAGTGGCTGTTATTTAGGATTAAAAATTTCTTACATTGCACAATTTGTTAGACTAAGTCTTCTAAGCATTAAAAACAGTAGACCACTGCTGTAAGTGCAGATTTTTGCTTACAATAATGTTGAATCTTTTTGTTTGTTCATTTGTTTGGTTTGCCTCAGTTGAGGTGTTGATGAGAAAGAGCAGGGAAACGTCACAGATGGTGTTGACTTCTGAAAGAGACAGCTGGGAAAAAATGGACCTTAGAATAGATACCCTTATTGCTGAAATCCAAACCTTAAACTGGGAGAACATGGAATTTAAAGCACAATTGACCTCAGTCAGAAAGGAAGAAAACTACTGAAAAAAAATTAGATCATTTACTAAATCAAAAGTCCTGCTCAGACCCAGAAGTTAATTTAATCCACAAATTCCAATCTTCATTGCTGATCTGGATGAGGAGACTCAGACAGTCATCAGCAAATTTGCGGATGACACCAAGTTGGGAGAAGATGTTGATTTAGTAGAGGGCAGAAGGGCTGTGCAGAGGGACCTCAACCGACTGGATGGATGGGCAGAGTCCAATGTGATGGCATTCAACAAATCCAAGTTCTGGGTGCTGCAATTTGGCCACAAAAACCCCATGCAAGAGCTACAGGCTGGGGTCAGAGTGGCTGGAGAGCTGCCAAACAGAAAGGGACCTGGGGGTGCTGATTGACAGCCACCTAAACATGAGCCAGCATTGTGCCCAGGTGGCCAAGAAGGCCAATGGCATCCTGGCCTGCATTAGGAATAGTGTGGCCAGCAGGAGCAGGGAAGTCATTGTGCCCCTGTACTTTGCACTGGTTAGGCCACACCTTGAGTACTGTGTCCAGTTCTAGGCCCCTCAGTTTAGGAAGGACATTGAGACACTTGAACATGTCCAGAGAAGGGCAACATAGCTGGTGAGAGGCCTTGAGCACAAGCCCTATGAGGAGAGGCTGAGGGAGCTGGGATTGTTTAGCCTGGAGAAGAGGAGGCTCAGGGGTGACCTCATTGCTGTCTACAACTACTTGAAGGGTGGTTGTATCCAGGAGGGAGTTAGTGTCTTCTCTCAAGCAACCAGCACCAGAACAAGAGGACACAGTCTCAAACTGTGCCAGGGGAAGTTTAGGCTCGAGGTGAGAAGAAAGTTCTTCACTGAGAGTCATTCATAATTGGAATGGGCTGCCTAGGGAGGTGGTGGAGTCACCATCTGTGACTCTGGGTTTTAGACCGTTTATTCTTCTTGGTCTGTGGCATGTTGGTCTACCGGTACTGCATTGGATTGATGTTAGACCAGATAGGTAAATATTTAATGCGTAAAATCTATTTGTGGTTTATGCATAGGATCCAGCTGTTGTATCAACGTTGTTTAGGTTTTTTTCGGCTCACTAATTACGGCAATAGAACGTCTTCCACTTTGCCGATCGAGATAAGGGAGTTTAAGGCTTCAGGAGGTCAAAGAGTAACTTTAAGTGCTGGCTGGGATCTTAAGGTGATTTATTTGACGGGTGTAATCCTGCTGTTGTTGATAATTATTGTGTGTCTGCTGTGGGCTCTACATAGAGAGAAAAAGGTTTCTTGACCATGTTTTGTGATAAAACAAAAACCCAGGAAGCGTAGGCATTCCTCTAAATCTGCCCCAGGGTCCTCGAGTGACAAGGAAGGTGCTGCGTCAGTTAGAAAAATAGCAAAACCTATTGGGAAAGCAGCCTTAAATGCTCCGCTCCCTGACTTTGGCAAGCAGCCAGGGGTGGCTCCCATTCCCAAGATGGCGACTGGTAATGAGGCAAGGTCATTTCCGTCTGCCATGACAGGACCGGAAGGGGCCCCCACGGCGGCCGGTTTAGATCAGGGTCTGTCAGCTTCTATCAGGATGGCTGTAAATTCAAACACAGCTCCAGTTAAACAAGTAGCAGACTTAAAGACCAGAGGTGGAAAGGCCAAAGCTGATCCAGGAGCTAGTGGAGCTAATGGAGGAGCAGAGCAGGAGCCTGATCCCGGTGAGGGAACCTCTGCTAGACAGGATGATCCTGGTGAAGGAACCTCTGCCAGGAAAGGGCCTGCTGGGGATGAGGAGAAGATTTGTCTTAGAGATATAGCTGAGTTATTGAGATCATCACAGGATGGAGATGCAGCCAAGACAGCAGCTGGCAGTGGCACTTTTCAGCTTAAAGAGGTCCTTAGGAGAGTGACAGCAGGATTATGGGGACAAAAGGTTCAGGAAGATGTGATAGATGGGGAGCAAGATGACATCACCGAATGCTCATCACCGAGGGAGGAGGTTCGCAATGTCCGCAAAGATTACCTCAGAGCAGATAAGGAACCCATCCTATCTTGGCTTGCTAGGTGTTATGATACAGGTGCTCCAGCTCTAATAGTTGGAGACAAGTCAGCAGCCCAGCTAGGAACTCTCTCAAAGGATAATGGAATAGATAGACATCTAGCCAGGATTCTCAGTAAGGTTAATCTGTGGACACGCCTTTTAATGGCGGTTTCCCTGAGATACCCTTCCTGAGATGACCTTCCATGGAATCCTAAGCTCTGGACTACCATAGATGAGGGAATTAAGTGTCTGAGGGAGTTTGCCATTAGAGAGATACTCTATGGTGAACATGATACTCTGAATCCTGATGATATTCCTGTGGCAGCTGGTCTTGCTAAAAAGCTCATCAAACTTGCTCCTTCCAATTATGCAAACATTCTGGCAAGCAGAATTGTAGCAAGAAATTATGGTGGAGATCCTCCTACGGTTGGCCAATTCACTGATCAATTGAGACAATTGGATGATAGCATGACACATGTATCTTTGGTTTCAGCCATTAAAGCTCTGTTTAGTGAGATGAAGGATTGCATGAGAGAGCTGAAGGATGAAATCAAAGATTCCATATACCAATTGGCACAAAGAGATAATTCCAATTCTTCCACCAGGTGGGTGCAGGTTTCAGCTGTGAGGAATAGGCGTCCTCCAAGGAGGTCATTCCAAAACAGGCTAAACCAAAACAGACCACCAAGGCAATCATGTAGGACCATTTGGATAACTCTGTGTGATCAGTTTGGTGAGAACATGAACAGGTGGCATGGTCAACCAACTTCTAATCTTTTCAGGAGACTGAGGGAACTGCAAAGTGGCAGAACCCAGGGTACCAATACCAGCAGGGTAGCTGTTACTTCCACAGTTCCCCAGGAAAACTATGACAGCTCCAACAGTGGCTCCAGTTCTAACACTGCACAGTGTGCTTGTTGCACCTGTGGACATGTTCCCCATAATTAGGGGTGCCCTGCCTCCCACCAGGGGGAGGAGAGGGATAATGGAGATAACAGAATCTATTGGGATGTGTACATCCAGTGGCCTGGCACTTCACACTTTCAGAAGTACAGGGCCTTGGTTGACACAGGAGCTCAGTGCACCATATTGCCATCAAATTATCAGGGATCAGAGTCCATAACTATTCTGGGAGTCACTGGTGGATCTCAAGAGTTAAGTAAGGTAGAGGTTAATATAAGTCTAACTGGTAAGCAGTGGAAGAAGCATACGGTTGTGACCGGACCTGATGCACCTTGTATTTTGGGAATTGATTTTCTGAGAGAAGGGTGTTTCAAGGACCCTAAAGGTTACAAATGGGCTTTTGGAGTAACTTCTGTAGAAATTGATGGACAAAAGCTGAAGCTGTCTGCTAGACCTGAGCTTTCTGATGAATCTGCAGTTGTGGGACAACACAAGATTCAGGACATGAAATTGCCGGTTGCTTCTCAGACTGTGCATCACAGACAATACAGAACCAACCGTGACTCTTTGTTGCCCATTCAGAATCTGATTCATCAGTTGGAGAGTCAGAAAGTCATCAGCAAAACTCATTCACCTTTCAACAGTCCAGTGTGGCCTGTGTGAAAGCCAAATGGAGACTGGCATCTGGCAGTGGACTACCAAGCCCTGAATGAAGTAACTCCGCCTATGAGTGCAGAAGTACCAGACATGATGGAACTGCAATATGAGCTGGAATCCAAAGAGGCCAAATGGTATGCTACCATAGACATTGCTAATGCATTTTTCTCTATTCCCATAGCAGAGGAATGCAGGCCTCAGTTTGCTTTCACCTGGAGAGGAATCAGGTACACTTTCAACAGACTGCCAATGGGCTGGATCCACAGCTCCAGCATCTGTCATGCAGTGATCCATGATGCTCTGGAGGAAGGTGGTGCTCCAGAACACATCCAGTTCATCGATGATATCGTCTGGGGTAAAACTGTTGAGGAAATCTTAGAGAAAGGTAACAAAACCATTGACATTCTTCTGAATGCAGGTTTTGCCATCAAGAGATACAAGGTGAAGAGTCCTACCACAGAGATCCAGTTTCTGGGAGTGCAGTGGCAGGATGGATGCCGACACATTCCAGTGGATGTGGTAAATAGAGTCTCTACCATGGCAAATCCCACAAACAAGCAAGAAACCCTATGTTTCTTGGGGATAGTGGGATTTTGGAGACTACACATCCCTGGATACAGTCAGATTGTGAAACCTCTGTATGATGTGACTCGAAAGAGGAACAGTTTCCACTGGGGACCTGAACAACAAGCAGCCTTTGACCAGATAAAGCAAGAAGTGGTACAAGCAGTGGGTCTGGGACCTGTCCGAGATGGTCCAGACATCAAGAACATTTTGTACACGGCTGCAGGTGACAATGGTCCAACCTGGTGCTTGTGGCAAAAAGCTCCACGTGAGACACGGGGACGACCTCTTGGTTTCTGGAGTCGAGGTTACAGAGGTTCAGAGGCTAATTACACTCCAACAGGGAAAGAGATTCTAGCTGCCTATGAAGGAGTGAAAGCAGCTTCTGAAGTAATTGGAACTGAATCACAACTTCTCTTAGCTCCCAGATTGCCAGTTTTGAATTGGATGTTCAAAGGCAAAGGTTCCACACCACATCATGCCACAGATTCTACCTGGTCTAAGTGGATGGCTCTGATAACACAGAGAGCTCGAATGGGAAATCTTGAAAGACCTGGTCTGGTGGAGGTGATCTCAAGTTGGCCTGAAGATGCCAACTGTACTAAACCTCCAGAGGAAAGAGTAACTCGTGCTGAGGAAGCTCCTCCTTACAATGACCTTTCAGATGATGAGAAGAAATATGCTTTGTTCACAGACGGTTCCTGTCGTCTCGTCGGAAACAAGCGAAGTTGGAAGACTGCCATGTGGAGTCCAACACGCCAAGTTGCAGAGGCGAAGGATGGAGAAGGAGAATCCAGTCAGTTTGCAGAGGTAAAAGCTGTCCAGCTAGAGATGGCCAAAGCTTTATCTCTACACCGACTCATGGATGGTAGCCAGTGCTCTATGGGGTTGGCTAAAGAACTGGAAGAAGAATGGTTGGCAGAGGAAAGGAAAACCCATCTGGGCAGCCGACCTGTGGCAAGACATTGCTGATCGAATCGAGAGAATTCCAGTGAAGGTGAGACACATTGATGCTCACATTCCTAAGAGCAAAGCTACTGAGGAACAGCAACACAACTATCAGGCAGATTTAGCTGCAAGAGTTTCTCAAGTAAACAAGGACTCTGAACTTGATCTCGACTGGAAACACTGAGGTGAGATATTCTTAGCTCGGTGGGCTCACGATTCATCAGGACATCAAGGCAGAGATGCAATATACCAATGGGCTCGTGACAGATCCATAGACATTTCCATGGATGCCAACACACAAGTCATCCATGACTGTGACATTTGTGCTGCTATTAAGCAGGCAAAGTGAATTAAGCCCTTGTGGTATAGTGAAAGGTGGTCCAAGTACAGGTATGGTGAAGCTTGGCAGATTGACTACATCACTCTACCACGTTCTTGTTCTGGTAAGCAATACGTGCTTACTATGGTAGAGGCAAACACTGGATGGCTGGAAACTTATCCAGTTCCACATGCAACTGCACGCAACACCATTCTCAGTTTGGAGAGACAGATCCTGTGGAGACACGGAACTCCAGAGAGGATTGAGTCAGACAACGGAACACATTTCAAGAACAACCTTGTGAAGAGCTGGGCAAAAGAGCACGGTATTGAGTGGATTTTCCATATTCCTTACTATGCATGAGCTGCAGGGAAGATTGAATGCTACAATGGTTTGTTGAAGACCACTCTAAAAGCCATGGGAGGTGGATCTTTGAAAAACCGGGAGAAACATTTAGCAGAAGCAACCTGGCTGGTGAATAGTAGAGGTTCAGTGAACCGAGCTGGACCGGCACATTCAGATCTGCTACAGAAAGTAGAAGGTGATAGAGTTCCTGTTGTTAGAGAAAAGAACCTGTTAGATAAAACTGTTTGGGTATTTTCGCCCTCAGGAGAGGCTAAACCTGTCTGAGGGGTGGTTTCAGCAGAAGGTCCTGGTCACACTTGTTGGGTAATGCAGGAGAATGGTCAAATTCAGTGTATTCCACAAAAAAATTTAACTTTAGCTGAAAGAGTTTAATTTCAGACTGTTGTATAGCTACAACGCGCCCAAAGGAAGAATCCCTGAGGAATCTACAGTGCACGAACCCTGAGAACCCAGAGAGCCCTGAGTCAACTGAGAGTCCCTGTGTTCCTGTTTCCCTTTTCTTTACTTCGTCTGCAGAGAGACAAGCTGGTTTCCATTTTCCTATTTCCTGACTTTTTTGGACTTCTGAATCATCTACATCTGAGTATAGCCGGAACGGACTATGAACTTTGCTCACGAACTGTAAATATTGTTTCCGATTGGATGGACAGTACAAACGACGAATGAAATTGTTTAGAAGGGGTGGACTGTGACTGTTTGAGGCTGTGCCTTTAAGAAAGGGGCACACTGGCTGAATGTTTATAAAATATTTTGGTATTCTAAATGAATTTCATTGGCCAAGTAATTGTGGGAGGTGAGGATAGTCCCAGCGCAGCTGGAACTTTCAGTCTTCCTTCCTTCGCTGTCCCTTTCGGCTGGATCTGCTTCTGGGCTTCTTGCCAAGAGATAAGAACTAACAAACTCCCTGTGCCAGGCCTTTCTTCCTTTCCTGCCCTGTTAACCGTCCACATCTCTTTTCTACGTCTTTTGGGGGAGAAGGGAGGTAGGGGGGTGAAGGGGGCACAGGGGTAAGCCCCCTCTGTGTGGGGGGGTCTGGCTTCTGGTTGAGTTCATTTGCTGTATATTCCTGTGTATATTGTAAAATACCTGTATTTGTGGTGTTACATATAATCTGTTTCCTTGTAAAATATAATCTCATTTCTCCGACTGGGTTTAGCCGTGGTCTCTTTCTCAGTGGGGGAGGGAAAGCAGAGCCTTTCCTTTCAAACCACCACACCATCCCTGGAGGAGTTCAAGAGGGGATTGGACATGGCACTTGGTGCCATGGTCTAGTCGTGAGGTCTGCGGTAACAGGTTGGACTCGATGATCTTTGAGGTGTCTTCCAACTTTGGTGATACTGTGATACTGTCAAATTAACACAATATATGGATTCAGAAATAGAGGATGAAGACTACTGGGGCAGTGAGGACAGCAACCACAATGCTGTTACAGGTGAAACTTCTGATTCACCCCCTGAACTCATGCCTTTACAACCCCTGATTATAACAAACTATATAGGAGGGCGACCATAATGCTCAAGTTCTATTCCATGTCCTCCATCTGATTTATCACAGTTTCAGGAGAAGTATTCCAGTCATCTGGAGGAATCAGTGACAGAATATGATGCTTGGAGAATTCCGTGCTGGGGGGAGACCAGATCTTATTAAGTGAAGAAGATGCAGGAGGCTATGGGGATCCTGGAGCATTTTTAGCTACAAGACTTAGTGATAATGATTCCTCATTAATTACATGAGCTGCTTATGAAAGAGCTTATTTTAGTATTAAAACTACTAGTTTCTCAGATCTTCTGGCATCTGTGCGAAAAGCAACCTGCATACCTAAGTGATGTATGAATGGGATGTATTAAGGAGATCTCTTGTTTCAGGTCCTACCTACCCTGCACCATTAACCTCTCTTATCTGTGGCTTCCCGTAGAGCCATAAAATGCATATTGCTAATGCATATATGTAATATGCTGGAGTTAAATTTTGCTAGATATAGTGAATTATGGGTGTCACATGGGTTGGACTGAACAAGCCACAGAGAAGGCTACAGCACATATATATATTGGATTTGTCAGGTTCACTGTTAAGCCAGACCCAGTTTCTGAATGAAAATTTGATAAAGAATGAACTAAACTTTGGCATAGAACCCTGGCACTTGGGAGTACTACAGCAGATTACATGGTATGACAGCTGCTTATCTCTGAACTTTAGTACAGATAATGTGTTATAAAAATAACCCTATCAGGAGATATCAGACAGCAAGTAAGGAGTCAATTGAAAAAGAGGAAATGCCTACCACCCCAAAGGAGAAATTAACTGATTATAGATGATTAGTTGGCAAAATATGTGTATCTCCAGGAGGGCACTGAGCCACCCTCCTCAGCTAAGAACAGCAATACAATGGCTAATAACTGTCTCAAGCCTATTATTGAAATTTCATATGGCCTTGGAGAATTTGTGCAAATTTTATAGTAAACACAGGAGCACAAATGTCTGGTATCAGTAGTAAGTCTGCTGAAGATCTGGACATAAAACCCAGTCACCACAAATTGAAATATAAGGGAGTTCATGGACTTGTGAATGCGTGTCCCACTTCATAATTCACATTAGAGCTTCTGTGGGGGAAAACACTAACCTATGCCAAGATACTGGTTGGTGCCACTGGCATTAATATTTTAGGATTTGATTTACTCTGTGGTGAAGCATGGAAACATCCAGTTGGGATTCTCTGGAGTTTTGCAACAATGTGGGCTAATGATAACATGGAATCACAAAACCCCAGAGTATATCTGGTTTGAAGTAACCTTAAAGGACATCCATTTCAACCTTCAACCCAGTACTGAAAGGTCAACACTAAATAATGTCCCTAAGCACCACGTCCACATGTCACTTGAACACCCCTAGGGACAGTGACTCCACCACTTCTGTGGGCAGACCATTCCAATATTTGATAACCCTTTCACTGAAGAATTATTTCCTAATATCCATCCTAAGCCTCCCCTGGCTCAGCTTGTAATCATTTTCTCTAGTCCAGCTGCTTGTCATCAAGGAGAAGAGGCTGGCCTCATCCTTGCTCCAACCTTCCTCCAGGCAGTTGCAGAAAGAGATGAGGTCTGCCCTCAGCCTCCTCTTCTCCAGGCTGAACAAGCCCAGCTCCTTCAGATGCAATGCATAGGTCTTGTGCCCCAGGCCCTTCACCAGCCTCATTGCCATTGTCTGGACATACTCCAGCAGCTCTATGTCCTTCCTAAAGTGAGGGGTCCAGAATTAACACAATACTCAAGGTGCAGCCTCATCGGTGCTGACCACAGGGAGATAACCACCTCCCTGTACCTGTTGGCCACAGTGTTCCTAATACAGTCAAGGATGGAATTGGCCACTTTGGCCCACTGCTGACTCATATTCAGTTGACTCTAAGCTAATACACCCAGGTCCCTCTCCAAGTTGCAGCTTTCCAACCACACATATCCAGGTCTGCAGCTCCCCACAGGATTGTTGAGACACAAGTGTGGGACCTGACACTTGCCCTTATTGAGCTTCATACAATTAACCTTGGCCCATTGGTCTAACCTGTCCAGATCCTGTTCAATAGGTTCTCTGCCTTCTAGGAGATCAACACTGCCACCCAAATTGGTGTCATCTGCAAACTTAATTTTTGTTCGTTATTGTCTTATAGTAAGTCTATTCTAATCCAAATATGGATCCATCAGAGGCATATAGCATCCAATTGGACAGAACAGAAAATGGGTTTGGGTAAGGAGGAAAGGAAATACAGTTGTGGTGGTGAGAGAAAGTTCAGTTCTCCCCCCCTCCAAAGAAACCATGGCTAACTCAGTTGGAGAAGCAGAAATGAATAAACTATATTTACAAGCAGGATGAAATGCAGATTATTATATACATAATATACAATATTTGCAATATATACAGAAATATACAGCAAAGAACATAATACAGAACACCTTTCCCTTCTCCAAGAAGAGGGGTTCCCCCCAACTTTACCCCCCTTCTCCCCCTACCTCCCTTTTTTCCCAAAAAGGGTTGGAGAGAGAGAAAAGGTAATTATTAAGGAGGAAATTCTGTTAGTTCAAAGCATATGCAAGAATTAGTTTCTTATCTGTTAGCTGAAGGTCAGCACCCGCCAGCATGGAAACAGAAAACAGCTGTTGCTCAGAGAGACTAAAACAGACAGACTGAAGCAGACAGATTGAACTGACTGAGATTCAAACTGAACTAAAGCTAAAAATTTAAACTTGCATTCTACCAATCTACCAATGAAATTCTTTTAGAATATCTTGTTTTCATTTTGCACCAAAGCATTCAGCCAGAGTGTTCCAGTAACTGTCCCTTTCTTAAAGGCGCAGCCTAAAACTGTCACAACAGTATATGGGATCGTCTTGGTCCGGAGAGGGAGAGAGACTCAAGTTCTTTTGAATATTCCTGTATTGTGAAATTAGAGGCACAAACGAGGCCAAAATACCACAGCTAGACTATTTATTACATAAATAAAGAAGATGGATTAGAAGGGAGGAGAGAGAAAATAGAGAGGGAGAGAGAGAAGAGGAAAGGAATTTGTCTAGGTCCGGAGAGGGAAGGAGACTAGTTCTTTTTATTATTCCCGTGTTGTGAAATTAAAGGCATAAGCGAAGCCAAAATATCAACAGCTAGACTATTTATTACCTAAATAAAATGGAAATAAGAAGGGGAGAGGGAGAAGATAAAGAGGGAGAGAGAGAAGAGAGAGAGAGAAGAGGAAAGGAATCATATTACCACACCCCTCACCCACCCCAAGACAGTTTGAGTCTGTGGAGGAAAGGTGATGCAGGAGATGCTGGGTTTGTAGAGAAAGGGTGCTGAGGCTTTGGCTGGAGAATAGATGAGGTCCCTCTGGGCAGCGTGGGTCAGCTCCATGAGTGGCAGCAAGCGGGACTTAGGACACGGAGAGAGGGTTCAGTCTGCTTCCTTCCTTCTCAGCGGCATGGTCCTCCTTCAGCGTTTTTCTCTCCGCGTTTTTCTTCCTCCTGAGCCAGTAGTGGTCAAGTCTTTTATACAGTTTTTAGTCCTTAGGTATGTGTCCGAGCATTGTCCCTCAGGAATTCAGGAGCCAGGAAATCATAAGTATCCAGATATCGTTCCCCAGGAAGTCTTTTTGTGTATTCATGTGAGTTTGGACAGTGGTCTGGATGGGGGGGGGGGGAAGGGGGAAAGGCCTCAAGGCCTCTTCCTCCTTCCTCTCCATCTCCCTGCCTACCCACTTATCACACATCAGGAGACAGGTGGAGAGTCCATTGACTCATCATCCTCCCTTCCTGGGGGTATCTGATAGCTAGGAAATGATAGGCATGATGGCTGGGTCCTTGGGTCATTGTTGTAAGCCAGCTGCAGTCCAGTGTTATCACGATGCAATCGCAAGGTGATTTGCATCCAGGATTGGTATTGTCTGGACAAGCAGCAAGTGATTTTATCTTTGTTGAGTCATACAAGGAATTTAGACTCTCACAGAATAATATTACCACACCCCTCACTCTCCCAAGACAGTTTGTGGAGGAGAGGTCCTACAGGAGATGTTGGGTCTGTAGAGAAAGGGTGCTGAGGCTTTGGCTGTAGAAGAGATGTGGTCCTCTGAGCAGCCTCTTAAGCTCCATGAGTTGCAGCAGGTGGAACTTAGGACACGGAGAGAGGGTTCGGTCTGCTTCTTCCAGGTTCCATGGCCTCTTTTCTTCGGAGCAGCATTGTCCCAGGCTTTTCCTTCTCTTGTGCTTTCTTTCTCGGCAGCATTGTCTTTCTCCTGTGTTTTCCTTCATCTGTTTGCCTTCTGTGTATTTAGTTCTCCATTTTTCTTCTCCTGAGCTAGTAGTTGCTCAAGTCTTTTATACAGTTTTTAGTCCTTAGGTATGTGTCCAAGTATTGTCCCTCAGGAAATCAGGGGCCAGGTGGTGAATCCATTGTCTTGCCATCCTCCCTTTCCAGGGTACTTGATGGATGGAGATTATCTTATGCATATTCTCGGAGGTGGCCTCAGCCCATTGTTGTGAGGAGAGCAGTGGTCCAGTGAGCAATGTTATACATAGAATACATACATAGAATAAATCAGGTTGGAAGAGACCTTCAAGATCATTGCGTCCAACCCATCAACCAATCCAAAACCTAAACAACCTAAAACCACCTAAACAACTAACACATGGCACCAAGCACCCCATCAAGCCTTCTCCTGAAAACCTCCAATGATGTCGCCTCCACCACCTCTCCAGGCAGCCCATTCTAATGGGCAATCACTCTTTCTATATAGAACTTTTTCCTAACATCCAGCCTGAACCTCCCCTGGTGCAGCCTGAGACTGTGTCCTCTTGTTCTGGGACTGGCTGCCTGGGAGAAGAGACCAACATCCGTCTGTCTACAACCTCCCTTCAGGTAGTTATAGAGAGCAATAAGGTCACCCCTGAGTCTCCTCTTCTCCAGGCTAAGCAACCACGGCTCCCTCAGCCTCTCCTTGTAGGGTTTGTGTTCCAAACCCCTCACCAAATTTGTGGCTCTTCTCTGGACTTGTTCGAGCAAGTCAACATCCTTCCTAAACTGAGGGGCCCAGAACTGGACACACTACTCGAGGTGCGGCCTAACCAGTGCAGTGTACAGGGGCACAATGACCTCCCTACTCCTGCTGGCCACACTGTTCCTGATGCAGGCCAGGATGCCATTGGCCCTCTTAGCTGCCTGGGCACACTGCTGGCTCATGTTCAGTCTACCGTCAACCAGCACCCCCAGGTCCCTCTCCACCTGACTGCTCTCCAGCCACTCTGACCCCAGCCTGTAGCTCTGCATGGGGTTGCTGTGGCCAATGTGCAGAACCCGGCACTTGGATGCATTAAATCTCATGCCGTTGGACTCTGCCCATCTGTCCAGCCTGTTGAGATCCCCCTGCAGAGCCTCTCTAGCCTCCAGCAGATAACTCCTGCCCCCAGCTTGGTGTCGTCAGCAAATTTACTGATGATGGACTCAATGCCCTCATCCAGATCATCAATAAAGATGTTAAAGAGCATGGGGCCCAACACTGATCCTTGGGGCACACCACTAGTAACTGGCCGGCAGCTGGATGTGGCACCATTCACCACCACTCCCTGGGCTCGGACCTCCTGCCAGTTCCTAAACCAATGCAGTGTGCTCCCATCCAAGCCATGGGCTGACTGCTTGGCCAGGAGTTTGCTATGTGGAATGGTGTCAAAGGCCTTGCTGAGGTCCAGGTAGACTACATCCACAGGCCTTCCCACATCCACCAGGTGAGTCACCTGATCCTAGAAGGAGATCAGGTTGGTCAGGCAGGACCTGCCCTTCCTAAATCCAGGCTGGCTGGGCCTGAGCCCTTGGCCATCCTCTAAGTGCTGTGTGATTGCACTCAGGATGACCTGTTCCATAATCTTTCCTGGCACTGAGGTCAGGTTGACAGGCCTCTAATTCCCTGGCTCATCCAACCAGCCCTTCTTGTGGATGGGTACCACATTGGCCAGCTTCCAGTCCTCTGGGATCTCTCCAGTGAGCCAGGACTGATGAAAAATGATGGAGAGTGGCTTGGCCAGCTCATCTGCCAGCTCTCTCAGCACCCTAGGATGGATCCCATCTGGTCCCATGGACTTGCGGGGATCCAAGAGGAGAGCTCCAATCTCCTGCTCATGGAACATAGGGAAACTATGCAGCTCCGTGGCTCCTTCTGCCAGCTCTGCAGGCCAGCTGTCTGGTAGATGTTCTTTCCCGCTAGTAAAAATTGAGGTAAAGAAGGTGTCAAGTACCTCTGCCTTTTCTTCATCCTGTGATACAACATTTCCCTCCATGTCAACCAAGGAGTGGAGGTTGTCCCTGCCCTTCCTCTTGCTATTAATGTATTTATAGAAGGACCTTTTGTTGTCCTTCACAGCAGAGGCCAGTTTAAGTTCCAAATGTGCTTTTGCCTCCCTAATTTTCTTCCTACATGACCTAGCAACATGCTTAAACATTCCATGGGTTGCCTCACCTTTCTTCCAAAGATGATACACCCTCTTTTTTTCCCTTAGTTCTATTAAAAGTTCATTACCCATCCAGGCTGGCCTTCTGCCCCGGCGGCTCCTCTTCCGGCACATTGGCACAGCCTGTTCCTGCGCCTTCATCAGTTCTTTCTTGAAGCAGGTCCAGCCCTCCTGGACCCCATTATTTTTAAGGGCTTTCTCCCAATGAACCCTCTGAATTATTTCCTTGAGCAACCTGAAGTCTGCCCTCCGGAAGTCCAGAGTGGAGGTCTTCTTGCTACCCCTCTTAGTTTGGCCAAATACCGAAAATTCAATTATCTTGTGGTCGCTGGCCCCTAAACAGCCTCCGACCACCACATCACCCACCAGCCCTTCCCTGCTGGTGAAGAGGAGGTCAAGCACAGCCTTGCCCTGGTAGGCTCACTCAGCACCTGGGATAAGAAGCTGTCCTCCATGCAGTCTAAGAACCTCCTAGACTGTCTCCTCTCTGCTGTGTTGAGATCCCAGCAGATGTCAGGCAGGTTGAAGTTGCCCATGAGGACAAGGTCAGGAGATCTTGAGACAGCCTTAAGCTGCCTATAGAATGTTTCATCAACATCATCCTCCTGGTTGGGTGGTCTATAACAGACTCCAACCAGGATGTCTGCCCTGCTGGTCTTCCCTCTAATTCTTGCCCACCAGCATTCAACCCAGTCGTCCCTAATCTCCAGCTCAATGGCATCTAGTGCCTCCCTTATGTACAGGGCCACCCCTCCACCCCTTCTTCCTTGCCTGTCTCTCCTGAAGAGCCTGTAGCCATCAATTGTAGTGCTCCAGTCATGTGAGTCATCCTACCACGTCTCTGTGATGACAACTTTGCACCTTCCAAGAGTCCTTCCAGTGGCTCTGCCCAATACACATCAGCTATTTTCTGGGCAAGCAGCAAGTGATTTTATCCTTGTTGAGTCACATCAGGAGAGACAAGCTTTGGTCTCTCACAGGGATACTCCCAAAATTGCTATTACAGGACCTTGATTTGGGATTCCATTTTGAGTGACATTTAGTAATGGGGTAGATAATGTTATAAAACCACATAGATTGATGTGGAACAGGAGGGCAAGCTGATTTACCATGCTTCGGGATCAAGGTAATTTGCAATCAGCAGCTGTTTGTGTTAAATGAAGATCAACAAAGCTGTCCTGCCAATGACTTGAGGGAGGGAGTGTTATGAAGATAAGACAGCCTAGTTTTGGCTAGAACTGATGAAGCAGGACTCACATAATATAAACACTAAATGCTAAACATTAAAGCAGTTTTTGAGGGCCAAGGTGCCTGAATGAAGACCTTTGTTGACACTTCTCAATATTCTAATGAGGAAAATCAAGTACATGCTAAACATATCCAACTGGATTACTAATTTTTTTTTTCCCAATTCATACTAAAAGTCACCTAGAAAGCAGGGACAGACTGGGATGGGGTATAAAACCCATGAGAGGAATATCTTGGAATGTGCTACCTCTTGCACTGGGGAGTGCATGTGCCACTGGCATCAGTACCAGGGTCAGTGAAGGGGAGTGTGTAGTGTATGCCAGCACCAGGAACACCAGCTATAGCACCTGAGACCTGGGGGGAAGACGGATAAGAGGACAGCTGACAATCTGTGCTCCTTTTCCTCCACTCAAGACACAGACAGTCTTCTTGGTGAAAATTGCACCATCAATATACATTTTAACCTTTGCTGCATTACTGTGAGAGCCATTGAGAAGGTTTGCCTCTCCAACTGTGACAGATGTCACTCGGGATTTATCAATAATTTCTGTTATATCAGAGATACAGCAAAGGTGTGCATTTCTGACTTTGTTGGGTCTTACCCAGGATTTATTAATCCTGAGATCATCTTGCAGTTTAGTGCATTTATCATTGTCAATCCTGAATATGTTGTATCTTGTTCTGAAAAATTAAACCATTTTATAATTTTAGCTTTCTGAGCTGTGTCAGAGAAAGTCCTTACTGGGGCACTGTGGTGGGCTACATCCATCCTGAGAACAAAAAAACACCCCAGAATGGGGAGGGCTCGTGAGAGGTTTTTTGCCCTCCCTGGAGGGTGTTTTCTCCCCTGGGAAACTGACTTGGTCTGTTCCACTTCCCCTCCTCCTTGTTTAGCAGGGGTATAAGAGCCAGGAGATTACAGCCATTGCTCTCTTTCCTGCTGCTTCCACACTTTGCGAAGGACTGGTTCTGTATCTCATATTCTTATTTTTCTTTTCCTTCTCCCATCCATCCTTGTTCCTTACCCTTGTGAACCCTGCCTGTCATTGTTACATAAATATATATATATATACTGTTTAAAGGAAAATTCTTTGCCTCTCTACTTCCAAGCCAAACCCAAATTATTTCTTGGTGGATTTGCTCCCCTCCCTTTTTTTTCTGTCTCTACTGGGGAAGAAGAGGAGGGAAACAGGAGAAGGATTCTCAGCCTTGCCCCCATCTGAGCTTTTAGGCCCCAGTTAAGGCTCAAACTGCCACAGGCACTGAAAAGTGGCCACAATAACCCCATGCAGTGCTACAGGCTGGGGTCAGAGTGGCTGGAGAGCGGCCAGGCTGAGAGGGACCTGGGGGTGCTGGTTGACAGTAGGCTGAACATGAGCCAGAAGTGTGCTCAGGTGGCCAAGAAGGCCAATGGCATCCTGGCCTGTATCAGGAACAGTGTGGTCAGCAGGAGCAGGGAGGTCATTCTGCCCCTGTACACTGCACTGGTTAGGCCACACCTTGAGTCCTGCGTCCAGTTCTGGGCCCCTCAGTTTAGGAAAGATGTTGACTTGCTGGAGCATGTATAGAGAAGGGTAATAAAATCTGGTGAGGGGTTTGGAGCACAAACCCTATGAGGAGAGACTGAGGGAGCCATTGTTGCTTAGCCTCGAGAAGAGGAAGCTGAGGGCAGACTTTATTGCTGTCTACAGCTACCTAAAGGGACATTGTAGCCAGGTGAGGTTTGGTCTCTTCTCCCAGGCAGCCAGAACCAGAACATGAGGACACAGTCTCAAGCTGCACCAGGAGAGGTTTAGGCTGGATGTTAAGAAGAAGTTTTTCATGGGAAGAGTGATTGGCTATTGGAATGGGCTGCCCAGGATGGTGGTGGAGTCACCATCACAGGAGGTGTTTAGGAAGAGGCTTGATGGGGTGATTGGTGCTATGATTTAGTTGATTAGATAGTGTTGGATGATAGCTTGGACTCGATGATCTCAAACGTCTCATCTAACCTGGTTAATTCTATTCTACTCTATTCTATTCTATTCTATTCTATTCTATTCTATTCTATTCTATTCTATTCTATTCTATTCTATTCTAATGGTAATTTTGCCAGAGTTCCAGCAACAGTCCCAGTCCGAGACAGACAAACATTGGGATTTTACCTTTAATATGACAGGCACTTAATTTTCCATCTAAAGGATCATTTAGGTGATGCAATAACTCAGTACCTATTGGTACTATACATATAGTTCCCTATAGGCAGTTTGAATGTCTATATGACAAATTTTTATGCATCTGCTTTCGCCTTTTCTTTCATAGACATTAAAACTGATCAAGAAAAATGAGCCTCAATTGCTATTCTAGCAAATTCTTTCATAAAGGAAATGTGAATGTTCTTGCATTTCTTTCTATAATTCTGTTTGTTCTCCACCAAAAAGGGCATTTTCTATTTTCTTTTTTTATTGTTATTATTCAGCATTTGGGGCTCATTGGTGTTTTTGTTTGAGAAAAAAAGAGTTTTGCACCCCTAAATTGTTAATTCAAGCAGTCTCTGACACTCCTAGAAGACAGCTCTGCTGTAATTTCAATGTAGAACTGTTGAAGGAGTGTGTTGCATTGGAATGTGGATCTCTGAATGTCTGAGGTGCAAGATTCCTTCCACCTGCATTTGATGTACAGTTGAAACCCCTTTCCCTGAAAATCACAGTCTTTGAAACAGGTCAGTGTCATACCCTTACTTTGCCCTAATATGACATTAGGGTTTGACAATCTCATTTGCATTTACAGCATTTATATCTGAAGCTCCTAAGTACAGCTGTATTTCTAGTGTGCATACAACTACGATAGCACTAGTGGAACTGAGGGCATTGTGAGGTGTGCTAGTCAAGGAATTCGACAATCTGAGATCTGATGTACTCTTGTTGAAAATAAATCTATGAGAAAATTCTTCATCTGATGTAAACAAATCTAAATTCAAAACACTGGTCAGTCATATCTTTTTAATGTAAATGCCATATAAAACATTCAACCAATAGACTTTGCACACCATTGTTTTTTCTTCGGGCTTGCCAAGTCTAGCTGATGGCTGAAGGTGAGTCTAAGCACATACAGTTAACAGAAACATACCTATACAATGAACATATATGCACTTAGAAGGATCATCACAGCCAGAAACCACAACATTTCTGCAGGGATGTGTATGCAAATAGCACTTATAGCCTTATCCTTGGTGCCTCTGAGTCTGGTCAGGATGTATACATACAAAGTATGAGATGAAACCCTCCAGTGTTCAGACACTCAGTTTGCTCTGTAGTTGCCACTGGATCCCAGGGTCTGCATCTGCTGGTTCCTGGAAATACAACCACTGAGGACAGAGGCACTTGAGCAGACACGCACACAGACACACACACATAAATGTGAATCCCCTGGCATCTGAGCTTTAGACACACAGACTCTAACTTCTCCTGGATCCTCATCTGTCTTTTGTGCTTGTGTGCACACACACACAAACACACACACATGCAAACCCATTCATCCCAGTCAACTTTGAGCCCTACACTCCCTTCAGAATTAGTCCTGGTCCCTGGTTGCTTTGGGAGCAAACACCTCCAGATGCCTCACCCTCAGAGGCATCTGCAGCCTGGGCTGATGCTGCTCACCCCAGTCTTCTGGTCAGATTTGAACATGCACCTATGCCAGCTCCAGTGGCTGCCACCATGAACAGATAGAGCCTGACCCATGGTCCACTTCTACAGCCATCATCCCACACATAGGACAGGGCCCCTTACCTAAAGGACAGAAATACAGATTAGAGACAAGACAGGATGAACCTTGCCAATCAGGCACAGGGCATGGCCCCAAGAACATACTGACCAGCCCCTGCTTGCACCCCTTCAGTCCCTTGTATCCCCTTTATGCTCTGTTTTTCAGTGTTCGTTTCTCCTCAAACCACCCCAAAACCCCTGCCTCTGTTTCATACCATACACATCTTGTAATAATCCATGCACCACCTTGTGCACCTCATGAAGTGTACCACATACTTGGGTAGTCTTTCACACCCCTCAGTTTGTGATAAGCCCCAGAGACCTCTCATGGAATCATGATGTTAGGGGTCCCCCAGGCCCTGGGACAGAGGTTTCTCAGGACACTCTGGGGAGGGGTCAGCATCAGGGAGCAGCTAGGTCTTCTGGCAAGAGCATCAACAACCTGTGGTGCCTCTGGGGATCTTCATGTTGGTGGTGATGTTAGCCAGGTTCCTTCACCTTTCTTTTTTCCTCTCTGCTCCTTTCTTATAATAGAAATACATTTTTATCACATAACCTAACAGTTTTACCATGACAATCAAGACATATGCAATATATGTTATGTCCCTGTACAATAATTTGTAATTTAAATGTGATGCACTTTGTGCTTCCCAGTTTGAAATGACATTTGAAAATAGTGTACTGGGAGTTTTACAATAAGTCTCCATTGTATATGGCTTCACCTGGAATTACAGAATATGCTTCTCATGTGTACTGTAAAGATATTCTGTAATTATGAATGCATATGCTGCAGCAAAATTAAGCCTAGAATTAATTTTACTGTCTAAGATGGCAACGGTCTGACTTCTGACTTTTCTCATCTTTAAAATATCTACTACAAGTAGGATGTGTCCAAATAATATTGGAAAGCAGGCTATGGTCTGAAGTCCATTGAAATCAGTATACAAAAGGACCTCATCTAAGATTCCCACATCTCAGTTCAGTTTCTGCTCTTTAAGGTTTCTCTCTTACTGTAGCATTCTTCTGCAACAGAAGAAAATCCCACTGAAATGCAACTTGGTTAGTTCAAATGGGATTTGCTTCCAAATATTTGGTGGGTCACTAAGCATTACTGACTCCTTTGAAAGTCAGAGGCCCACAAGAGCTTCTCAAAGACACCCAGACCTCATTTTCTGGTGTGAGTTATTTCACACTGTCAGCAGCTCAAGGCTCTTCCTGGCTCTCCTGAGTGACAGACTGTAGCCCCATGCTGGCAGGAGCAAGAAAATTGTCATGAATTTCTTCTAAGCTTATTTATCTTAATGCACAGGTTATGGTTGCTGCCCCTTCACCCAATGCTTTATTTGTACATGCACATTCTCCACAGTTTTCTCACTTCCCTCCAACACTTCTTTGAAGGAATAGCCTTGCAGTGCTGTGGAGAATTGGGTGAAACATCAAAATTCGGATGTTGAGAAACCTTTAGCCTAGTATGTGTTGGTGTGTTTCTGTGACTCAAGTAAACAGAATGAAACTCTGTGAACTTAAACATTTTTTTCCTCTCAAGAAAGGTCAACAGTTTGCCATGATTTATACTTACAGTATTTTAAGATACAATTGTTATAGCCTACTTAGACATTCTACAGCAGCAGGCATTCTTTGTATGCATAGCTAACAGTTACCTAAACCGAACAGGGACTAGCTGCAAGAAAGGACTCTTGCTGAGTGAATTTCTCAGTACATCAGCTTATTACTTCACTTTGGCACACTCCAGGAATATTTAGAGAAAGGTAGTTGCTTCCAGAAATATCTCTCAGCAGTTTACTTTTGGCGCTGTCATTATACTTCACAGTAGAGAGTTTACTGGATTGCATGTTTTTTTCTTTTGTAATCGCATGATGAAACATACAGATTTGCAAAAAATAATATTAAAATTAATTGTTCTAAACAATCAATCTGGACTGAACAAGGCACCAAATAGACAATAATTATAATATATATTATACTAGGTATTATAATATCTACAATAATTTAGAAGTTGTTTATGGTGTATGCTATGTTTAGGTGGAAGCTAAAACATTTTTAATGACAAGAAGACAGATTTGCTAAAGACAGCAGTAACCAGCACATTATTACATTTTCAGCTGTTTCTCCTTTAGCCCATTATGTTTAACTGCTGAAAAAAATAATAATTAGAGATTCATACACAAACATCAGTTCTGCAATCAGACATTTTAGCTGTTTATGTTAACTGTGCTTTCAGTCCAGCCATTTTGTGTTTTCCTCAGCATAGCATGCAAAGACACTTTATTAATTCTTATTAATTGAACTATTATTAGGTAGTAATACAGTCATTCATTTCTGAGGAAAGATCTTTGTAATTCAATAGGGGATTGGATATGGCACTTGGTGCCATGGTTTAGTCATGAGGTCTGTGGTGACAGGTTGGACTTGATGATCTTTGAGGTCTCTTCCAACCTTGGTGATTCTGTGATTCTGTGATTTGGTGTAATGTTGGTATGCAGACTCATATATGTATATATATACACTTGCATATGAACACAGAAGCTACATCTGTGGCTGGTATAGAAGGCTTGTTGGGAAAATAATATATCTGAATTAGAAATATTTAGATGTGCTGTAGCATAGTACCAAAGCCCTCAACAATATATCTACACTTATTCTGATGTATAAAATGCTGTGTGAATTTCCAGAAATGTTGTGAATTCTACTCAGGTATAATTAAGAATTTACCCTGTAAACCTGTGTTAATAACTTTTTTTTATTAAGTAGTTATAAGCTGCTATCCAATAAGGTCAAAAGCTATTCATTCTTTGCAGTATTAGTGAAGCTTTCATGTCTTCAGAAAAATTCACAACATTATCCATTGGTTCCATGTTGTAGAGACAGTGGAAATCACTTAATGAGTCGGAGTTTATTTATGTTTTACATATGTCTCCTCTCATTTGTATTGCTTGTTTGTAACACATTTTCAGCTGATACTCTGAGTGTATGCACACAAAACCTTATTTTATTTTAACTTCAGTTAAGCTGCTTCATCTTATTTTTTAATATACTCTGTGTGACACTTAGACACTTAGGAAAAGAGAGTTATATTGAATTGTAGGTGTTCACTTTATCTTGTCATTACTTGTGCATAAATTACATCTTTAAGTTCCTTACCAAAGTGATCCTAACTTATAAATTATCTAACTATTTTGGTATTTGATGTAGAAAATGCCATTATGGCTGTTAAGGAACAATACATGGGGACCACAGTAATATATTTGTTTGTCTAAGAGAAGAGAATCTTCTGGGAAAAAAGGACTGACCTTCAGTAAAACAGGAAAACAACAAAAGCATTAAGATATTTTATTTATTTATTTTATTTATTTTCATTAAATGTCTGGAAATGCAGCTTTCCCTAATAACCTACTGTTTGCATATATCAAAGTAATATTTTCTCTGTTTTTATTTCTTACTAATGTTTTAAGTCTTCAAATATATCTATGAGATAGGACAATAAAGAGACTATTATCATGTTATGGTGTATAAATATAGCTAATTAAATATGCCAGAGAGAGCAGAGGCGAGGACTCCAGAAAACCGACAACTCCTAAGGCTACAGGGATGATGTGAAATTTATGTCAAAGCCTTGTTTACACCAACAGCCCTGTAATGCCCTCCACACCCTGAGGCTGTAACTACCTAACTTAAGGTCAGCTCTGATACAGCAAAGCTGGGTTGATTTTGGACAAGAATTCTGTCAAAACTGTATGAGAAAACTTACCTGGTTCTTGAGAGCTGCTTTTAGACTCAGACACAGTTTTTAGTCTGGTGTTCTGGCCCAAGCTGTCCTGCAGCTAGCAGCAAGCCATAGTCCAGCCATGTGCACCCAGAACCCTGCCCAGACCTCAGACCTGCCTAGTAGCTGCAGGATGGTTCTGGACCTGATCACTGTGTGGTAAGACAGCCCTCAGCAGGCCAGTACTCAGACATCTGTATGTTGAGGCGGGTGAACTGATGTGGTGCTCCCATTTCTAACACCATGTTAAAAGAAGACATTATTGCTGAAAAACCTTAGTTCAGCTGAGGAAAACAGAAAACCAAACCGAATCAAACCAAACCAACCAAACAAACAAAACAACCCCACAAAACAAAACAAAAACCCCACAACTAAACCAACAAACAAACCCTGCTTATAAGGAAGAACTTCTGATTATTTTTTTAGTGGGAAATATTTAGAAGATAGAGAAGGACCTGTCATAGTTGAATGACATAATGAAGATAAAAGGTTATTTCTCTCTTCACTGAATGACATTATTTTCTAATGTGAGACCACAAACAAGCATCCACATTTGGAACAATTACTGCCCCAGTTCTCCCTCAGGATCTGGCTACTATCTCACTGTCATATCTTCCAATATACCTGTCTATATTGCTTATATATCACTTATGAACCCATACTTGTCAAATCCAGTTGGCTTAACCCATACTTGAAATAGTAGATCTCTGCTAATGAAACCAGTTTTGATGGAAACAGCACAAGGAGCACTCACAAAACTAACTGAACTGGCTTATCCAAGAATGTTTAAGTGTTTGATGTCTAAATTGTAATGGCTTAAGCAGAACTAGCATTTTAGTCAAATAATCCACATAAATTTGATAGAGCTTCAGTGGAGAAACAGTACAAGAAATGAATAGAAATGGATGAGATGGAACAGAGATATGTGCATGGCGCAAATATAAGCTAGAAATATTTTGGATGTGTTCAGGAGCCATGTTCAGTGGATGCCCTTGTCTTATATCAATGTAATTGTCTTCTTTTGAAAATAAAATATTCTCAATGGTTGGTGACTACTCAAGGGTATAAGAAAGAGGTGATGAAATTTAAAAGGGCAGATTTTAAATCTATGAGAAAACATGTTCAAAAAAAGAAAAAAGACTGAAGGACAAAGCAGAAAACCTCAGAGACAGCAGATAGAGCCTGCAGGCTGTTGGACACCCTTCTTAAGAAATGAGTGCTCTGCATAATAGTGAGAAAAGCATATGAAAGTAAAAAAGGTGTATTACAACCTCCATGTCACAGGAAAGGAAGGTAAAGGTATTATTAGAAATAAAAACTTCCTTTGAAAACTGCCATCACATCTTGATGACATTGGAAGGCAAACTGTACAAAATAACACTGAAACATAATAGGAAACATAATAGGAAACTGAAACATAATAGGAACATAATAGGAAAACATACTTCCAAAATTAATAATGAAATATAATTAGTTTCAGAAATTTGGTGTGGCAACAAATTTTTAAATGTTTTATGTTGCTATAAAAATGAAGCTGTCTCACTTTCTTTTCAGACACATTTTCTGTGGAAAACACCCACACATCAAAGGATACTTATTTTAAAGAGGATATTATTTTAAGTGAATAAGAATTTTTTATAGAAATTGAAATTTTCACATGGAGAAATTTAAAGTAATTTCAAATAACTACACAACTAGAAAAATTTTGATGTCATATTTTACATCAAAAAAGCAGGATAGCTTCTCTAATTCTGTGAAATACTGCTCAAGGTGTGTACTTTAATTATGCAGACTTGACTCTGAAAGGTAAATTGCTATGAAAAATGATCACACAAACAAGCAAAAAGTAAGAGCTATCTATATAAGAGTACACCTCTGCAAGAAAACTATCATGGGATGCAAATTTTTTTCTATACTGTCTTTCAAGGAAATTAAAAAACCGTGATGCAAGCAGCTTAAGTTTTGTTTTTTATTTCTGTCTTCAAGAGAAATCAATTAACACAAAAAACCTTAATAAAACTTCACAGAGAGAACCATTATGGAGTAATACACAAAAGAATGTTTCTTCAGTAAACAGCTGTTACCATGTGAGACTTGGTGATGGATATCTTCAAGATTTTAATACTCTTTAAATGTCCTTACATAAATAAGCATTCATGACTACTTTTATTCTCTCCTCTCTACCACAATATCACAGAATCATTGAGTAGGAGGGGTTGGAAAGGGCCTGTGGTATAAGATGGTATAATGTGAGCTGGGTGGAAGAAGCATTGGTGCTTTCTCACCACACCTAAAAAGCATTGCACCTAAGTTACAATGCTGCTATAATTTCTGAGGGACCAGAGCCTAAAATAACCTTCTTAAGAGAGCCATGCTTCTGCTTACTTAGCATGAAAATCGTAGAATCATTATATGGTAAGGGTTGGAAAGGGCCTGTGGAGATCATCTGCTCCAACCCCCAATGCTAAAGCAGGTACACCTAGATCAGGTGGCACAAGAATGTGACCACCTGGGTTTTGAAAGTCTCCAGAGAAGGACACTGCACAAACTCTCTGCTCAGGATGTGCCAGTCATAGTATCATAGTATCATCGTATCAGTCAGGGTTGGAAGCGACCACAAAGATCATCTAGTTCCAAACCCTCTGCCATGGGCAGGGACACCCCACACTAGATCACAGCCTCGTCCAGCCTGGTCTTAAACACCTCCAGGGACGGCGCCCCAACCACCTCCATGGACAACCCATTCCAGGGCTTTACCACTCTCATGGGGAAGAACTTCCTCCCCACCTCCAGCCTCATTTCATTACCCCTAATCCTATGACTGCCTGATTTCCTGAGAAGTCCCTCCCCAGCCTTCCTGTAGGCCCCCTTCAGATACTGGAAGGCCACAATTAGGTCACCTTGGAGCCTTCTCTTCTCCGGACTGAACAGCTCCAACTCCTTCAGTCTGTCCTCACAGGAGAGGTGCTCCAGCCCTCTGATCATCCTCGTGGCCCTTCTCTGGACACGTTGAAGCGTGTCCATATCCCTCTTGTAATAAGGGCTTCAGAACTGGACACAGTACTCCAGGTGGGGTCTCACCAGAGCTGAGTAGAGGGGGAGAATCACCTCCCTTGACCTGCTGGCCACACTTCTCTTGATGCAGTCCTCCACCATTCTCCAAGTAAAGAAATTTCTCATTAAGTTCAATCAAAACCTCCCATGTTCTCGTTTGTACCTGTTGCACCTTGTTCTATCGCTGGCCACCACCAAAAGAAGTCCAACCCCATCCTCATGACCTCCACCCTTTAGATAAACATTGGTAAGATTTGTTCCAAATCTTCTCTTTTCTGGGTTAAAGAGCCCCAGGCTTCTCAACCTATCCTCATAAGAGAGATGCTCCAGCCCCATAATCATCTTTGTGGCTCTCCATTGGACTCTCTCCAGTAGTTCCCTGTCCGTCTTGTCTCAGTCCAGAGAGGGTAAGAGACTCAGTTCTTTTGAATATTCCTGTGTTATGAAATTAGAGGCACAAACGAGGCCAAAATATCAACAGCGAGGCCATTTATTAACAGCCCCTAAGCTGTGTTGGTGCATGGGGTTAGTCCTCCCCAGCTGCAGCACTCTGCACTTGACCTTGCTGAACTTCATGAGGTTCAGCTCTGCCCAACTCTCCAGGCTATCCAGGTCTCACTGAATTGCAGCACAGCCTCTGGTGTGTCAGACACTCCTCCCAGCGTTGTGTCATGAACAAACCTGCTGAGAGTACACTGTTCCTTCTGCCAGGTTATTGATGGAGGTGTTGAACAAGAATGGACTATGGAGACTGAGGGGTGACCCCCTTACAGAGCCCTGGTCAGCAGCAGGTGGGAGGTGGCTGTGCTAAGGTTCAGATAATTCTATTGGAGTAAATAAAAGTGAAATGACACCAAAAGGCTAGTGAAATGGGTTTATTGGATTGAATCAGTGCAGTGGGAAAACGGGAGGGAAAAGCAGTGGGGAAAATATATATCAAAGAGAAGGGATAGCACAGTTTCCCTGGCTTGAAAATCATGGCATTGTCACAGTAACATTCCAAGTTTCTTGGGGACAGTGTAGCAGAACCATGCCACACACCCTTCTCTAGGCCACAGACAGCATGAAGCAGGGCCCTACCATGTGGATTTTCTCCGGGATGCAGGCAGTGGTGAGAACGGAATGGTGTGGGGCTGATGGTGCAGGCTACCTGCCATGGAGCCCTCCAGGCATTCAGACAGTGGCAGGAAAGAAAGGCCGTGCCATGTGGATGGCTGCCGTTTGCTGCTGCTACCTGGCAAGGTGCCGGGCTGAGCGGGGTGGCAGGGATGCAGGGCTGTGCCACATGGCTGCCTGCTGCATAGCCCTGTAGGCTCACAGGCAGTGGTGGGAATGGAGAGGCACAGGGGATGGGCAGGGTGGGCAGCGTGGAGTAGCAGTGGGGGGAGGGGGAGCAGAGTGGAGAGGAGCCAAGAAAGTTCTTCTGGCCCCCTGCTCCCTCCTGTTTCCCTGGAAGCCCCCAGGGCTGTGCAGTGCCATATGCTGGCTCATGGTCAACCTTCCATCCACTAGGACCCCTAGATCCTTTTCCCCTTCATTGCTCTCCAACAGGTCGATCCCTCACCTATACCGATACATGGGGTTATTCTTTCCCAGATGCAAGACTCTACACTTGCCCTCATTGAATGCCATTAAATTTCTCCTTGCCCAACTCTCCAGCCTATGCCTTGCTGAATGGCAGCACAACCTTCCGGTGTGTCAGCCACTCCAGCCAGTTTGGTGTCATCAGCAAACTTGCTGACAGTGCACTCTGTGCCCTCATCCAGGTTGTGTTGATGAATGTATTGAATAGTACTGGCCCTAGAACTGACCACTGAGGGACTCCACTAGTCACAGGCCTCCAACTACACTCTGTCCCATTGACCACAACTCTCTGACTTCTTTCCTTCAGCCGGTTCACAACCCACCTCACTATCCAATCATACAGAACCACACTTCCTCAGTTTACCTGCAAGGATGCTGTGGAAGACAGTGCCAAATGCTTTACTGAAATCAAGATAAACCACATCCACTGCTCTACCATCATCTGTCCTGTCATCTATAGGAACAAGGGGCAATGGGAAGAAGCTGGAGCACAGGAGGTTGCACATAAACATAAGGAAAAACTTTTTCATTGTGAGGGTGACAGAACACTGGAACGGGCTGCCCAGAGAGGTTGTGGAGTCTCCTCCTCTTCAGATATTCAAAACCTGCCTGGATGAGTTCCTGTGTAACCTACTCTAGGTGATCCTGTTGTGTCAGAGGAGTCAGACTAAATGACGTTTCAAGGTCCCTTTGAACCCCTAACATTCTGTGATTCTGTGAATGACTCTTGGAGACCACCACTAGCCACACGTAGTGGGAGACAGTATCAAAAGCTTTGTTCAGGTAAAGGCAGACAACACCCTCATCTACCCATTTGACTACACCATCATAGAATTCTATCAGATTGGTCACGTATGATTTCCCCTTTGTGAAACCATGATGACTTTCTGACAGTCTTCTTCTCCTTCATGTGCTTGGACATCACCTCCAGAATAAGCTGTTGTATTACCTTTGCCTGGAAAATGGTGAGGTCGACTGCCCTTTTGAAGACCACAGTGACACTGGCCTGCCTCTAATCCTTGGATACCTCCCCTCTGTCACAACCTGGTTATCCTGTACCTACCCTCCTCAGCCATGGTGGGGCCATTGCTAAGATTGAAGGTGATGATGTCAAAGTGGGCTGTTGTGAAGTCCATCATTACAGGCCTTTTTACTACCCTGCTCATTCCTCAGATGATCCTGAACTCCATCACCTCGTGGTCCCTGCAGCCAAGACCACCTCCAGCCTTCACATCCCTGACCACATCTTCCTTTTTCAGTAAAACAAGTTCTGGCAGCACACCTAACTCTCCTCATAGGGTCCTCCACCACCTGTACCAAAAAGTTATTATCAATGCACTGTGTTGTCTTTCCAACAAATGTCAGGGTGGCTGACAGTCATGATAATCAGGGCATGTGGTCACAAAGCTACTTTAAGCTGTGTGTGGAAGGCCTCATCAATTTCTATTTCCTGATCAGGTGACCCGTGGTAAACATCCACTACAATGCCTGTCCTTTAATTCTTCCCCACACTCTTTCTTCTTCTCCACCTAGGGAGAGCTCAATAGATTCCAGTTGCTCTCTCTCATAAAGAGCAGCTTCCACCAGCTCACCTGGCTGGCCTGTCTTTCTTAAACTGCATGTAGCCATTCACTGCAGTACTCCAGTCCAGAGAGTCATCCCACCACGTTTCTGTGATGGCAACTAAGTCACATCTAGCCTGCTGCACAATGGCTTGCAGATCTTCCTGTTTGTTGCCTGTGCGTTAGTGCAGATGCATTTGAGCTGGGCTACCGATTTCATCCCTAACATTTGTATGCCATCCATAGTCAAATCTCTAGCCCTCTCAATGAGACCTGAGAGCTCAGGGGTGAGAATCCTTTCTTCCTCTTTGAGACAGCTGGATTCCATCTTTTGCCAGCAGACCTACCAGAAACATGCCTAAATTCAACCAAAGTGGGAAATTCACAGGCTTTCCTGTACCTAATTAATTCTGCTAGTCTCAGTGGAAAGAGCACAAGGATAAAGACCACATACACAAAAATTGTCCTAATGTCTTTAAGCCTCTCCGGCAGCATCTCTATATACTCATCAAGTATAGAAACAGGGCTCCTTACTAGGTGACACCCTTGGTGCCAGTGTTGATACTATGTGAATTCTTGCATCTTGTGTGATAGAAATTGCTCGTGACATTTATTTGAATTTTACTGCTTGCAAACTACATGTTGTGTTTGGAGAAAATTCTTTGCCCTACTGTTAGCTGCTGCTCACTGAGTTAGGGGGAAATACCTGCCAGAAAGCAAAGACTCCATCTTTTTACATGGATGAATGAGGCAGTCAGAGGGGAAGGAAAAGAAAGCAGGAAGGAGTTCCAGGCACAAAGATATTGAAACCCTCTATGTACCCAGGGTGACAGAAGAACAAACTTTTCCTGGGGACTTCAATCTATGAAGATGCTAGAAGCTCTCGAACTGAAAAGAATGACTAAAGGAAAAGATAACCACAGGCAAAATTAGCCACGACAGATGATAATCCTCCTCTTTTTTTATTTTCACAGAATCACATAGAATCACAGGGGCCAATCCTAACTCTACAACACACTGCCCCATAGAAATGTGGTTTGAACTCCATTTCCAAGACTGATTGTTACACAGTAAAACCTACTCTTCTGTGAAACAGTAGTTAATAAACAGCCGTTATGTACTTCATAGAGACCAGTAAAATTAATCCTGCTTATGGACATGTGTGGGTGTTTTCATGAGAAAACAAATACCACAAATAATATGGTTAGTGTTTTTCCTTCCTCGTCAGTTACTGAGTATAGTTCCACGTATTCTTGAGAACAAGAATTCCCTAAAACTGGAGGAATTTGGTTAACCTTCTTTATTAGATCAAGAGCAGCTCAGAATTTGTTTTCACACACTTTCAACTCTTTCTTCTTCCCTGCCTAGCAAGAGGTCAATAGATTCCAGTTGCTCTCTCTCATAAAGAGCAACTTCCACCAGCTCACCTTGCTGGCCTGTCTTTCTTAAACTTCATGGAGTCATCCACTGCAGTGCTCCAGTCCAGAAAGTCATCCCACCCTGTTGATTTTCTGTTACAAGGAGGAAGAATGTAGAGGTTCATACATTAACTTGGGGCATTTGCTTATTTAATCCAAACAAGCATTCTGACCTGGACCTTTAGCATCAGGATGCTGAAAGTTTTCTAAGCTTGACTAAGCAGTTCTGCCTGTTGTAACAGTACATAATTTGCATATTGAAACTATAGAGATGATTGTCCAGAATACTGTGTCTTTCCTTCTCTAAAATGACATGCTTGATAAGAAGTAAATTCAATAGTAAATATTTTAACATTTATCTTGTTTCATGGAAATCAATATTTAATCATAACATAATTACTCTCAGTAAACTTCCCCGTGATCAAAGAAACAAAAATTCCATCAAGGGCACCGGCCTCTAAACCACATGTTAATCAGCTTCTTATCCCAGGTGCTGTGCGAGCCTACCAGGGGTAAGGCTATGCTTGACCTCCTCTTCACCAATAGGGAAGGGCTGGTGGGTGATGTAGTGGTCAGAGGGTGTTTAGGGGCCAGCGACCACGAGATAATTGAATTTTCAGTAATTGGTCAATCTAAGAGGGGCAGCAAGAAGACCTCCACTCTAGACTTCCGGAGGGTGGACTTCAGGCTACTCAAGGACTAACTCAGGGGGTTTCTTGGGATAAAGCCCTTAATAATAAAGGGGTCCAGGAGAGCTGGACCTGCTTCAAGGAAGAACAGTTGAAGGCGCAGGAACAGGCTGTGCCAATGTGTCGGAAGATGAGCTGCCAGGGCAGATGGACAGCCTGGATGGCTAATGAACTTCTAAAAGAACTAAGGGAAAAAAAGAGGGTGTGTCATCTTTGGAAGAAAGGTGAGGCAGCCCATGAAAAGTTTAAGGATGTTGCTAGGTCTTGTAGGAAGAAAATTAGGGAGGCAAAAGCACATTTGGAGCTTAGACTGGCCTCTGCTATGAAAGACAACAAAAAGTCCTTCTATAAATACATTAATAGCAAGAGGAAGGGCAAGGACCACCTCCACTCCTTGGTGGACATGGAGGGAAACGTTGTATCAAAGGATGAGGAAAAGGCAGAGGTACTTAATACCTTCTTTGCCTCAATTTTTACTAGCAGGACAGAATGTGTTCCAGACAGCTGGCCTGCAGAGATGGCAGAAGGAGTCAAGGAGATGCATAGTTTCCCTATGTTCGATGAGCAGGTGATTGGAGATCTCCTCAGGGTCTTGGACCCCCACAAGTGCATGGGACCAGATGGCAGGGTGCTGAGAGAGCTGGCAGATGTGCTGGCCAAGCCACTATTCATCATTTTTCATCAGTCCTGGCTCACTGGAGACATCGCAGAGGACTGGAAGCTGGCCAATGTGGTACCCATCCACAAGAAGGGCCGGTTGGATGAGCCAGGGAATAAGAGGCCTGTCAACCTGACCTCAGTGCCAGGCAAGATTATGGAACAGGTCATCTTAAGTGCAATCACACAGCACTTAGAGGATGGCCAAGGGATCAGGCCCAGCCAGCATGGATTTAGGAAGGGCAGGTCCTGCCTGACCAACCTGATCTCCTTCTAGGATCAGGTGACCCGACTGGTGAAGGTGGGGAGGCCTGTGGATGTAGTCTACCTGGACCTCAGCAAGGCCTTTGACACTGTCCCACACAGCAAACTCCTGGTCAAGCTGTCAGCCCATGGCTTGGATGGGAGCACACTGCATTGGGTTAGGAACTGGCTGGAGGGCCGAGCCCAGAGAGTGGTGGTGAATGGTGCCACATCCAGCTGGAGGCCAGTCAGTAGTGGTGTGCCCCAAGGATCAGTGCTGGGCCCCATGCTCTTTAACATCTTTATTGATGATCTGGATGAGGGCATTGAGTCCATCATCAGTAAATTTGCTGACGACACCAAGCTGGGGGCAGGAGTTGATCTGCTGGAGGGTAGAGAGGCTCTGCAGAGGAACCTCGACAGGCTGGACAGATGGGCAGAGTCCAACGGCATGAGATTTAACACATCCAAGTGCCGGGTTCTGCACATTGGCCACAGCAACCCCATGCAGTGCTACAGGCTGGGGTCAGAGTGGCTGGAGAGTGGCCAGGTGGAGAGGGACCTGGGGGTACTGGTTGATGGGAGGCTGAACATGAGCCTGCAGTGTGCCCAGGCAGCCAAGAGGGCCAATGGCATCCTGGCCTGCATCAGGAACAGTGTGGCCACAGGAGCAGGGAGGTCATTCTGCCCCTGTACACTGAACTGGTTAGGCTGCACTTCGAGTATTGTGTCTAGTTCTGGGCCCCTCAGTTTAGGAAGGATGTTGACTTGCTTGAACGAGTCCAGAGAAGGGCAAAGTTGGTGAGGGGTTTGGAACACAAGGTCTATGAGGAGAGACTGAGGGAGCTGGGGTTGCTTAGCCTGGAGAGGACAAGGCTCAGGGGTGACCTTATTGCTCTGTACAACTACCTGAAAGGAGGTTGTAGACAGGCAGAGGTTGGTCTCTTCTCCCAGGCAGCCAGTCCCAGAACAAGAGGACACAGTCTCAGGCTGTGCCAGGGGAGGTTTAGGTTGGATGTCAGGAAGACATTCTATACAGAGAGAGTGATTTTCCATTGGAATGGGCTGCCCGGGAAGGTATTGAAGTCATCGTCATTGGAGATGTTCAGGAGGAGACTTGATGGGGTGCTTGGTGCCATGGGTTGGTTGTTTAGGTGGGTTGGATTGGTTGAGGGGTTGGACGCAATGATCTTGAAGGTCTCTTCCAAATTGTTGTTATTGTTGTTGTTATTATTATTATTTATTTATTAATTAATAATAATAATTACCCCAGGTGCTGGGATTATTAATATTTAATACTACTACTACTACTACTACTACTACTACTACTACTACTACTACTACTAATAATAATAATAATAATAATAATAATAATAATACAGTGTCTTTTCCTGTTCTTTTCAGAATAGAAGTTATTTCTATGAAATATAATAAACTGCGATCTGTAAGTTAGCATTAGAATTGTTTACAATTGTGCTGGGTTGAGGCAGCCCCTCTCCCCACCACGGGCAGAAATAAAAAACTCAGACAAATGGATTGCAAAAGTGATAGAAGTTTAAGTAAAAAGCAGTGAATGTTTACAGAAAGCCAAAAGCGCAGTGACAAAGACAAATCCCAAAACAGACCCAAGAGCATCCCATCCCCACCTGAGGGTACACCCAATAACCCCAGGGCTCCTTCTTCCCCCCCCACTACTAGGCTAGTCTCAGCTGGCCAGGTCTGAGACTACCCATCCCCCCCGTGGCCTTGGGCCTAGCCAGGCCCAAAGCCAGGAGATATCTCCCCCAGTTGCCAGCTGCTGGAGGAGGAAGAAAGAGGAAGTGCTAGACCCCACACTGGATCTTATAGTAGTGCACGGGATCATGGTAGGAAATACCTAATTTCCTGTGTCCACCCACTGGGCTGGACTTCGGGACACAGGAAACACCCCCGTAGCAGAGGGCACCCAGCCTAAACTACTACAACAATGTTTTACCAAACTAAGAGAAATTGAGCTCTCCTAGAATTCAAAATCTACAGACTTGATGCTTACATATGAAAATATTACTGCTTTCTAGTGAATATAAAGTACTACAATTCTAAGTATAGAGTAACACACTCAGGGGAATTTATCTTTATCTTTTCCAGATATCTGTATTGGGGTTAAACGAATTATAGTCCTAAGGTTCCTATTTCTTTTTATTGGTGACAAACAGGCTGTAGACCATTAACTAAAGACTTCAGTGTAAAACACAATGCATGAAACACATGAAAATCTTTCTCTATTGATTTCAAAGACCTCCCAGAAGACTGTTTTTAAAAATTTCAAATATAATTTATTGAAAACAAGGAATTATAAGTAACAGTATTCATTCTGGGAAAACCAAACAAAATCCCAAACAAACAAAACAACCTAGTATTAATCCCCAGAATACATCTACTATGCAAGTTAGTTCAATATGGCAACTTTTTTGTGACTTTCTTCTTTTGGTTTCTTGAAGTGTGATAATTCATGTTTTACTTAATTGGGTTTTTTTATTCAAGCCATGAAGAATTCTTCAGGATGGTTTCATTAATAAAATTTTATGTTTGTTATTCTTTTTTGCTAAAAATTCTTTTGAGAAAAAAGGATAAAAAATGAAAGCCATTTAATAGATGTTTTGAGTAAATGTGTTTAGCAACAGAAGAATCAAAGAGAAATAAATGAAGACAAAGGCTGAGGGAAGGCACAAAGATTCACAAAGAAGTTTCCATTATGCAAGCTTCCAAAAAGAAACATGTTTTTCAGCTTTCAAAATTGTATGTTTACACAAAGCAAGTTGAACACAAACCTTTTCTTATTAGGGCTTTTGGGAGATAAAATGGTATATGAACAATGCAGTGCACATTAAATATTTTATCTTCATTTCCTTCAATGTTATCATCTTTTTCTTTCTCATTTTCAATCTTGTCATGGTAGGGTGAAACAGGCCCAGCAGAAACTCAGACAGACTCTGAGGCACCTAGGCATGGTCAGCTTCTTCCCCCTCCTTCCTGCAGAAATCAGGGTAATGCAGGAAAAGGAGCAAACTGACAGAACCTAATGTGTCTGGTAAAAAACCTTCCTTCTGGGGTAAAAGCATGTGTTCTGGCCACTGCTTTTCTCTGACCAAGCTTATGTTTCTTCCTTGTATTGCCACAGCCTGGCAGAACCCCTTTTCATTGGGTAACTATTTTCTGGCTTCAGTTGTCTTGTTGGCTCGATTCAGTCTCAGGCAAGATATGTATACAGGCCAATTTCTAGCATCCTTTGCCTTGCCTTGCTTGAATCTGCATTTCCTACTTGGACCTGCTTTGTTTGAAGTTGCCTTGAGTTGCCTTGCCTTGAGTTGCCCAGTCTAGAGCCTGGGATAAAGCCAAGAGCCTAACCACTGCAAGCTAGGGAAGCTGTGAGCTTAGAAGCAGGAGCCAAACCTCACCTCCCTTTGCAATTAGAATTTTGTTGTACCTCAGTTTACCCAGGAAGATGGAAGCAGCACCTCAAAAATCCTGAACGGCTAACACACAGCAGCAGCACTCTCCACTTGGGTGGAATTCATTGCCTCTTTGGTTTGACAGTTCTAGTCTAGTCTCCCCCAGCTCCCATTGGTTGAGCGTCATTTTGTGCTGGGGAATTCTCTCTTTCTATTATTCCTTCCGGTTTGCTTAAATTGTTAAAATTGTTATATTTGCCTAAATACTGTACATTCCCATTGTAAATATATATTCCAACCATATATCAAACCTTTTTGATATATTTTGGCAACTTTTTCATGTCCATAAAAAGTTATTAATATTTTTATGAATAGCCATATTTGCCATATCTTAATTATAAATTCAATAAATTCCCTAAGAAATCTAAAGGAAAAAAAGTCTGCTAGTAAATGACATCATGTGATCTGCAACATAGAATAACAGAATCATAGAATTGTTAAAGTTGGAAGGGATGTCAAGGATCATTTAGTTCCAACCTCCCTGTCATGGGCAGGGACACCTCACGCTAGATCAGGTTGCACAGAGCCACGTCTGACCTGGCCTTAAAAACCTCCAGGGATGGGGCTTCCACCACCTCCCTGGGCAACCTGTTCCAGTGTCTCACCACCCTCATGGTGAAGAACTTCTTCCTAACATCCAATCTGAATCCACCCATTTCTAGTTTTGTTCCAGTCCCCCTAGTCCTATCACTACCTGACACGATAAAATGTCCTTCACCAGCTTTCTTGTAGGCCCCTTTAAGATACTGGAAGGCCACAATAAGGTCTCCTCTGAGCCTTCTCTTCTCTAGACTGAATAGCCCTGACTCTCTCAGTGTGTTCAGCTTTCCAGGCTGCAAGTGCACACTGGTGATTCATGTCGAGCTTCTCATCCACCAGCACCCCCAAGTCCTTTTCTTCATGGCTGCTCTCAATCTGGTCACTGCCCAGCCTACATCAGTGCTTGGGATTGCCTCGACCCAGATGCAGGACCCTGCACTTGGTCTTGTTCAACCTCATGAGGTTGTCATAGGCACACCTCTTCAACGTGTCAAGGTCCCTCTGGATGGCATCTCTTCCCTCCAGTGTGCCTGCTGCACCACACAGCTTGCTGTTGACAGCAAACCTGCTGAGGGTGCACTCAATACCACTGCTCCTGTCACCAGCAAAAATGCTAAACAAGACTGGTACCAGTACTGATCCCTGAGGGACTCCACTTATCACTGGTCTCCACATGGACATGGATGCAGTGACAGCCACCCTTTTGGCTGCAGCCATCAAGACAGTTCTTTGTCCACTGAGTGGTCCCTCCATCACACCCATATTTTACCATCTTGGAGACCAGGATATTTTGTGGGACAGTGTCGAAGGCTTTGCTAGAAACCTAGAGGAACACATTCATTCAAGCTTGCTGGTGACTTAAGCAGCATGGTGTAGCTTACACATTTTTTTTCCATTTTTAAAAATGCCTGAATACCTGTTGTAGTTTGAGCTGGGTGCCCCCCTGGTGCATTCACTTCCTGTGTCCAGAAGTCCAGCCCAGAGGGATGGACACAGGAAATTGTGTATTCCCTACCATAATTCTTTGCACCACTATAAGATCCAGTGCAGAGCCTGGCACTTCCTCTTTCCTTCTCTCTCCGAGACTTGGTAACTGGGGGAGAGATCTCCCGGCCATGGGCCTGATTAGGCCCAAGGCCACAGGGGGATGGGCAGTCTCAGGCCTGGCCAGCTGAGACTAGCCCAGCAGAGGGAGGGGGAAGAAGGAGCCCTGGGGGTTTTGCATGCACCCTCAGGTGGGGATGGGATCTTTCTATGTCACTGCGCTTTGGGTTTTCTGTAACATTCACTGCTTTCTATTTAAACTTTCATCACTTTTTGCAATCCGTTTGCCTGAGTCGTTATTTCTGCCTGTGGTGGAGAGGGGACCTGCCCCAACCCATTACAATACCTAAGGCTCAGATAGATTGCAACATGACCTATCATACTACTCATGTTCTTTGTTTCATTGCATTTTATAAGGGGATGAAAATAATCCATTTGTGGGTTTTTTTGCAGGATGTGTCCATAATCTATTCCACAGCTATTATTTCATTATGTTAATAATGAGTTTCTAATATATGCTCTTTGACAAATTGTATATCAATTTACTTCTGTTTTGGTTCTTTCCACATTGCAAAGTTAAATATTTTCAAGGACAGCTCAGCAGATGAATAGCCAGGTCTGATTTCCTCAAAATCTCCATTAAAATCTGAACTCATTAACTGAAGGAAACTTAATCAGTTTTGCTGCATTGTTGATGTAACACCTGTTTCTGTTTGACTGAATTTAATTTATAAGAAGTGATCTAATCTTTATTCTACCTCCTGTTCACTCTTTCACTTCTTGTCAAGAAGCTACAACTCACAGGAAACATACTATCTATAAATCAACACACACACCTTTTTTTTCCTTTTCTTTTATAGTACCATGCAAGTAATTAAAACTGCAAAGTATTTACCATAATACTTTTTGATCATATGAGGCCAGTCACATGGACAATGACATTTAAAAATGCAATTACCCATTTTAATACAGGAGATGAAGTACAGAAAAATGACTGCAGGAAGAATGAGATTTTGAGTCCTAAACTACCCTCCAGAAACATGCTTAAAGTCTTTTAAAAAAAAAAAAAAAACAACAAAACCAGAAACTTTTATGTTAAAGAAACATTTTTAATTCAGAAAAACATTTAGGAAGAAATTTCTATGTTATTTTTTCTTGATTCTTATTTTGAAAGTTAGAAACTTCTGATTTCATCTGTTGGTTAGGTTAGTGTATGTGGTGGTTCAGGCTGGGTGCCACCCACCAATGCCACCACACGAGCCACACCTGCAGTGTCCTGAGGGTCCAGCCCAGTGGGTGGACACAAGAAGCTACATATTTCATCCCATAATGCCCTGCTCCCTTAGAAAACCATCAGCAGGGGTTGTGCACTTCTTCTTTCTTCCCTCACTGCTATTGGGTAATAGGGGGAGATAATCTTGCTGCCTCTTGGGGCTGGCTAGGCCCAAGGCTAGGTGGGGAGGGCAATCTCAGATCTGGCCAGCTGAGATTAGCCTAACAGTGGAGGAGAAGGGGGGAAGAAAGAGCCCTGGGGGTTTTTGGGTGTACCTTCAGTCAGGGATGGGATGCTTTTGGGTATGCTTTGGGATCTCTCTTCTGTCACTGTGCTTGTGGTTCCTTGTAAAATTTTCCCTGCTTGTCTATTTAAACTTTCCACCACTTTTGCAATCCATTTGTCTGAGTCTCATTTTTTACCCGTGGTGGGCCTTTCAACCCACCACAGTGTACAAAGATCATTTTTATGTACAAAGATCATTTTTATGTGCAGTGGCCCATTTATGAATAAAATGATATATGGATCATGGAGAACAAGAAAGAAGAAAGATCTTCTTGATATATCTTCAGGTAATTTTCAGTCTTAAGATCTTTTAAATTTGCTGGAATCACTATTGTGCAGTATACAGAGATTAATTGGCTCAGCAAGTGCTTGCAAAGGAAGAAAGCATTTTTGCTCTAATGAGTTTAAACCTTATGTCAGGCCAACTCTAATTGATCCTTCTCTTTAGGAGAAATCCTTTTCTTAATGATCCCTTCAAGCAGCTTAATAGACATGAGAACATTTACCTTGTAGTCTTTCAAGTATGAGTTCTTGATGGAGAATTAATGAGTGACTTTCTACTGTTTCTCTTTTGAGTTTATCACAAGCTTAACACACCTCTTAAGTTAACAAGGCATCTGACAATGTACAACCTGCTGTTTTGTTTAGCATCATTTAATTGGTAATTTTTTTTGGGTAATAGTGATCTTAAAACTTACAGAGAAAATCAGTATGTCTGCTGGCACTAATTTAAGGGTTGCTGACTCAGCAGCTGGCTTGTGGAAATACATTGATATTAATGTATCTGACTAATGCAATTTCTTTTCCAGATTCAGGAAGATTGGTCCTATAAAATTGAGATTAAAAAAAACTAAATAAAGAGAGTGTGAATTACAATAATAAGGAATACAACAAAACATCAATATCCACACACCAAAAATTCTGCATTTTAATTAACAGTTGAGAAATATCAAATATATGGGAAGATGTCTTGATGACTTTTTCTTCTTTTTTTAAATTTGTGTGTGTTTGTGTTCTTTTCTATATTGGACCTAATCACCAATGAGCTAATCACAAAAGAGCTAATCACCAATAAAAAAAGCCATATTTGACTTTTGGATAGCACACTGAAAGCATTGCCAGGAAGTATTCACAGGAGACATTTCTCAAAGGTGAAATGCCTTTGTTCACCTATTCCTGCCAGAGAAGGAATAGAAGGTTCCTCTATGCTTGGGAAAATACACTTTACACTGTTTAGTCTTTGGAAACTTTACTCTGGAGGCTTCTACATGAAGAGTCTCTATCAGGCAAAAATTTAGGCCCCATTTACCAGTAGGTACTTGCTAATTAAATAGATGTGCAGTCAGTAGAATAGAATAGAATAGAATAGAATAGAATAGAATAGAATAGAATAGAATGGAATAAACCAGGTTGGAAGAGACCTTCAAGATAATCATGTCCAACCTATTATCCAACACCACCTAATCAACTAAACCATGCAACCAAGCATCCTATCAAGTCTACACCTGAACAACCCCAGCGATGGCGACCACACGACCTCCTCGGGCAGACCATTCCAGTGGGCAATCACTCTCTCTGTGTAAAACTTCCTCCTAACCTCCAGCTTAAACCTCCCCTGGCACAGCCTGAGGCTGTGTCCTCTTGTTCTGGTACTGGTTGCCTGGGAGAAGAGACCAACCTCTGCCTGACTACAACCCCCCTTCAGGTAGTTGTAGAGAGTAATAAGGTCACACCTGAGTCTCCTCTTCTCCAGGCTAAGCACCCTCAGCTCCCTCAGTCTCTCCTCATAGGGCTTGTGTTCCAAGTTCCTCATCAACTTTGTTGCCCTTCTCTGGACATGCTCCAGCAAGGCAACATCCTTCCTAAACTGAGGAGCCCAGAACTGGACACAGTACTTCAGGTGCAGCCTAACCAGTGCAGTGTACAGGGGCAGAATGACCTCCCTGTTCCTTCTAGCCACACTGTTCCTGATGCAGGCCAGGATGCCATTGGCCCTCTTCGCTGCCTGGGCACACTGCAGGCTCATGTTCAGTCTGCCATCGACCAGTACCCCCAGGTTCCTCTCTACCTGGCCACTCTCCAGCCACTCTGACCCCAGCCTGTAGCACTGCATGGGGTTGTTGTGGCCAATGTGCAGAACCTGACACTTGGATGTGTTAAATCTCATGCCGTTGGACTCTGCCCATCTGTCCAGCCTGTTGAGGTCCCCCTGCAGAGCCTCTCTACCCTCCAGCAGATCAACTCCTGCCCCCAGCTTGGTGTTGTCAGCAAATTTACTGATGGATTCAATGCCCTCACCCAGATCATCAATAAAGATGTTAAAGAGCATGGGGCCCAGCACTGATCCTTGGGGCACACCACTACTGACTGGCCTCCAGCTGGATGTGGCACCATTCACCACCACTCTCTGGGCTTGGCCCTCCAGCCAGTTCCTAACCCAATGCAGTGTGCTCCCATCCAAGCCATGGGCTGACAGCTTGACCAGGAGTTTGCTGTGTGGGACAGTGTCAAAGGCCTTGCTGAGGTCCAGGTAGACTACATCCACAGGCCTCCCCACCTTCACCAGTCGGGTCACCTGATCCTAGAAGGAGATCAGGTTGGTCAGCTTGGATTCCTAAATCCAAGCTGGCTAGGCCTGATCCCTTGGCCATCCTCTAAGTGCTGTGTGGTTGCACTCAAGATGACCTGTTCCATGATCTTGTCTGGCACCGAGGTCAGGTTGACAGGCCTATAATTCCCTAGCTCATCCAACTGGCCCTTCTTGTGGATGAGCAGCACGCTGGCCAGCTTCCAGTCCTCTGGGATCTCTCCAGTGAGCCAGGACTGATGAAAAATGATGGAGAGCAGCTTTAGCAGCTTGCCCAGCTCCTCTGCCAGCTCTCTCAGCACCCTAGGATGGATGCCATCTGGTTCCATGGACTTGTGGGGATCCAAGATGCTAAGCAGATCACCAGTTCCCCCATACTGGAACAGAGGAAAACTATGCTGTTCCCTGGCTCCTTCTGCCAGCTCTGCAGGCCAGCTGTCTGGAAGGCATTCTGTCCTGCTAGTAAAAATTTGAGGCAAGGAAGGTGTTAAGTAACTCTGCCTTCTCCTCATCCTTTGTTACAACATTCCCCTCCATGTCCACCAAGGGGTGGAGGTGGTCCTTGCCCTTCCTCTTGCTATTAATGTATTTATAGGACTTTTTGTTGTCTTTCATAGCAGAGGCCAGTCTAAGCTCCAAATGTGCTTTTGCCTCCTTAATTTTCTTTCTACAAGACCTAACAACATCCTTAAACTTTTCATGGGCTGCCTCACCTTTCTTCCAAAGATGATACACCCTCTTTTTTTCCCTTAGTTCTTTTAGAAGTTCATTACCCATCCAGGCTGGCCCTCTGCCCTGGCAGCTCATCTTCCAGCACATTGGCACAGCCTGTTCCTGAGCCTTCAAGAGTTCTTCCTTGAAGTTGTCCCAGCTGTCCTGGACACCTTTGATTTTAAGGGCCGTTTCCCAAGGAACCTTCTGAGTTAGTTCCTTTAGTAACCTGATGTCCGCCCTCTGGAAGTCCAGAGTGGAGGTCTTCTTGCTGCCCCTCTTAGCTTGACCAAATACTGAAAATTCAATTTTCTTGTGGTCACTGGCCCCTAAACAGCCTCCAACCACCACATCACCCACCAGCCCTTCCCTACTGGTGAAGAGGAGGTCAAGCATAGCCTTACCCCTGGTAGGCTCATGCAGCACCTGGGATAAGAAGCTGTCCTCCATACACTCTAAGAACCTCCTAGATTGCCTCGTCTCTGCTATGTTAAGATCCCAGCAGATATCAGGGAGGTTGAAGTCACCCATGAGAACAAGGTCAGGTGATCTTGAGACAGCCTTAAGCTGCCTATAGAATGCTTCATCAACATCTTCCTCCTGTTTGGGTGGTCTATAACAGACTCCAACCAGGATGTCTGCCCTGCCGGTCTTCCTTCTAATTCTTACCCGCAGGTACTCAGCCTGATGATCCCTTATCTCCATCTCAAAGGCATCTAGTGCCTCCCTGATGTACAGGGCCACCCCTCCACCCCTTCTTCCTTGCCTGTCACTCCTGAAAAGCCTGTAGCCGTCAATTGCAGTGCTCCAGTCATGTGAGTCATCCCACCACATCTCCGTGATGGCAACTACATCATAACTTTCCTGCTGCAACAAGGCTTCCAGTTCCTCTTGTTTGTTGCCCATACTTCGTACATTAGCGTACATGCACTTCAGCCAGGCTGCCGGTTTCACCTCTGGCTCTAGCTTATCACCCCCAGACTCCTGCCTGGGGGGGACTGGTTTCAGCCCCCTCCCCCTTTGAATCTAGTTTAAAGCCCTATATATGTATGAGACTTGTCAATTCCCTTCCTAGAATCTTTTTCCCTTTGAGGGATAGGCCATTCTCGTACACTCTGATCTTTCCCCTCCTCTGGGACAGATGTGCTCCATCTGTTGGCAGTAGAACTGAATGTAAAGGATGACATACCTTATTTCCTACTAAATAAGAATTGCGTGGGTGTGACCTAAACCTGAATCTGGACCGGAATGTAGACGTGCACAGTGAATAGTAATTAATCAAGCTGCATGAGTATTTATTTTACTATGTAAAAAACAAATTAATGAGCAAAAAAATACCACTAATATGTTAAAAACAAAATAATTTAAAATCAGAGTTAACACATGACTCATGCATATGTGTGTAATCATATATAGACAACATTCCTTTCAAGACTATTGTAGATAGTTTTATTTGTCCTTAAGTTTGTTATCCAAACCTTGAGAAGAAGAATATGTGGTCATCTTGATCAGTCTAGGTTAGGGTTCACAAAAATAGTCTCGGAGGAAACAGGAAGAAGTTTATGCATACACTTGTCATACCAATGTAGATACACAAAGTAAAATGTATGGAATAAATGGCAAATGCACAAGTAGGTATTTGAAAACTGGAAACAAAGTATAAGTTAAAGACACCAGATGCTGAAGCTCTGCAACATTAAAATATATTGCATTTATCTTGGTAATTTGTTTTTCCAAGTAGCCTTTAGTAGAGAAGTAAATGGTAACTGAAATTAAAGATAAATCAAGAAAACTCTTGAAACAAAACACAAAGTTACAGTACTGTTACAAAACAAATCAGAATTAAAACCAAAACAAATAAACCAACAAAAACTAACGCCATTGTGGTGGGTTGAGAGAGAAGGCCTAGCTTTCCCTCCCCCACTAAGAAGGAATAAAAAAAAAAAAAAACAAACCAAAAAACCCCCACAGCTAACTCAGCCAGAGAAGCAAAGGGAATGCTGTATTTTACAAGCAATATGGAAATGCAGGGTATGTACACACAATATACAGTATTTTATTTATATATATATATACAGAAATATACAGCAAAGAAAGATACAGGAACAAAACCTCTGGACAGAGAGGGGTTTCCCCCTGTACTCCCTTCTCTCCCCCTACCTCCCTTTTTCCCAAAGAGGGTTAGAGAGAGAAAAGGGGAGTTAATAAGGAAGAAAACTCTTGTTAGGCCTAGGATTAGTGCTTATCTGTTATCTGCAGTCCTTCTGGCTAGATGCCCAGAAGCAGACAGGCTGGAAAGGGAGAGCAAAGAGGAACACCCAGGAACTGAGGGAAAATTCCAGCTGCACTAAGACTTAAAGATAGATTCTACCAATCTACCAATGAAATTCATTTAGAGTATCAATATTTACCAAAATATGCAGCCAGAGTGTCCCAGCACTGTCCCTTTCTTAAAGGCACAGCCTCAAATGTCACAGCCATCCAACCAAACAGAAGTATGGTCTATAAAAAAATGAGGATTGTGTCCATAAATTTATAAAAATAGTAATGAAATAATAAATGGCATGAAAAAAGGAGAAAATTAAAGCAATCTGTGTATGTGTACATCTGTAAATGCGTACTTGGGCAATAAAATTATATACCTGCATGTATATAATTAAATATAAAAGTGGAGATGATTAGTAACCTGTTGTATCACTCAGTCATAAACAAATCTATGGGGCTGGATGACATACACCCAAACACATTGAAAATGCTGGTGAAGGACCTCATCAATCCACATTCCATCATTTACCAGAAGTCCTGGCTAATTGGAGGTCCCAGCTGACTGGAGACTAGAAAATGTGATGCCCATCTACAAGAATGGCCATAAGGAGGATCCAGGGAAGTACACATCCAACTGTGCTGCCAAGGAAGGTCACAAAGCAGTCAATTTTTAATGCCACTGTGCAGCATATGCAGGACAATGAGGTGGTTAGGTCCAGTCAGCACGGGTTCAAGAGGGTGACCAGCTTAGTGGGTGAAGGAAAGGTTGTGCACGTTGTTTACCAGGACATTTATCTACCAGAGCATCCTCCTGGAGAAACTGGCTGGTCATCATTTCTATGAGTGGGTGTTTTGCTGAATGAAATACTGGCTGGATGGCCAGGCACAGAGTGGTGATAAGCGGAGTTAAATCCAAGCAGTTTTCTTCATGAGTCAATATTGGAGCCAGTTCACTTTAACATTTTTATCAATGAGCTGAACCACAGCACTGAGTGTATCTGTAGTAAGCTACCTGAAAAGGAGCATCGATATGGTTGAAAGTCAGAAATCTCTACAGAGGGACTTGGACATGATTGATGGGCTAAGGGCAGTTGTATGAGGTTTAACAAGGCCAAGTGCTGGATCCTCCACTTGGTTCACAATAACTCCATGAATCACTACAGGCTTGTGGCAGAGCAGATGGAAATTTGCCAAATAGAAAAGGACCTGGGGGTGCTGATTGGCAGCCATTTGAACATGAGCTATCAGTGTTCTCAAGTGTCAAGAAAATGGTCACAGCAGCCTGGAAGTTAGCCAGCATGATACCCATCCAATAGAAAGGCCAGAAAGAGGATCCAGGAAACTAAAGACCTGTCAGTTTAATTTTGGTGCCATGGAAGCTGATGAAGCATATCATCCTGAGTAGTAGTCATGCATCACATACAGGACAACCAGATGGTCAGAACCAGTCAGCATGGGTTATGAAAGGCAGGTCCTGCTTGACTAGCCTGATCTCCTTCTACAACATGGGTGAGGAAAACATTTCTGGACATTAGGAAAAAGTGGTCAGACATGGGAAGAGGCTGCCCAGGGAGGATTGAATCACCATCCCTGGACGTGTTCAAAGGTCATTTAGATGCAGTGCTTGGGGATATGGTTTTGGGAGTGAACTTTGTAGAGTAGGGTTGATGGTTGGACTGATAAAACAGGAATCGAACCGAACCGAACCGAACCGAATAGAATAGAATAGAATACATAGAATACATAGAATACATAGAATAAACCAGGTTGGAAGAGACCTTCAAGATCATTGCGTCCAACCCATCAACCAATCCAACACCGCCCAAACAACTAACCCACGGCACCAAGCACCCCATCAAGTCTTCTCCTGAAAACCTCCAGTGATGGCGACTCCACCACCTCCCCAGGCAGCCCATTCCAATGGGCAATCACTCTTTCTGTATAGAACTTTTTTCTAACATCCACCCTGAACCTCCCCTGGTGCAGCCTGAGACTGTGTCCTCTTGTTATGGGACTGCTTGCCTGGGAGAAGAGACCAACATCCGTCTGTCGACAACCTCCCTTCAGGTAGTTCTAGAGAGTAATAAGGTCACCCCTGAGTCTCCTCTTCTCCAGGCTAAGCACCCCCAGCTCCCTCAGTCTCTCCTCGTAGGGCTTATGTTCCAAACCCCTCACCAACTTTGTTGCTCTTCTCTGGACTCGTTCCAGCAAGTCAACATCCTTCCTAAACTGAGGGGCCCAGAACTGGACACACTACTCGAGGTGCGGCCTAACCAGTGCAGTGTACAGGGGCACAATGACCTCCCTGCTCCTGCTGGCCACACTGTTCCTGATGCAGGCCAGGATGCCATTGGCCCTCTTAGCTGCCTGGGCACACTGCAGGCTCATGTTCAGTCTACCGTCGACCAGTACCCCCAGGTCCCTCTCTGCCTGACTGCTCTCCAGCCACTCTGACCCCAGCCTGTAGCTCTGCATGGGGTTGCTGTGGCCAATGTGCAGAACCCGGCACTTGGATGTGTTAAATCTCATGCTGTTGGACTCTGCCCATCTGTCCAGCCTGTCGAGGTCCCTCTGCAGAGCCTCTCAATCCTCCAGCAGATCAACTCCTGCCCCCAGCTTGGTGTCATCAGCAAATTTACTGATGATGGACTCGATGCCCTCGTCCAGATCATCAATAAAGATGTTAAAGAGCATGGGGCCCAGTACTGATCCCTGGGGCACACCACTGGTGAGTGGCTGCCAGCTGGATGTGGCACCATTCACCACCACTCTCTGGGCTCGGCCCTCCAGCCAGTTCCTAGCCCAGTGCAAAGTGCTGCTGTCCAAGCCATGAGCTGACAGCTTAGCCAGGAGTTCACTGTTGGGGACAGTGTCAAAGGCCTTGCTGAAGTCCGGGTAGACTACATCCACAGCCTGCCCCACCTTCACCAGTCAGGTCACCTGATCCTAGAAGGAGATCAGGTTGGTCAGGCAGGACCCGCCCTTCCTAAATCCATGCTGGCTGGGCCTGATCCCTTGTCTCCTGTAAGTGCTGTGTGATTGCACTCAAGATGACCTGTTCCATAAGCTTGGCTGGCACTTAGGTCAGGCTGACAGGCCTGGAATTCCCTAGCTCATCCAACCGGCCTTTCTTGTGCTCATCATGTGGGCCAGCTTCCAGTCATCTGCAAAATACTGAAGATTTCAAATACAGCTAAATCTTGAAGTAATTATTTTTCCTTCAACCATTACACTAAAACAATATCAACTAGGTCTACTGATTTGGTATGTCATATATTGACTTTTAGTAAGTTTTGCACATATACATTAATAATTGTCAGTACGTTTCGGGTTCACATTTATTTTCACTTTCCCATAGCACAGAAACATGAATGTTATACTTGAGGAACAGAGAAAGACTGTGTAAATATTCTTTTTTTAAAAATTTTTGTCCTTCTGAGGTACATGGGAATTTTGCCTGTGGACTCACCGGTATCATTACCATGCACCAGAGAATTTGTTGAGAAGCTGATTCTGATGAATCAACACAGCAGATGGTGATTTCCATTTTTTAAAAAATAGAAATTAATGGCTTTATGGATCACTTTTTGAAAAGGAGTATGTGAATTGTGTGTATAATTTTATATTATTATTTTTTGCATATGAATATCAGTGTCCTAGTCCAGCTACCCATGAAACATGAGGTCAGTGGAAGCTGGGAGTACTCAATACTAGGAAGATTGTTTTGGAGAGCTGTTCACTTGAGGACAGTGGCAAAGGTTGGGCAAACTTTTAATGGGATTAATATAAGGTCAAGAATGTGTGTAAAGAATTTTTAGAATTAGAACACTACCTATGGTGACACCTTCATTCCTGACCTCCTTTTGAGGCTCTTTCTAAGTGATTAAAGATGCTGTTTCACAAAATGGTTTTAAGTTGATTATTTTTCTCTTAAGTGTTTCTTTTCCTCTTTTTCTCGTACTTCCTCTCCTGGTTCTTTTGCTTATTCTGCTTTTTCTTCTTCATTTTGATAGATCTTTGTTTGTGTGGGGGCTTTTGAGGTTTTGTTTGTTTGTTAATTTTTATTTTTATGAAATCTTCTTACTTTGAATCACCATTACTTCAATGTTATCAACTTGTATTTGTTTTCAGTTCCCACTACAAGGGTAAGAGATCCTTGAGCAGACATCAAAAGTTTTGACGGTGTGGTTGCTAATGGCAGTTCATGTTTGCAGCTTCACAGATGAAAGAATCATCTTCTCTGCATCTTGAAAAGTCCTTTCCTCATTCACTTTAGAATTTGACTTTTATTATAAACTTTACATCACAAACTCATGTCCAAGATTCATAGACCTTCTTAATGATCAGTCTTCCCATGTACCAAAGAATAAACTAGATACACAATATTACAATATCTAGATCATGAGGAAATCAATGTTTAAATTTCATTTGTGTCTGAGAGCAGAGTCATATTTAAAAAGGGATTTTTCTAATCTACTCCAGGTTGAATCTTATCATTGTGAGCACATGACAAACAAACCCATCCTAATTATCTTTGTTGAGCAGCAGCTATGACTAATTATGTAAATGTACTGAGTCCATAGTACTGACACTAAATTACATTAATAACTTTGTACTATTAAGTAAGAATTACTTTTTCTTTTAATGTTTAACGAAAGGAGTCCCCTTGTTACTGCGCCGCTTTAAACCTACAACATTTACATAGACATAGTATGCAAATAATCTAAGTAGAGAATGTGAACAGTTCATGATTTAATATCTTAGTCCCACATAATAACACTTTGAATCCCTCTAACTTCAAGTTATGCATATGCATACACTACTATGAGTTAATGTGAAATTATTTTCTAGGCAAGATTACACATAGATTAGGGAAAATTTAGAGACTCATGATTATGTAATGTAAAGAGACAGTATCATGGTGGAAGTTAAAAAGTGAAAAAAAAATTATACACACACACAAAAGGGAGATACCTAAGAAATCTGATCACCCTCTGCTAGGCTAAGGAGAATGTACTGCAAATCATTAGTTATTCAAGCCAAAAAACCTTTTTAGTTGTGTGTGTGTGTTTTCAGCATATGCTTTGAGACATTTTATTCTGTTTGCACATGGAGTTATGTACAGGATAAGTGCAATGAAAAGGTATCCACAAAGAACAACAGTTCTTTAAGTACTTGAACTGATAATAGTCCAAGAATTCAACTGCAATCTTTATTCTAGGTAAGAGGTAGAAATACTAAAATGTCAGTGCTGAGAAAGAATTGTAAAATTTCTGGACTGTAAGAACTTTTCAACAGTAGTAGAAATTAGTCTTGTAAACAAACAAGCAAACCACAAAGCCCAAACCAAGCAAACAAACAAAAAAAAAACAACCAAGAAACTGAAGAAAAAAAAGAAAAAAAAAAAGGAAGTGTGTTGATTTCCTGATTTTCTGTTGTTAGTTTGGGAGTTTTATGGGATTGGGTTTTTATTTGTTTGTTTGTTGGTTGGTGATTTGTTGTCCTTTTTTTTTTCCATAATTAATTTTGTCTTTCAGTTTTGGTGTTTTCTTTGAGATGTTCAGGTTAATCAAATAATCTTAAATGAGACCAACACTTTATCTATCAGGTAGTAATTGTCAAACATATAGCAAAATTCTAAACTAAATTTAAGTCAACAAAATAATGCCAGTTTATCTCAAGGCAATTTTCCATCATTAAGCTGTAATTACTAGGAATTAATTTGAAATACAAGTATTAAATAAATCCAAGATGTAGGAACTGTGAATTTATAGTAAAGAGATGACAGTGCTTGTGCATTCTTGTCCAACAAAGAAATGAGCTAGGGCAGCCAGAGCAACAATAAATGCTCCTTATTTACTTTCCAAAATTTAATGCAGAAGGCCAGCTGCCTCAAGAGTGTGTATGACTACAATGGATCATCTTGCAACCCTGCAGGGAAACTTTTGTTACATTACCCTTATGAATGCCTGTCCAGCTATCTATGCAGCATGGGGAATAAACAGGAAGAACAAGAAATTCACCATGGACCAGCAATGTGTCTTGTGGCCAAGAAGGGCAATAGTATTCTGGGATGCACTAAGGTGAATGTTGCCAGCAGGTAGATCGAGGTTCTCCGCCCCCTCTACTCTGCCCTGGTGTGGTCTCCTTCTTTGCCTCAATTTTTACTAGCAGGACGGAATGTCTTCTGGACAGTTGGCCTGTAGAGATGGCAGAAGGAGCCAGGGAGCAGCATAGTTCCCCTATGTTCCATGAGCAGGTGATTGGAGCTCTCCTCAGCTGCTTGTATACCCACAAGTCCATGGGACCAGATGGGATCCATCCTAGAGTGCTGAGAGAGCTGGCAGATGAGCTGGGCATGCTGCTCTCCATCATTTTTCATCAGTGCTGGCTCACTGGATAGATCCCAGAGGACTGGAGGCTGGCCAGCATGGTGATCATCCACAAGAAGTTCCTGTTGGTTGAGCCAGGGAATTATAAGCCTGTCAACCTGACCTCAGTGCCAGGCAAGATCATGGAACAGGTTGTCTTGAGTGCAACCACACAGCACTTAGAGGATGGCCGAGGGATCAGGCCTAGCCAGCATGGATTTAGGAATTGCAGGTCCTGCCTGACCAACCTGATCTCCTTCTAGGATCAGGTGACCCAACTGGTGAAGGTGGGGAGGCCTGTGGATGTAGTCTACCTTGACCTCAGCAAGGCCTTTGACATTGTCCCCCATAACAAGCTCCTGGTCAAGCTGTCAGCCCATGACTTGGACAGGAGCACACTGCATTGGGTTAGGAACTGGCTGGAGGGCTGAGCCCAGAGAGTGGTGGTGAATGGTGCCACATCCAGCTGGCGGCCTGTCAGTAGTGGTGTGCCCCAAGGATCAGTGCTGGGCCCCATCCTGTTCAATATCTTTACTGATGATCTGGATGAGGGCATTGAGTCCATCATCAGTAAATTTGCTGACAACACCAAGCTGGGGGCAGGAGTTGATCTGCTGGAGGGTAGAGAGGCTCTGCAGAGGGACCTCGACAGGCTGGACAGATGGGCAGAATCCAATGACATGAGATTTAACACATCCAAGTGCCGGGTTCTGCACATTGGCCACAGCAACCCCATGCAGTGCTACAGGCTGGGGTCAGAGTGGCTGGAGAGTGGCCAGGCAGAGAGGGACCTGGGGGTAATCGTTGATGGTAGGCTGAACATGAGCCAGCAGTGTGCCCAGGCAGCCAAGAGAGCCAATGGCATCCTGGCCTGTATCAGGAACATTGTGGCCAGCAGGAGCAGGGAGGTCATTCTGCCCCTGTACACTGCACTGGTTAGGCCACATCTTGAGTCTTGTGTCCAGTTCTGGGCCCCTCAGTTTAGGAAGGATGTTGACTTGCTGGAGCGTGTCCAGAGAAGGGCAACGAAGTTGGTGAGGGGTTTGGAACACAATCCCTATGAGGAGAGGCTGTGGGAGCTGGGGGTGCTTAGCCTGGAGAAGAGGAGACTCAGGGGTGACATTATTGCTGTCTACAACTACCTGAAGGGAGGTTTTAGACAGACGGATGATGGTCTCTTCTCCCAGGCAGCCAGCACCAGAACAAGAGGACACAGTCTCAGGCTGCACCAGGGGAGGTTTAGGTTGGATGTTAGGAAGACATTTTATACAGAGAGAGTGACTGCTCCTTGGAATGGGCAGCCTGGGGAGGTGGTGGAGTCAGCATCATTGGACGTGTTCAGGAGCCTTGAATGGGTGCTTGGTTGCATGGTTTAGTTGATTAGGTGGGTTGGATTGGTTGATAGGTTGGACGTGATGATCTTGAAGGTCTCTTCCAACCTGGTTTATTGTATTGTATTCTAACTTATAAGCAAAAGCAGCAGGTCTGTAAGCATGTCACATGTAATTAATAACTGCTTTATTAAAGGAAAGGAAGCTTTGTATCTGTGTACAAAAAACTTTGAATAGAGGAAAGAAAAAAAGAATAAATCTCCTTCACAAGTAAAATTTCATGTGTTAAATTTGGCCATGATGTGGAAATAAGGACAACTGAAGAAAGAGTTGCTAAGCAAAATGTGTTGGCAAACATACAAAAGTGATCCTGGGAAGAGGAGAATGAAGACACACCATCAGAATTGCACAGGACTAACTGAGAACTTGCATTTCTAAAAACACATTAAAATTGCCTTCTGTATCCCCATCTTCTTCCTGAAAAAAAAAAACAAACATAAAAATCCACATCCAGAGCAAGAACATGAAGTAAATTCAGTGATATAATTGGAAAGCTCTTGGTATCATTACTGGACAAACAATTATTAGACTCTTGAGACTATAGCCTGACTCAAAATAAACTCTTATTTCTTACTGAAGGTAAACTTAAACTATAAATACTGTCAGAATAACTTGATGCCCCTGTCCTTAAGGAATAGTTGTTTAAATTTCAACTACCTAGATGAGGGCAATCTAGACCCCAATTTGCAAAGCAACATGGAAGTGTAAGATTTTACCTTTTAAATTCATTATCCAATTTTTCCCACATACTGTGCTTTGTTTTTTGTTGTGCAGTTGCCTTGGAACACATTACTAAAATGCTTTTTGATAACAATGCACACTAAGATGTGCTCCAGCTGTGTGTGTACACAGTGAACTACAACTGTTTGTGAGGAACTTTGTCCATGACACAGTTTTGGATAAAAACCACTCAGAACTGAAGGTAGATACCATGTTTTTAGCAGCTAGTGGTTTACTCCACAGTTTTGCACCCAATATGATACAGTAATTAGTAAAATAAACACAGCCAATGAGTTCACAGATATTTTTGGGTGTTCCTAGTGTCTCAATAAAATCATGAAAACTCTAAAACAAGCACAGCCATTCAGATAACCACTTTCACACTGTTATTTTGATTACTGAAAATTATTTTAAAATACTATGAGAACAAATAGATTCATAAACAATATTTTCAGAAGTGTGATGGTTTAGGCTGGGTGCTGGCCCAGATGCCACTGCGCAGGCCACACCTGGGAGGTCCCAAGGGGTGGGCCCAGCCCAGGGGGTGGTCACAGGGACCAGGTATTCCATTCCCATAATGCCCTGCTCCCCTATAAAAAGTCCATGCGGGGTCTTCACTTCCTCTTTCGTCCCCTGCTGCTGCCTAGGTAAAATGGCATGAGCCGCCTCCCTTGGGCCTGCTCAGGCCCAAGGCTGGGTTGGGGGGGAAGAAAGAGCCCTGGGGGGGTTTGGGTGTACCCCCAGGTGGGGATGGGATGTTCTTGGGTATGTGCTGGGATCTCTCTCTTTGTCATGGTGCTTGTGGGTCTCTGTAAAACTTTCATTGTTGTTTGTTATTGTTTTCCTATTTAAACTTTCCATCACTTCTTGCAATCCGTTTGCCTGAGTCGTTATTTCTGCCTGTGGTGGGGAGGGGATCTGCCCCAACCCATTACATTTTGGCGTGCCAACGTGGGGCCAACTGCAGCTCGGATTGCAAAAGATGGAGAGTTTAAATTTAGTTCTGGGCATCGGTTTGGGTTTAGGAAGTTGGGGCTCAGGTTTTGTTGCCGGGGCGACTGTGTGAACTCCTGTGGACTGCAGAAGGATAGCTGGTGCGTGGTCGATGGCATGGAAGTCCCTCCTGTTGCTTGGGAACAGCGAGGGGTGGCTCTTTCTGTGACTTTCTGCCCAGGGTGGCTTAAGAGTGCTCGAGTAGCCTAAGAAGGCGAGACCTGCCTTCTCCTCGTTCTCTGCGGAGCGGCAGGGAGCGGAGGAGGGGCAGCGGCAAGCAGAGCGTGGTCGGCCCGCGGCCGCTGCGGGGGCAGACACCTGCGGCGAGCGGGCAAGCGACTGCTGGAGGTGACTCGGACTCTGCATCGCGGCGACAGAGACGGCACCGCCCGAGCCGGGCTGCGTTCAGGCGGCGGCGGCAGCTGTAAATCTTTCCCTGGTGTTTTCGGGCATGTTCTGAAAACGGCGCCGAGCACCTGGCTCCGCCTCCTCTCTTCTCAGCGAGCTGTGCTGCAGCCGCCCCCTCCGGGGGAGGGCTGTGAACCGGATGCGGTGATGCCTCGGTATGTGAACGCCCCGTGGGGGGGCGATGTGCCTACGATGTGCATTGGTGTAGCTTTGGACTGGCCAGAAGCTGTCGGTTGTGGTTCCCTGGAGGGATGGAAAAAGCGGTCGTGGAGCCTGATTGCTCCGACCGGCTTGCCCCAGGGGTGGAAAAAGCCGCTGAGAAACTGTAAATGCAGATAAAGGCTTGGCTGAGAAGTTGTGAGGTGTTTCCAGGTGACCAGGATGTCCCAAGGAGTCCACAAGGAATTCACACTGCAGGAGAAGGACTGCGTCGCTGGGAGGTTCCATCATATGAGGAAGAACAACTGGAATGGACTGATGCTTGAGCCTGAATGAGAGACTGTGTGGAAGGACGCCCAGAAGAAAACATGGACTGTTGCTAGATATGTCATAAGAAGAGTTCTAATTTGATGATATGTTCTGGGTGCAGGGATTATGGTATGGAATAAGGGGTGGTCTGTGGTGGTTTAGGCTGGGTGCTGGCCCAGATGCCACTGCGCAGGCCACACCTGGGAGGTCCCAAGGGGTGGGCCCAGCCCAGGGGGTGGTCACAGGGACCAGGTATTCCATTCCCATAATGCCCTGCTCCCCTATAAAAAGGCCATGCGGGGTCTTCACTTCCTCTTTCGTCCCCTGCTGCTGCCTAGGTAACATGGCGTGAGCCGCCTCCCTTGGGCCTGCTCAGGCCCAAGGCTGGATTGGGGGGGAAGAAAGAGCCCTGGGGGGGTTTGGGTGTACCCCCAGGTGGGGATGGGATGTTCTTGGGTATGTGCTGGGATCTCTCTCTTTGTCATGGTGCTTGTGGGTCTCTGTAAAACTTTCATTGTTGTTTGTTATAGTTTTCCTATTTAAACTTTCCATCACTTCTTGCAATCCGTTTGCCTGAGTCGTTATTTCTGCCTGTGGTGGGGAGGGGATCTGCCCCAACCCATTACAAGAAGAAATCCTTTTGAATGTCTCAATTAACTAAGTATAACTGAGAGTTTAATAAGGAAAAAATGCATATGTTTACAAGGGAAGCTAGTAAACTCAGAGAGCTCCCAATTATATACAATAATCACCACTCATATAATCCTACTGAAAGCAAAATTATCAATTATCACTGACTTCAGCTTTATTTCAAAAGGTTTTGCTGATATAAGGAGTGAAGCAGTCAGCTGTAATGGTCTTTCTAAACTGAGACACTCCATTATGTCATTTTAGTTTTGTTTCCTTTTGCAGTGAGTGCTGTCACAAGCATCACTCTCTGCTGATTCAGATTTTTGTTTCACATGCCGATTTTGCACCTAGTGGAAATGTGGATACTAAGCTGTATAGTTTGATTGACCCAAAACCTCAGAGCAAAGCAAAGTTCAAATTGTTGAAACACCAGACTATATATAGTTCAATATACCTCACATCATGACACTAATTATCATTTTCTTGGCTTCTGCATGCATTCTATTTTTTTTTTTAAATTATATTAAGGCAGTTTTTCCTGATTGGACTGAGAATAACTAATGAACAAACAAACAGATCTCAAGAGCTTGAATGCTTTAATGTTCCCCAAATGTCAAAATCCACTCATATGTATTCATATGTGGTGAAAATGCAGTTTATTTGTGTGATCCACAGCAAGACCACGATAGTCAATGGAATCTGCCTATTGATCTGGTAGGTGACACAACTGCCTAAAACCCGGAAACTGTAATTCTGATTACTTTCTTCACAGCACAATATCAACATAAACCCATTTCTAACCAGTTTGTGAATCTCAGTTCATCAAAGGCATGTATAGGACCCAACATGAATTGCACTTTTCTATATTCTTGTACAGTATAATGAACAATAAAGCACAGCCCTTCTCAGGCAGTTTGGAATGATAACTGTATCTAGGATTGTGGGTTTTTTATTATTATCTAGTTATACTCTTCACTTTTTTAACATTCTTTGTGCATTTTTGCATTTGTGATATATGAAATGGAAATAAATTTAAGTGATTCCAGTCAGCCAATTTCTGTTGAAGGCTGGAAACTATTATTCCTTTACACTGATCCTTATTTTAAAGGAAAACAAAAGCCAGATATAGTTATTTCTCCTTATGTTGATCTTCCACCCAACTCACACATTGATTACACTAGACCAAACAAAAAAAAAAAAAAAGTAAATATGTTATTTTTATTCCTGTCTGTAAATAAGCTATTTTTAATGTTTTTATTTTCATCTGTTTGTGGTAGGTTGAGAGAGGGCTTAGCTCTCCCTCCTCCACAGAGTAAGAAACCACAACTAGCCCAGTCGAAAGAGCAAGCTATATATTTACAAGCATATATGGAAAGCAGGTTATATATAACACAATATATACAGGTATTTACAATATATACACAGAAATATACAACAAAGAGAAATAACACAACAAAAATCCCTCCCCGAGGGAGGGATCCCCTCCTTGGAACCCACTCTCTCCCCCCCTACCTCCCTTTTTCCCCAAAAAGGGGTTAGAGAGAGAGAAAAGCAAGTTACTAAGGAAAAGAGTTGTTAGTAAGCTTCAAAAGCCCCTGCAGGATTAGTTTTTTGCTTATCTGAAGGCCAACTCCAGCAGTTCGCAGAGAAGCAGGCAGGGAGAACAGGCTGAAACTCCCCCCCCAACTCCCAAAATTGAACTGAACTGAGGAAAAAAAAAAAAAAATTCCAACTGCCTCACAATTTTGTCTATCCACCAATGAAATTCATTTAGAATATCAGAATGTTTTGGTTCTAGTACCGAAAACATTTAGCCAGTGTCTCAGCACTGTTTGTCCTTAAAGGCACAGTGTCAAACGGTCACACTGTTGAAGGCTAAATCCACTGTAAGTAATCTAAATCCCTTACAAATACATGGCAATAAATAGGCAAAGAACATAACACGGAAAACCTGCCCTCCTCCAGCCAGGAGGGTACCCCCAAAACTCTCATCTGCCCCTTCCTCCCTTTTTTCCCTAAAAGGTTTAGAGAGAGAGAGAAGTAATTATTAAGGAGGAAATTCTGTTAGCTCAAAGCATATGCTAAGGGAAGAAAAAAAAAAAATTAGTTTCTTATCTCATTAGCTCAAGATCAGCTCCAGCCAGCACAGAAGAAAGACAGCAGCTGCTCAGGCAGACTGAAACAGACAGACCGACTGAGACAAACTGAACTAAAACTAAAATTTAAAGTTGCATTCTCACTGATCTACCAATGAAATTCATTTCGAACTAACTTTTGTTTTCCATTTCACACAAAAATATTTAGCCAGAGAGTTTCAGTAACTGTCCTTAAAGGTGTAGCCTAAACTGGTCACAATCCTCCCCTTCTAAACAATTTCAATGGCTGTTCATACTGTCCATCCAATCTAAAACAGTATCTAAAATTTGGAAGTAAATTTCATAGTCCATTCTGGCTGTCTTCAGATGTTGCTGATTCAGAAGTCCAAGAAAATCAGGAAGTAGGAAAAACAGAAAACAGTTTGTCTCTTTGCAGATGGAGTGAAGAAAAGGGATCAGGGACTCTCAGTTGACTCAGGGCTCTCAGGGTTCTTGGGGTTTGTGCACCGTAGATTCCTCATGGATTCTTCCTTGGACGCAATGTATCTGTACAACACTCTGAAATTAAACTCTCTCAGCTAAAGTTAGATTTCTTTGGGGAATACTTTCAATTTCACCATTCTCTTGCATTACCCAGTAAGTGTGACCCGGACCTTCAGCTGAAACCACACCTTGGACAGGTTTAGCCTCTCCTGAGGGAGAAAATACTGAAATAGTTTAACCTAACAGGTTCTTTTCTCTAACAACAGGAACTCTATCACCTTCTACTTTCTGTAGCAGATCTGAATGTGCCGGTCCAGATCAATTCACTGAACCTTTACTATTTACCAGCCAGGTTGCTTGTGATAAATGTTTCTCCCAGTTTTTTAAAGATCCACCATCCACAACTTGGAAAGTGGGCTTCAGCAAACCGTTGTAGCGTTCAATCTTCCCTGCAGCTGGTGCATAGTAAGGAATGTGGAATATCCACTCAATACCGTGCTCTTTTGCCCAGCTCTTTACAAGGTTCTTCTTGAAATGAGTTCTGTTGTCTGACTCAATCCTCTCTGGACTTCCGTGTCTCCACAGGATCTGTCTCTCCAGACTGAGAATGGTGTTGCGTGCAGTTGCATGTGGAACTGCATAAGTTTCCAGCCATCCAGTGTTTTCCTCTACCATGGTAAACACGTATTGCTTACCAGACGAGAACGTGGTAGAGTGATGTAGTCAATCTGCCAAGCTTCACCATACCTGTACTTGGACCACCTTTCACCATACCACAAGGGTTAATTCGCTTTGCCTGCTTAATAGCAGCACAAATGTCACAGTCATGGATGACTTGTGTGATAGCATCCACGGAAATGTCTATGGATCTGTCACGAGCCCACTGGTATGTTGCATCTCTGCCTTGATGTCCTGATGAATTGTGAGCCCACCAAGCTAAGAATATCTCACCTCGGTGTTTCCAGTCGAGATCAAGTTCAGAGTCCTTGTCTACTTGAGAAACTTGCCACAGGTCAGCTGCCCAAATGGGTTTTCCTTTCCTCTGCCAGCCATTCTTCTTCCAGTTCTTTAGCCAACCCCACAGAGCATTGGACACCACCCATGCAACGGTGTAGAGATAAAGCTTTGGCCACCTCTCACGTTCAGCTACGTCGAGAGCTAGCTGGACAGCTTTTACCTCTGCAAACTGACTGGATTCTCCTTCTCCATCCTTTGCTTCTGCAACTCGGTGTGTTGGACTCCACACGACAGACTTCCACCTTCACTTGTTCCCAACGAGACAACAGGAACCGTCTGTGAACAAAGCATATTTCTTTTCATCATCTGAAAGGTCATTGTAAGGAGGATCTTCCTCAGCGCGAGTTACTCTCTCCTCTGAAGGTTTAGCACAGTTGGTATCTTCAGGCCAACTTGAGATCACCTGCACCAGACCAGGTCTTTCAAGATTTCCCATTCGAGCTCTCAGTGTTATCAGAGCCATCCACTTAGACCAGGTGGAATCTGTAGCATGATGTGGTGTGGAAACCTTGCCTTTAAACATCCAATTCAAAACTGGCAATCTGGGAGCTAAGAGAAGTTTTGATTCAGTTCCAATTACTTCAGAAGCTGCTTTCACTCCTTCATAGGCAGCTAGAATTTCTTTCTCTGTTGGAGTGTAATTTGCCTCTGAACCTCTGTAACCTCAACTCCAGAAACCAAGAGGTCGTCAACATGTCTCACGTGGAGCTTTTTGCCACAAGCACCAGGTTGGACCATTGTCACCTGCAGCCGTGTACAAAATGTTCTTGATGTCTGGACCATCTTGGACAGGTCCCAGACCCACTGCTTGAACTACTTCTTGCTTTATCTGGTCAAAAGCTGCTTGTTGTTCAGGTCCCCAGTGCAAACTGTTCCTCTTTCGAGTCACATCATACAGAGGTTTCACAATCTGACTGTATCCAGGGATGTGTAGTCTCCAAAATCCCACTATCCCCAAGAAATGTAGAGTTTCTTGCTTGTTTGTGGGATTTGCCATGGTAGAGATTCTATTTACCACATCCACTGGAATGTGTCGGCATCCATCCTGCCACTGCACTCCCAGAAACTGGATCTCTGTGGTAGGACTCTTCACCTTGTATCTCTTGATGGCAAAACCTGCATTCAGAAGAATGTCAGTGGTTTTGTTATCTTTCTCTAAGATTTCCTCAGCAGTTTTACCCCAGACGATGATATCATCGATGAACTGGATGTGTTCTGGAGCACCACCTTCCTCCAGAGCATCATGGATCACTGCATGACAGATGCTGGAGCTGTGGATCCAGCCCATTGGCAATCTGTTGAAATTGTACCTGATTCCTCTCCAGGTGAAAGCAAACTGAGGCCTGCATTCCTCTGCTATGGGAATAGAGAAGAATGCATTAGCAATGTCTATGGTAGCATACCATTTGGCCTCTTTGGATTCCAGCTCATATTGCAGTTCCATCATGTCTGGTACTGCTGCACTCATAGGTGGTGTTACTTCATTCAGGGCTCGGTAGTCTACTGTCAGACGCCAGTCTCCATTTGGCTTTCGCACAGGCCACACTGGACTGTTGAAAGGTGAATGAGTTTTGCTGATGACTTTCTGACTCTCCAACTGATGAATCAGATTCTGAATGGGCAACAAAGAGTCATGGTTGGTTCTGTATTGTCTGTGATGCACAGTCCGAGAAGCAACCGGCAATTTCATGTCCTGAATCTTGTGTTGTCCCAGAAAGTTCAGGTCTAGCAGACAGCTTCAGCTTTTGTCCATCAATTTCTACAGAAGCTACTCCAAAAGCCCATTTGTAACCTTTAGGGTCCTTGAAACGCCCTTCTCTCAGAAAATCTATTCCCAAAATACAAGGTGTATCAGGTCCGGTCACAACTGTATGCTTCTTCCACTGTTTACCAGTTAGACTTACATTAACCTCCACTTTACTTAACTCTTGAGATCCACCAGTGACTCCCAGAATGGTTATAGACTCTGATCCCTGATAATTTGATGGAAATATGGTGCACTGAGCTCCTGTGTCAACCAAGGCCCTGTACTTCCAAAAGTGTGAAGTGCCAGGCCACTGGATGTACACATCCCAATAGATTCTGTTATCTCCATTATCCCTCTCCTCCCCCTGGTGGGAGGCAGGGCACCCCTAATTATGGGGAACATGTCCACAGGTGCAACAAGCACACTGTGCAGTGTTAGAACTGGAGCCACTGTTGGAGCTGTCATAGTTTTCCTGGGGAACTGTGGAAGTAACAGCTACCCTGCTGGTATTGGTACCCTGGGTTCTGCCACTTTGCAGTTCCCTCAGTCTCCTGAAAAGATTAGAAGTTGGTTGACCATGCCACCTGTTCATGTTCTCACCAAACTGATCACGCAGAGTTATCCAAATAGTCCTACGTGATTGCCTTGGTGGTCTGTTTTGGTTTGGTCTGTTATGGAATGACCTCCTTGGAGGACGTCTATTCCTCACAGCTGAAACCTGCACCCACCTGGTGGAAGAATTGGAATTATCTCTTTGTGCCAATTGGCATATGGTGTTCTTAAATTCATCCTTCAGCTCTTTCATGCAATTCTTTATTTCACCAGACAGAATTTCAATGGCTGAAACCAAAGAAACACGTGTCATGCTATCATCCAATTGTCTTAGTTGATCAGTGAATTGGCCAACCGTAGGAGGATCTCCACCATAATTCCTTGTTGCAATTCTGCTTGCCAAAATATTTATGTAATTGGAAGGAGCAAGTTTGATGAGCTTTTTACCAAGATCAGCTGCCACAGGAATGTCATCAGGATTCAGAGTATCATGGTCACCATAGAGTATCTCTCTAACCGCAAATTCCCTCAGATGCTTAATTCCCTCATCTATGGTAGTCCAGGGCTTAGGATTCCATGGAAGATCATCTCGGGAAGGGTATCTCATGAGAACCACCATTAAAAGGCGTATCCACAGATTAACCTTACCGAGAGCCTTGCCTAGATATCTATCTATTCCATTATCCTTTGAGAGAGTTCCTAGCTGAGCTGCTGACTTGTCTCCAACTATTAGAGTTGGAGCACCTGTATCATAACATCTAGCAAGCCAAGATAGAATTGGCTCCTTATCTGTTCTGAGATAGTCTTTTCTTACATTTCGCAATTCCTCCCGGGGTGAAGAGCAGTCGCTTATGTCATCTCCTTGTTCCTCTTCCTTTGCCTCCTCTTCCTCAACTTGTTGTCCAAACAACCTCTCTGTCACTCTCTCAAGGATCCCTTTAAGCTGAGAAGCACCACCACTAGCTGCTGTCCTACCAAGAGATGCATCTCGATCCTCTGATGATCTCAATAACTCAGCTATATTTTTAAGACAAATTTTCTCTTCCTCCCCAGCAGAAGAACCTTGCTGTGCATCCCCGTCAGCTCCTGAATCAGCTTTAGTCTTACCCCTCCTTGTTGTTAAAACTGTTACTTGCTTTACTGGAGCTGTGTTTGGGTTTCCAGCTGCCTTATTATCAGAAGCTGATAAGCTTTGAGACAGATTAGCTGCTTTGGAGGATGCTTCCGCTCCTGCCATGGAAGAAGGAGGAAATGACTTTGCCTCGTTAATGGTGGCTGCCAGGGACACAGGAGCCGCCATGTTTGGGGCAACTGCAGACCCTGGCTTCTTGCCAGAATCATTAGCAGTGCCGTTCAATGCTGCCTTGCCGATTGACTTTTTAGCTTTATCTTTAACTGGCACAGATTCCCCATTATCATCCTCACTGGATGTTCCTGAAACAGAGCCAGGGTGGTGTTTTCGTCTCTTTGCCCTCCGTTTAATAACAAAACATGCCTTAGACACTTTTTTCTCCCGGTACAGTGCTACCAACAAATACACATTAGTTATCAACAGCAGCAGGACTACACACATCAAGAAAATCAGCTTTGGATCCCAGCCATCACTTAAAATTACCCTTTCACCGACCAGAATCTTAAACTCTTTTATCTCAATAGGGAGTGTGCTAGATGTTACATTTCTGTATCTTTTCACCCAAAAGAATTTCAGGCACCGATCATATAGTAGTTGCATCTTGTACTTAAACCACAAATATAATTTTTGCATTATATATTTACCTATCTGATAGATAATCATACCCAGGCAATACTTGTAGATCAATACACTGAAGACCAAGAAGAGCAGACGCTCTAAAAGCCAAAACACCTTCATGTTTGCTCGTTTGACTCAAGCAAGCAAAAAATCAAACTATTTTATCACCAAGCCCCAAGTTGGGCAGCCAATATTTTGGTAGGTTGAGAGAGGGCTTAGCTCTCCCTCCTCCACAGAGTAAGAAACCACAGCTAACTCAGTCGAAGAGCAAAAGCTATATATTTACAAGCATATATGGAAAGCAGGTTATATATGACAAAATATATACAGGTATTTACAATATATACACAGAAATACACAGCAAAGACAAATAACACAACAAAAATCCCTCCCCGAGGGAGGGATCCCCTCCTTGGAACCCCCTCTCTCCCCCCCCTTACCTCCCTTTTTCCCCAAAAAGGTGTTAGAGAGAGAGAAAGGCAAGTTACTAAGGAAAAGAGTTGTTAGTAAGCTTCAAAAGCCCATGCAGGATTAGTTTTTGTTTATCTGAAGGCCAACTCCAGCAGTTCGCAGAAGAAGCAGGCAGGGAGAACAGGCTGAAACCTCCAACTCCCCCAACTCCCAAACCGAACTGAACTGAGGAAAAAAAAATTTCCAACTGCTTCACAATCTAAAGCTGAATTTTTGTTTATCAACCAATGAAATTCATTTAGAATATCAGAATGTTTTGGTTCTAGTACCGAAAACATTAGCCAGTGTGTTCCAGCAGTGTTTGTTCTTAAAGGCACAGCCTCAAACAACCACAGCCTCCCCTGGTGCAGCCTGAGACTGTGTCCTCTTGTTCTGGTACTGGCCGCCTGGGAGAAGAGACCAACATCCGTCTGTCTACAACCTCCCTTCAGGTAGTTCTAGAGAGTAATAAGGTCACCCCTGAGTCTCCTCTTCTCCAGGCTAAGCGACCCCAGCTCCCTCAGTCTCTCCTCGTAGGGCTTATGTTCCAAACCCCTCACCAACTTTGTTGCTCTTCTCTGGACTCGTTCCAGCAAGTCAACATCCTCCCTAAACTGAGGGGCCCAGAACTGGACACACTACTCGAGGTGCGGCCTAACCAGTGCAGTGTACAGGGGCACAATGACCTCCCTGCTCCTGCTGGCCACACTGTTCCTGATGCAGGCCAGGATGCCATTGGCCCTCTTAGCTGCCTGGGCACACTGCAGGCTCATGTTCAGTCTACCGTCGACCAGCACCCCCAGGTCCCTCTCTGCCTGGCTGCTCTCCAGCCACTCTGACCCCAGCCTGTAGCTCTGCATGGGGTTGTTGTGGCCAATGTGCAGAACCCGGCACTTGGATGTGTTAAATCTCATGCCGTTGGACTCTGCCCATCTGTCCAGCCTGTCAAGGTCCCTCTGCAGAGCCTCTCTACCCTCCAGCAGATCAACTCCTGCCCCCAGCTTGGTGTCGTCAGCAAATTTACTGATGATGGACTCAATGCCCTCATCCAGATCATCAATGAAGATGTTAAAGAGCATGGGGCCCAGTACTGATCCCTGGGGCACACCACTAGTGACTGGCCGGCAGCTGGATGTGGCACCATTCACCACCACTCTCTGGGCTCAGCCCTCCAGCTAGTTCCTAACCCATCACAGTGTGCTCCTATCCAAGCCATGGATTGACATCTTGGCCAGTAGTTTGCTTTGGGGAACGGTGTCAAAGGCCTTGCTGAGGTCCAGGTAGACTACATCCACAGGCCTCCCCACATCCACCAGGCGGGTTGGAAAACACCTCAGTGATAATGAAGTCCAACTTATTACCTAACACCTCATGACTAACTAAACCATGGCTTCAAGTGCCACGTCCCATCTTTTTTTGAACACCTCCAGGGATGGTGACTCCACCAGTTCCCTGGACAGCACATTCCAATGGCCAGTCTCTCTTTCTGTGAAGAACTTTCTCCTCACCTTGAGCCTAAAATTCTCCTGATGCATCTTGAGACGTGCCCTCTTGTTCTGGTGCTGGTTACCTGGGAGAAGAGACCAACTCCCACCTACCTACAACCTCCTTTCAGGTAGTTGTAGTGTAGTGAAGGATGCTTATGGTCAGGATTGTGCCCCAAACATTTCTGGAACATACTCCTTTGAGGGTTAACCCTCTTTTTGTTTCCCTCTCCTTTCTGGGGGCAACAGGGGGGATCCTGGTGCCACTGAGTCCAGGTAAACAACCTGGGCATAGCATATACTTACACCATATTTGGTCGGTGTTAGTCCATTGGTTAATCTTGCGTTAGCAACAGACTGCTCATTGGGCCAGTATTCACTGGGGCAAATGGTACATAGGGGTCGTTTGGTAAATGAGCCCCTCCCCACATCGTGTTGGAGCCTGTGAGTGTGTGCGTGCCAGTGCTGCTGTAGTCCACCTTGCTCAAGACTCAAGCCAGTGCCCCAAGAAACCTCACGCTCCTTTGCCACCATCACCTTGCTGCGTGCGGTGCTGTGGACATTATCCCATGGGATCAGCCACGATGCGATCCATTGCTGGAGGAGGAGCACCAGTAACCCGTGTGAGCCAACATCGCTGACCTGCCACAGCCCCCCCTCGAGCGGGAGACCTTTGTGTCCTGGGAGAAGCAGCAGCCATGCGGTGCAGCCACGCGGCCAGCACCATTTCCTGCCTCCGTCTTACGGCACATCCGTGCCACGTTTCTGGACTATAAATATTATTAAGGGGAGACCTCACAAAGTCCTCAGCTTGTAAGTCAAGCCTTTCTTTATAGAGTTTCTAGTTAAGGTAGCGTTTAGATTGCCCTGAGTGGAGGGTTGCCGGTCGCCGACCAACCCCCTCCCCCACCGCTTTCTGAATCAGTTTTGATTCTAAGTTCTGTAAATTGTTTGATTCAATTGCCCATATTTAAACATTCTGTAAACATTGTTTCACTAACCAGATATTGATACCTGTGAAGGGTGACTGTAAATACCCCGTTACAGAGTTTATAAATAAATTTAACATATATTTTCATTGGTGTATCTGCCGCTCATTTTCTGAGGGCATATTCACAACATGTAGACAGCAATAAGGTCTCCCCTGAGCCTCCTCTTCTCCAGGCTAAACCATCCTAGCTCCTTCAGCTTCTCCTCATAGGGCTTGTGCTCCAGACGTCTCACCAGCGTTGTTGCTCTTCTCTGGACACATTCAAGTATCTCAACATACTTCTTAAACTGAGGAGCCCAGAACTGGACACAGTACTCAAGGTGTGGCCTAAACAGTGCTGAGTACAAGGGTAGAAGGATTTTCCTGCTCCTGCTGAACACACTATTTCTGATGCATCCAGAAACACTGAGAGATGGCTGATATCATTGCAAAGCTACTATTGGTTGTCTTTAAAATATCACAGTTATGAGGCAATGTTCCTGATGACTGGGAGAAAGCAAACATAACCTCTGCCTCCAAAATGGCCAAGGAAGAAGGCTTAGGCTGACTATAAACCCATTAGTCTCCCATTGAGGCGAGAGAAGGCCATGGAGCAAGCAACCCTAGAAATAATTTCCAAAATACTGAGAACAAGAGGGTGGTTGGGGGTGGTCAGCATAGATTCACAAAGGTAAAATCATTCCTAACCACCTTGACAATTTTCCTTGATGACATGGCTGGCATAATGGATGCAGTGAGATCCATGAATATTAATTAGTTTGATTTTAACAAGCCTTTCAACACCCATAATATCCTCACAGGAAAATTGAAATACAGGCCAGTCAGGTGAACTATCAATTGAACTAAGAGGCAGGTTCCAAATTTTGTCATCAGTGGCATTTATGTTCATTCTAGCTGGAGGCTAGTTTCTACCTTGGTCTAATTGTATCTAATGTCTTCATTAACAATTTGGATGACAGGGCAGAGTAACCTCAGCAATTTTTCAAATTGTACAAAAAAAGTAGGTGGTGTTTATGCACCATATGGGTGGACTCACTGGAACTTCAAGTAATTCAACAACAGTAAGTGCAAAGCCCCGTGTGCCTAGGGAGAGTAACACACACACACGTACACCCCAGAACAGGCTTTGGGTCAGCTAGCTGCAGAAAAGAATCTGTGAGTCTTGGTGAACACCAGGTTGGACAAGAGCCAGCAATGTGCCTTTATCTGTTGCCCTGAACTGCTTTTAACAGAACCACCAGGTTCAAAGAAAATATTCTTAAATTCTCCTCAATAAGAGTGAAGATACTGTTAGAGTATCTGTACTCTTCAGTACAGGAGATACATGGACATATCAGAGAGAGCCCAGTGAAGGATCAGTACAAGCATTCCTTGAATTCATCCGTACAAGCATTCATGAAGCATTCCTTACATGAAGAGCCTGAGAGAGCTGGGACTGTTCAGCCTGATATTTCTTTTTGATGCCTAATGATAGGGAAAAAGCCAATGGGTTTCAAATGAGATGCACAAAATCTTGTTTTAATGAAAAAAAAACTTTTTTTTTTTTTTTTTAAATAGCAACAGTGGCCAGAGGTTTGCACAGGTTGCCTCAGAAAGTTGTAGTCTTTCTATAATTCCTTAGACATATTATACCTGTCTAAAGATGACCCAGAGCAATTCAGCTCCAAGCAAGAGTGGTACTAGATGATCTTCAGAGCTGCTGATGAGCTTCAACCAAGTTTTGTGATACTGAAGTGCTGTGGAGATGTGTGTCAATAAGGCAGATTGGAAAAACTCAAGTACTTCAGTAGAATCTGTTTGTTACTATTCAGCAGTGTTTCTTTGGGGGCCCATATTCTAACAAATGTGCAAGCTGATATGCAAACATAGAATAGCAGTTTTACAGATTGTTAGGGTTCCCTGGTGGCAATTATGAAGAATCGTACAGATATCCTGCTAACTGATACATTTAAAACAACAGGCCATCAAAAAGTGTGTACCTATTAATTTACCTCAGAGTATTTGCTCTATGAATCTAGCCTGCTATTTTACCTTTAAAAAAAATAATAATAAAACCACATTTTTTCCCCTCCTATGCTTTTAGTTTTATTGCAATTATGTGTGACATTTCACAAATGATACAAGTACTTAGTCAGCCTTCCAAGGCATTCATCAAGAGTTCAATCTAAGTAATTATTCAGTATCTGAAGGTACTCTATCACATCAGGTGGAAAAGGATTGAAGTGATATATTACTTTTAAAATATTAATAAAAGAAAGTTTAAGCAGTCTGGAAGAGTAATAGTGAACAATGGATACTTGGTTAACATTCTTTAAATAAAGAATAGAGACAATATTTAGGTAGGAGTGGGACAGCATGATTGATTCAAACCCTGTGAGCCACTATCATCATAGTTTTGGCTATTACTGTAATTCTTCAGAGAGGACTCTATGTCAGTATGAACAGGAAATAGCCAGAAACAGACCAAAGAGTCAGTGTTGTGGATAGTACCACTCAATGCTGTAAGCTACAGTAGGTAACAGTCTTGCCTCTTTCTGTCCTTTTTAACTATCCCTTTTACAAAAAGACACTTAAATTCTTTATTAAAGAAGTATTACTAGATTCAAAATGCAAGTATTCAAAGATATTTGGGAAACAAGAGATGTTTTAAGTGCCAATATATAATACTTGTTACATATATTAATGTTAGATTCTAAATTTAATTTGACTAAAATTCTACTTGTGCAAATATATTTGCCTTTGCAACTGAAAATATTACAGAAAGTTAAGAAAGCCTGTAAACCACCTTAAATATCTTTCAGAGTGAGAGCCTGAATATCTAAGGGAATTACTTATCTTTGTCTATTAAAAGGTATTTATTTCCTCTACATTGATTTGTACAATTCTTAGCATTTGGGTTTCTGCTGTAATATTTCCATACTGTTTTTTTTTTTTAACAATGTCTTCTCAATGACATACAGAAGTGCTTGGTTGCTAGTCCACTTCACAGTGACTATGGAACAAGTACATATGTAGGAGTCTCCAGTTTCGAATTGCAAATATTCTGTAGCTGATAGAATCATGCAGACAAAAGTTAAAGATACAGTCAAACAGAACACTTCTGCCCTTGCACAATAACACAGATTAGAAAGAGACATGATCACATGTCCGTGTAATTTATGTATTCTCAGGAACCCAGGCTGAGAAAGAATGTTGCAGCTGTTTTCTTACCCAGTCTTTTATGTTTCAAAGATTAAAAAAAAAATCTACAGAGTGGATCAGAGCTATATGGTGTCACTGGAAGGAACTGACTTCTTATTCTTCCTCTCAAAGACAATAATTTTAAAAAGTCATTATTTTATTTTTCTTTAATGGAGTTGTTGTGTAAAATACAGGAAGAAGCACCATGTGACTATAAAGTGTGAGTCACACTTCTAAACTACCAAGATTCTTTCTTGTTCTAAAGATTGTTTTCTTTTTAGCCATATGACTTGATGTTCAGCCCTTTAAATGTTGCCTTTTCAACTTGAAAAACTGTGAAAATAATACAGAACAAATTTCTTCTGAAGTCTGCGATCTATGAAGATGCTTGTTTACAGTCTTCAAGTTGCACCAGGGGAGGTTTAGGCTGGATGTTAGGAAGAAGTTCTTCACAGAAAGAGTGACTGGCCATTGGAACGGGCTGCCTAAGGAGGTGGTGGAGTCGCTCACTGGAGGTGTTTAAGAGGAGACTGGATGAGGCACTTGGTGCTATGGTTTAGTTGATAACATGGTGTTGGGTGATAGGTTGGACTTGATAATCTCAAAGGTCTTTTCCAATCTGGTTAATTCGATTCTATTCTCTAAATACAGTTATGTGAGAGAGCTGTAAAAGAAGAAGAATCATACAATGGAATTGCAGCTGTATTCAAAGGAGAAAGGTTCTGCTTTTCTGTATTAACCAATGTTTCATACCATAATAGATTGCTGAGGTTTCAGCAGAACTATATTTGGAAAGCTACTGCAGTGTGCTACTTGGCTATTCTTCATTGTTGTTTATAAAGGTAAACTTATTTTCAGAAAATGAAGATTAAGTACAGGATAACTTTATGTTCCTTAGAAAAGAAATGCATTGCCTCTGCTCAAACTCAGTGAATATATACAGTAATTCAAATTGAAAGATAGAGATTTTGAGGGTATTTCTCTTAAGTGTTTTTGTATTTACCTTAGATTAAAATGCCCTTAAACAACACATGTTCTCATAATCATTATCTGATGAACAAACATAGTGGCTGCAGTAGCATTCTTTTAATAAAGTTGGTAATGACTAATGGACCCTATATTCCTAACTACTTGATGTTAATTTTCTTAATCTACATTCTTATAACCTTAAAATAATAACAAAAGCTGTTCTAATGAATATAAAATGAGCTTTTATGAATACAAATACAAACTAATGCAACCCAGTTCATAGACTAGAGACATAGAGTGCATTACAATGAAGGGCAAGGATTGTTCTAATTTTACTGAAGAAACTGGTAAAGATACCAAAGGAAATTAGAACAAAAGAGTTCAAAAGTTAATAAAAATACCTTGCTACACCCTGTTGAGAAATAAGTAATTCCCTGCTCTTCTGTATGTCATGATTCTGCTTAGTACCAATATTTCCTTGTCGCTGGTTTTGCACAGGGGTTTGCCTATATGAAATGATATAAGATCCTTTCTTTCCAAGCAAATATCTCATTTATCTAAAGTTCTATTTGTAAGGTCTATATTCTGACACTGCCGTGTGGGAAAGCACAAAACACACAATTATAGTTAGGTTTATTTTATCCATAAATGGAAGTTCCAAATGTGGCAATACAAAAGATTCTCCTAGCTAACCACTTAAATGTAAATTCGCCATTCCAAGCCACTAGAAAAGGGGACATTGTAGTGCTACCTGTAGAAAAGAAAAACAAAACAAAACAAAACAAAACAAACAAAACCAAAAGCACACATCAAAAAAAAAAACAACAACAACAAACACACCATTTTTCATGACCATTGATTTAATTATATTTTCACTATTAATCATACTTATGGATTAATCCTCATTGTAAGGCTTTAATATTTAACAAGTTTTCAATATTTCCAAAGGAAGGGAAAAAAAATCTTCTAATTTGTTTTATCAAGAAAAAATAACATGGATTCTTTCATATGTTCCTGGGGTCTTTGAAGTTCCACTCTATTATCAGATACTGACTGTCACGTGGTAGGAACAGAAGGCTCCTATAGGACTATACAGTTGAGATCTAAACATTCTGGAGTGCAGAGAACTTCCTAAAAAATTTCTAGTTATGAAGTATTTTTAGAGAGACCTAATTCTTCAAGATATTGGACTTTTCATTCAACCTGTATTTGCTTTAGAGGGGGACATGGAGCACGTTGTGCCAAATTTGTGTGTTCTATGGCACAAACAATTCCCCTTTGGTTCCTCATGCTGACACTAATTTATGTATATTTTATGCATTATTAACACCATTCAATTTAGCCAGCATTGTAGTGTCAAAGGTTGCTTTATTTGTTTGTAAAAAGGTATATTCCTCAGGCTGACTTACTAAAAATTGTCTCCCTGGTTTTCTAGATTCACCTAAATATCTCTTTGTTCTTAGTGTGGGCTACACTGTAGTTGTACATCAGCTAGTGTCTTCCCAGGAGTTTGCAGCTTTGCAAATATTAATTGTTCAGAGGACTTAAGTGTGATCTTTTTTCACTTCTATTTCTTCACTGGATTAGTAATCTTCTACCAGTTTACTCAAGAACTTCAAATTATATCACTTCCCTGTAATATTAACAAACTTCTAGGCTAAAACTTCTCCATGCATATTCTGGTAAGATCAGGATTTGCACAGGCAGGAATCTAAGGGAGGTCTCAATTCCAGGCAGAATTCAATCCTCAGTTTCCAAAATAGTACTATTTTCAAACAAACTACCTTGTTCACTGTTTAATGAGTTATCAAATCACTGAGATACATCAGTAAAATAAACTTAATTATCCAAATACTGTGTTGATATTGTTAAGAACATGTTATTTCATTATTTAGGTCATTGTTTAATACAATGGCATGATGTGTTTGCTTTATATTTGCACTGCGTTGTATTACAAATAATTACAAAGATAATTTGAATTATTTTCTTCCTGCAGTTAGTGGGATTCTGCACTTTATAATAACCATTTGTGAGGGATTCTTATACAGTGTGTGAAAATTACATCACTCATATGATTCTTGAATAAATAAAACTTTTAGCTAATGAGCATCTGAGTATTATTCTTGTGGTTTTGTTTTGGTTCGTTTTGGTTTGTTTTCAAACAGATTTTTTATCTGCTGGTCATCACCTATGTATGAATCCCTACAGGTATTTTGCAATATGTTTTAGTAAGATAAATGATTCATGCGATTTCACATGAACCAACAATTCCCTTGAACTGTTTGTGTATCTCAAACAGTTTTGATAATATATCTTAAGAAAACTCTAATTGGTTTTGACTATATCAGAATGAAGTTAACATTTGTTTCAATGTAGTGCACTGAATTTCATAATTTTTTTAATTATAATCTGCATAGCTAGAATGAAGTAAGAAGCTTCTATACTTGTGTTTGCTGAAATAAGTCAGTTTAGAGTTTTGAAGCTGTGTTTAGTCTGAGTTCTTGTCTCGCCTTGCCTTCTTTTACCATTTTCTGTAGATGCAAATCCATTGTTTGATGGAAAAACCAACACCATAAAATCCACCACCTTGTTTATCTTTCTGTCTAAACAGCACCATTTTTTGAGGTATATCTGTAGAGAGAGTGAATCTGAGCCATTATACTGCAACCTAAGGGTCATTTCTTATCTTTTATTGTTTTAAGGACTTCTTTCCAAACCTTGTGGCTCCTTTTGTTGCAACAGCATGCGACAACAGCAAAAGTGATGTTAAGTGGTCAGATTATAGTGGACCGAGAAGTAGGTTCAAATAAGAGCAAACATGCAAGAAAAGATTGTTGAAAATGGGAAATAAAAGAAAGAATTCATATTTGTAAAGAAAGCTATGTAGTGCCACAAAAAAAAAAAAAAAAAAGAAGTGGTATAATGACTGGTGATGATTTTTTAAATTAAACTTGTATTAAATTATGGCACTGTACACATACCTAGAAGTATAATATTGAAGAAAATGAACCAGGGCAGAAGTCAGCTCATATGTGAAAAAGCCATTCTATGATGGTTGCTTGGGCAACAGAAACAGCAAACAACACAGAGGGTGGAGTGGAGTGAAAACACTGCAACCAGGCTCTGTGAGATCACTGCATGAATGGGAAATGGATACTAATTTGGAACTGATAAGCTGTATATTTGCTACTGTGCCCAACAATGGTCATTTCTTTGACAAAATTTTGTTCATTGTGTGAACTTTGCTCATTATAAACTCAGTACAATATCAAAATCACCTCCATTCAAAAGGTTACCTGCCTCCAAGATCTGACTACCTCTCACTCCACTTGTGCTCTGAATTTTTCCTGTATATAATTTAAAAAGTGAAGTGAAAGAATTGTACACCAAAATCATAGAATCATAGAATTGTTAGGGTTGGAAAGGATGTCAAGGATCAGGTTACACAGAGCCACATCCAGCCTGGCCTTAAAAACCTCCAGGGATGGGGCTTCCACCACCTCCCTGGGCAACGTGTTCCAGTGTCTCACCACCCTCATGGTGAAGAACTTCCTAACATCCAATCTGAATCTATCCATTTCTTGTTTTGTTCCATTCCCCCTAGTCCTATCATTACCTGACACCCTTAAAAGTCCCTCACCAGCTTTCTTGTAGGCCACCCTTAAGATACTAGAAGGCCACAATAAGGTCTCCTCAGAGATTTCTTTTCTTCAGACTGAATAGCCCCAACTCTTTCAGTCTGTCCTCATAGGAGAGGTGCTCCAGCCCTCTAATCATCACCATGAATGTGGTGAGACACTGGAACAGGTTACCCAGGGAGGTGGTAGAAGCCCCATCCCTGGAGGTTTTTGAGGCCAGGCTGATGTGGCTCTGAATAACCTGATCTAGTGTGAGATGTCCCTGCCCATCACAAGGGGGATTGGAACTAGATGATCCTTCACATGCCTAGATGATCCTAGATGATCCTGATCATCCTTGTGGCCCTTCTCTGGACATGTTCCAGCACCTCCAGATCCTTCCTGTATGAGGGGCTCCAGAACTGGACACAGTACTCCAGGTGGGGTCTCACCAGAGTGGATTAGAGGGGGAGAATCACTTCCCTCAACCTGCTGGCTATGCTCTCTTGATGCAGCCCAGGATATGATTGGTTTTCTGGGCTGCAAGTGCACACTGGTGGCTCCCGTTGAGCCACCAGCACCCCTAAGTCCTTTTCTTCAGGGCTGCTCTCAAGCCAGTCACTGCTCAGCCTATTCAGCCTGTTCAGTGTTTGGGATTGCCCCAACCCAGTGCAGAACCTTTCATTTTGTCTTGTTGAACCTCATGTCTTGGTGTCATCAGCGAGGGTGCACTCAATGCCACTGTCCCTGCTGCCAACAAAAAAGTTAAACAACACTGGTCCCAGTATTGATCCTTGAGGGACTCCACTTGTCACTGGCTTCTGCTTGGACACAGACCCATTGACAGCCACCCTTTGAGTGTGGCCATCAAGCCAGTTCTTTATCCACTGAATGGTCCATTCATCAACTCATACTGCAGCAGCTTGAAGACCAGGATGTGGTGCAGGACAGTGTCAAAGGCTTTGCTCTGGTCCAGGCGGGGTAATGGAGTGGCTCAGTTGGTAGCACATAAGACCCTTAATGGGAAGGTTGTGAGTTCAAGCCTGCAGTGGGCAGTAGTGACAAGTTGGACTTGATGATCTTTGAGGTCTCTTCCAACCTTAGTGATACTGATACTGAAATTATGTCAGTTGCTCAGCCTTCATCTGTTAGTATGACCTTGTCATAGAAGGCCACCAGCTTTGTCAGGCAGGATTTGCCCTTGGTGAAGCTGTGCTGATTGTACCCAATCACCTCTTTGTTATTGTGATGGGTTAATGCCCATCCTGAAAACAGGGTGTGGAGGGCTTGCAAGTGCTTTGCCTTCCCTGCAGGGAGTTTTCCCCCTGGGAAACTGAGTCTGTCCCACTCCCTGCCCAGCTAGGGCATAAAGGAGAGGACATTGCAGCCATTAGCTCCTACAGCTACTACAGCTGCCTTCCTGCTCCTCTGCCACGTGGTCAGGCCTGATCCTTCTCCCTGCTGCCTCTGCACCTCTTCGGAGAGAGACTGGCTTTGTATACTTTTTTTTTTCCCCCCCTTCCATCCATCCTTGTTCCTTGCCCTTGTGAACCTTATCTGTTATTGTGTTTTATATATATATATATATATATATTTGTTATATATATATTTTATATATATATATTTTATATATATATATTATATAATATATATTTTAAAGAAAACTCTTTACCTCCCTATTTCCAAGCCAACTCCAAATTATTGCTTGTTGGATTTGCTCCTTCCCTTTTTCTTTTTCCTCTCTGTTGGGAGGGAGGAGGAGGGAGCGAGGGAGAGATTCTCAGCCTTGTCCCCATCTGAGCTCTTAACTCCCAGTTAAGGCTCAAACCACTGCAGGTATTCTTCTGCCTCAGCAGTGCCTCCAGGAGGATGTGCTCCATGATCTTACTGGGCACAGAGGTGCCCAGAACTAGCCTATAGTTCCCTAGGTCATACCTCTCTCCCCTTTTGAAAATAGGAGTTATGTTTCCCCTTTTCAAGTCAGTGGGCACCACCCTGGACTGCCACAACTTTTGGAATATAATAGAGAACAGTTTAGCAATCTCATCTGCCAGTTCCCTCAGCACCTGTGGGTGTATCCCATCGGGTTCCATGGACTTGAACTCTTTCAGATTCTTCAGATGGCCATGAACCTGATCTTCACTCACAATGGGCAATCCCTTCCATTATCTTCCATTATTCTGTAAGTGTGGCTGGATCCCTTGCCAGTGAAGATTGAGGTAAAGAAGTAATTGAGAACCTCAGCCTTCTCCATGTCACTTGTCACTAGTTCAGTTGTTTCCTTTCTGAGGGGACCCACACCTTCCCTAGTCTTCTTTTTATTATTAATATGCCTACAGAATTTTTTACTGTTCCTCTTGATCTCCCTGGCTAGATCATAATAGAGATATGTGAGGTATGTATGACTAGAGTCACCCACACTAGACCTGAAAGGTAAAAATCATATAAGAAGGCTTGAGGGAAGACACCATCAGGGAACACACCACCACAGACCACCTGTAACTTCTGGGATCACTTAGCAGATTGAGTCTCTTTTGCCCTCATAGGGACACCTTTGAGTAAGTTTTGAACTCTTGCTTATACTGAGTGGTTCCTAAGGGAAACTTATACATCTCTATAGAGTTGTTTTCTGACTTAATGTATTTGTAGTTACAGATTTTGAGCAGAAAAGTAGAAAAATATAAATAAATCACTACTGGGTGTGAAAAGGAAAACAAAAGATTATTCTAAACAAATTAATTGGATAAAAGCTATGTTATTAATATTTTTGATACTTGCATATGCTTTACAGACAGTGTATTTATCACAAGCAACCAGTAAGTATCTGTACTGTTTCTTCAATAAACTTAATGTTCATTAAGATAGTTGTAAAAGTTTCTCGTTGAATACAACCTTTCTCCTTAAGTGTAGCTGTGAGAATTCATGAAGCATGACTTGTCTGAAATTGCAGTGCACTATTATTGCATATTTAATCATGATAGTTGAATATATTGAAGGTGAATAGACTCATAGCACTGAGTTTGGTATCACCCAGAATCTAAGCCTAGATGCCCGCAGCCCTTCTAGCATCTGAGGACAAGCTGGAATGCAAGGGGGTTCATTTTCTTCCAAACTGCTTTAATGCAACAAACTTATACAACAGGATTGAATTAGAGGTCACTTGACTGAACAAAAGAGGTAGAAGGATTGCTGTTATAGTAGTAGTTTAGATAATTTAGGAAGGAAAATCAAAGGACAAAAACCTGATAATTTCAATACTTGAGATGCTGGCCACTACTAAAGAATAAACATAAATTGGTGAAGCCTTTGATGTGAAGAAAAAAATGATGAGGAGGTAAAAGTCACAGCAAGGTTTCAAATTGTCATATGAAGTTATACTGTTTTTTTTATAAGACTGTCACATCAAATCTAATTGAGAATGAGTAGTCCAGCAGTATCTGTGAATCCTAAGTCCTCTTGGAATCTATAGCGTTTTATTGTAATACAGACTTCATCCCCAGTGAATCTACAAATATAATACTTTTGCCACAGCAATTTTCAGAACAGTATTCCTGTGCACTTTTCTCAAACCACGTTTGGAAGCAAAGCTTATATTTTATGTGTTATATTAAAACTTCATATAATTTCTAACTATGAAGTATTAATGTTAGGTGTATGTAAACAAAGATTGTAAAAGACTGTTGTGGTGGTTTTAGGCTATGCTTTTAAAAGTAGTTACAGATTTTGAGCAGAAAAGTAGAAAAATATAAATAAATCACTATTGGGTGTGAAAAGGAAAACAAAGTATTATTCTAAACAAATTAATTGGATAAATATCTATAATAAGACGGGCTGTACCATAACAAGTCTCTCTCTTCTTTTCTTCTCCTCTAATCTTGGCTGTTTTGCTTCATTCGGGAGAGATAATCTGCTTGTTGTTCAGCCTTGGCTAAGTCTTACCCACTGCTTTTCTCTCCGCTCCTTTCTCTCTTGGGACAGAGCAGGGGGGAGTCAGGGGGTGTGAAGTAAGGGGGGGCAGGGGGTAGTGGAATGGCTTGCCTGGACTCTGACCAGGCGAATTTTCGTGTTGTTTGCTAATTGTAAATATCTGTATAATATTGTGAATACTATATATTTTGTACATACTCATTGCATTCCAACATACAGTGTAGATTTTGCATGTAAATACAGCTTTTTTTTGCTTCTAACTGAGTTGGTCTGACAAAGTTAATGCTGGGGCAAAACTTCAACCAACCACAACTGTTAAATTTATCTCACCAAAATGACATAAAGACAAAATATCTCACCTTTGATTTATTTGCATGTGGCAGTTTTAGGCTGTGCATAGGAAACATTTTCACAGATTGAGTAGGAAAGTGGTAGAATGTAAATAAATTACTATTGGATGTGAAAAGGAAAATAATGATAAGGTCTAAATAATCCCATTGTTCTGATAGCTAACATAAAGTTAATTGTATAAATTAACTTTCTTTTTGCTCCATCAGATACTAGTTGGTGCTTTAATTTAGCTGTTGCTTTTGCTTAGCTGTGGCTGACCTTGGCTGCATTCCTGTTGTGGCTAAGTATTAACAAGCAACTGTTTGCTCTTCTCTTTCCCTTTTCCCAAGTATAGGGTTGGGGAAGGGAGCAGAGAGGGTGTAGCTGTTGGTAACCCCCTGGTTTTGTCCAGGGGGGTTTCTTGTGTTGATTATAAATTGGAAATACGTGTAAATATTGTATGTTTTGTACATATTAATTGTATGTTTTGTACATATTAATTGTAAATATAGCTTCATTTGTTTTTCAATTGATCTGGTCTGGCAATTTTACTTTGGGGGGTAATTTCAACCCACCACATTGCACTATAGAAAACTTGTTTCCAATGGACACTGCAATGAAATGTTTAAGTTAATATGTAATGATATCCTATAATATCAGTTTCACATCATTTTAATTATAACACAATTTTTAGGTTCTTATGTAGTTCAGATGAGAAAGCTGGATTCTTGCCTCATAGAGGTTAATGAAATTCAGTTGAGATTTAGAGAGCCAGATGTTATTAATGACAGAGGGGACTGGATGTGGCACTTGGTGCCATGGTTTAGTAGTCATGAGGTCTTGGGTGACAGGTTGGACTTGATGATCTTTGAGGTCTTTTCCAACTTTATTGATTCTATGATTCTATTCTATGATTCTATGAAATTGGTGGGATCTACATTTAACACCAAAGGTTGCAGAAGACAGTAATTTTCTGATTCAATATCCAAGACAGAGGTGCCATACTGTTAATAAAAGAAACATTAAACCCCTGAAATATCATTCTTGTGATGAGGGGCCCAAAACTTAACCCAATATTCCAGCACTGGTGTGGCCTCACCAGTGCTGAGTACAGAGCCCCAATCACTTTCCTATGCTTGCTGTCCACACTATTCCTAGTATGGACCAGGATGCTGTTGGCCTTCTTAGCCACCTGAGCACATTGATGTGTCATGTTCAAATGGCTATCACCTAGCACACCCAGGTCCTTTATTTCAGCCACCTGTCCAGTCACTTTGCCCCAAGAGGTTGTTGTGACCCAAGAGCAGGACCCAACACTGGACTTTGTTAAACCTCACACAAATTACCTTGGCCTATTGAACCAGTCTGTCCAGAACCCTCCACAGAGCCTTCCTACATGTGAGCACATCAACACTCCCACTCAATTTAGTGTCATCTGCAAACACACTGAGGGTGCACTCAATCCTGTCATCCAGGCCACTGATAAAGATGTTAAAGAAAACTGGCCCCAAAAGTGCACCCTGAGGAACACCAATAGTGACTGGTCACCACCTGGATTTGATTCCCCTCACAACCACTCTTTGTGCCTGGCCATCCAGCCAGTTTTTCACCCAGCAAAGCATCCACCAATCCAAACCATGAACAGCCATCTTCTCAAGGAGGATGCTGTTTGAGACAGTGCCAAAGGCCATACTAAACCTCCACTCCTTGGTGGACAGGGAGGGGAATGTTGTAACAAAAGATGAGGAAAAGGGAGAGGTACTTAACACCTTCTTTGCCTCAATTTTTAATAGCAGAACAGAATGTCTTCCAGACAGCTGGCCTCCAGAACTGGCACGAGGAGCCAGGGAGCAGCAAAATCCCCCTGTGTTCCAGGAGGAGGTAGGTAGAGATCTACTCAGCCGCTTGGATCTCCACAAGACCATGGGACCAGATGGGATCCATCCTAGGATGCTGAGAGAGCTGGCAGATGAGCTGGCCAGGCTGCTCTCCATCATTTTTTAGCAGTCCTCACTCACTGGAGAGGTCCCAGAAGACTGGAAGCTGGACAAAGTGGTGCCCATCCACAAGAAGGTCCGGTTGGATGAGCCAGGGAATTATAGGCCTGTGAGCCTGACCTCGGTGCCAGGCAAGATTATGGAACAGGTCATCTTGAGTGCACTTACAAGATGGCCAAGGGATCAGGCCCAGCCAGCCTGGATTTAGGAAGGGCAGGTCCTGTCCTGCCTGACCAACCTGATCTTCTATGATCAGGTGACCCGTCTGGTGGATGTGGGGAGGCCTGTGGATGTAGTCTACCTGGACCTCAGCAAGGCCTTTGACACTGTCCCCCACAGCAAACTCCTGGCCAAGCTTGCAGCTTGTAGCTTGGGCAGGAGCACACTGCATTGGGTTAGGAACTGGCTGGAGGGCCAAGCCCAGAGAGTGGTGGTGAATGATGCTACACCCAGCTGGCGGTCAGTCACTAGTGGTGTGCCCCAGGGATCAGTGCTGGGCCCTATGCTCTTTAACATCTTTATTGATGATCTGGATGAGGGCATTGAGTCCATCATCAGTAAATTTGCAGATGACACCAAGCTGGGGGCTGGAGTTGATCTGCTGGAGGGTAGAGATGCTTTGCAGAGGGGCCTCGACAGGTTGGACAGATGGGCGGAGTCCAACGGTATGAGATTTAACACATCCAAGTGCCAGGTTCTGCACATTGGCCACAACAACCCCATGCAGAGCTACAGTCTGGGGTCGGAGTGGCTGGAGAGCAACCAGGCAGAGAGGGACCTGGGGGTACTCGTTGATGGTAGGCCTGCAGTGAGCCCAGGCAGCCAAGAGGGCCAATGGCATCCTGGCCTGCATCAAGAACAGTGTGGCCAGCAGGAGCAGGGAGGTCATTCTGTCCCTATACACTGCACTGGTTAGGCCACACCCTGAGTCCTGTGTCCGGTTCTGGGGCCCCCAGTTTAGGGAGGATGTTGACTTGCTGGAGCGTGTCCAGAGAAGGGCAACGAAGTTGGTGAGGGGTTTGGAACACAAGCCCTGTGAGGAGAGACTGAGGGAGCTGGGGTACCTTAGCCTGGAGAGAAGGAGACTCAGGGGTGACCTTATTGCTCTCTGCAACTACCTGAAGGTAGGTTGTAGACAGGCAGATGTTGGTCTCTTCTCCCAGGCAGCCAGCACCAGAACAAGAGGACATAGTCTCAAGCTGCACCAGGGAATGTTTAGGCTGGAGGTTAGGAGGAAGTTCTACACAGAGAGAGTGATTGCCTATTGGAATGGGCTGCCTGGGGAGGTGGTGGAGTCACCATCATTGGAGGCGTTCAGGAGGAGGCTTGATGGGTTGCTTGGTTGCATGGTTTAGTTGATTAGGTGGTGTTGGATAATAGGTTGGACACGATGATCTTGAAGGTCTCTTCCAACCTGGTTTGGTCTATTCTATTCTATTCTATTCTATTCTATTCTATTCTATTCTATTCTATTCTATTCTATTCTATTCTATTCCCTTCTAATCAGAATACGCAAGAGCAAGAGAAGGTCCCTGAGCCTATAGACATAAAAGCAGGCAGGTGCAGCAGAGAACCAGCCTGTGTCAGGGTGCAAAGTATAAGGACAACCCAGCGCCATCATGGGAGCAAGAGAAAGAGGAGTGCTCTGGCTTTGGAAGATGGCAAAGGACGAACGGTGTTTGAACCAAGCAGAAGGCCTCAGCAATGTAAGGAAAATATCTCTCTTTCTGTCCAGTTCTGTATTTCATCTGTGAAGGAACTTTTCTGAGAGGTTCGTCATCTCAAGAACATGTTCCACTCCTCAGCTCTATGGTCCTGTGTTTCAGCCATGAAGAGCAGGCATTTCCCTGTCCAAGGGAGAGAATCTGGGAGGTGTACCCCACAGCATACCCTGTGGTTTTACTTGAGTGACCATTGCATGAGTGACATGAGAAGTGGGATGGAAAACACACTTCAGTCCTGACTGCACGAGTAGGTGAATTACAGGCAAATACTTCTCTGAAGAATACTGCCCTAGTTTCCAGTAGAAAGTCACCCAAGAAGAGCAGATGAGATAATACTACATTGGATCCTTCTGAAGGGACTTCCAATTCATCATCACAAGATGCAAGTGGTTCCAGTCAGAATTAGAGGGGCCCTACCTCCACCAGACAGAGGAGGTGGACAACTGGGCTTGTTGGGCTGTACAGAATGGGTGGCTTGACAAGTTGGGGGAGTGGAACTCATCTGTATTTCTGATGTTACAGGGAGATCTCTGTACCTGGATGAGTTTGAAGCTGAGCATTGGAAAGCAAGACAGTTTGTTTCCACTTGGAGGTGTGTAAGGAGTCACTGGAATCGACTGCCCCAGGGCTGGACACACAGCCCCACCATTTGGACTGGTCATGGACTGATCTGTACCATACTAGAACAGGGTGGAGCTCCAGAGCTTTTGCTGTGAGAATTCTCCTGTGCTCTGCAAAGTGACCTCATTTAGAGTGAGAATTATTAGCAAATTATTTATGATGTACATTTTTTGACATTAATTACTACTGGGAATGACACAGACAGTATAGGATAAGGGGTGGAGAATGTCATGGGTTAAGTTGAATCTGGTGCTGATATTCAATCCCACACTGCTGTCATGTAAGATTCAAAATGAAAGTTCTGGCTGGAGTAAAGTATCCCGGGGCTTGAAGTTCAGATTCTAACATGAAGAGCTCCCTGGTTTTTAGTTTGACACTTTCTTCTTCCTGCTGGTTTCTGTTGTGCTGTTTCAGCAAATAGGCTAAGGTAATTGTGCATTGTGTTATCTCATTTATATTAAACTCTTATCTCAACTCTTTATTTCAACCCAGAATTTTTTATATGCGTGTTACTCTCCCCATTTCTGTGTTGGTGGGAAACAGGCCGGTTAACCCACTTACTGTGCATTAACCTGTTACATAACAGCAATACATTTTCGAGGTGACTATAGGTCTGTGATTCATATTCCACATGCACTTTATATTTAATAATTATTCCCTATATATTTTAAGTCTAATAATCTTATTCAGTAGGTGAAAAACAACAAGCAAACAAATGTATTCCCCAGGCTGCTTTCAGGACTTATGTTCAAGACCCCTCATCAGCTTTACCACCCTTGCTGTCTAGTTCATGAAGAACTGCAGCCTACAGGGAAGACCCACGTTGGAGGATTTTGTGAATTATTGTGGTGGGTTGAGAGAGAAGGCCCAGCTTCCCCTCCCCCACTAACTAGGAATGGGAAAAAACAAAACTCAACTAGCTCAGCCAGTGAAGCAAAGGGAAACGCCGTATTTACAAAGCAATGACCGACGCAGGGAATTTATGTACACAAATATACAAGATTTACAATATATACAAAAATATACAGCAAAGGGGGATACAGGAACTAAACCCCTGGACAGAGGGGGTTCCCCCCTGCACTCTCTCTCCCCCCTACCTCCCTTTTTCCCAAGAGGGTTAGAGAGAGAGAAAAGGCAGTTATAAGGAAAGAAGAATTTTAGTAGCAAGAAATATTAGTGCTGAATTAATGCTTATCTGTTATTTGCGGCCCTTCTGGCCAGATGCCCAGTAGCAGACAGCTGGAAAGGGGTGAGTGAAAGGAACCGAACTGCCAAAAGTTCCAGCTACACTGAAACTTAAAATCATACTCCCACCTATCTGCCAATGAAATTTGTTTAGAATACAATATATTTACAAAACATTTAGCCAGCACTGTCTCTTTCTTAAAGGCACAGCCTCAAACAGTCACAACTATCTTCTATGGGAGGTACCACACACTGGAACATGGAAAGTGTGTGAAGAAGAACAAAGGAGGAAGGAATGGCAGACACATTGTGTAATGAACTGCTTGTCAACACAATTCCCTATCCACTTGTGCTGCTTAGAGAACTGGGAGGAAACTTGAGCCTAGGAAGAAAGGGAAGAGGAGAGAGAAGGGGTAAGATTTGATTTTATTTCTCAATATCTTTCTCAGATTTTTTCTGGCAGTAAATGGAGTTAATTTCTCCAAGTCTGCTTTCTCATGACTGTCACTGCTGAATGATCTCTCTGGCCTTGAACTGACCCATTGAAGCTTTTCTCATATTTTTCTCCCCCTGCTCAGCTGGGGTGGTGAAGTGAAAGAATGGCTTTGGTGGGCATCTGGCATCTAGCTGTGGTCAACCCACCACACAATCATATTCCATTATGTCATTTCACTATAAAACATTAGAGAAATACATATATTCATTCTGTCCTATATTTCCTTGAAACATATTGCTGAAGTACATTCATCATTGATCTGTTTCAAACAGAGATCATAATCAGCCACATTCAGCAGTCAGCTGAACAGAAATTCTAAAATAAAATCACAGTTTAACTGTATACAGTATACATTAACAGTATACATTGGGAATTATGTTTGGATTTCCATTTTCACTTGTTGGTAAAAAACTAACTTACATTTTCAGATAAGGACCACAGATTTTTACATTATAAGCTAGTCTGAAATACTATGCTTAACTTTTAATATATGATACTACACTCCTTTCTGATTTATCTGAAAAGGTTTGGTCAATGTTGAGGATCACTTACCCTTAAAACCAAATACAGAACTACTACCTCTCAAAGTCAAAAATATTTAAATAGTACCTCTGAACAAAAGGACTGAGTTTTAGCATAAATCAGAGTACTATAGCAAGTTCTCTTAAGCACTACCTAACATTTCAACAGTAAAAGGATTTTTAACAATAATGCTATAATTTTCTAGATCACAGAAAATCTTAAGCCACTCACATTAATTAAAACAGAAAAAATAATATACATTTGTAACTGCAAGAATTCTGAATGTGAGACTACTGTTGTATGTTAACAATATTGTAACAGAGTAGTTATAATAAGGACAGAGAGAAATGAGGATAGAGTTTCATTTGGCACTGTGGTAGTTTTAGACTATGCCTAGAAAATTTTCCACAAATCTTGAACAGAAAGTAGTGGAATGTAAATAAATTACCATTGGATGTAAAAAAGGAAAATAGCAATAAGATCTTAATTTTTCAACTCCTTTGCTCTAGCAAGTACTAACTGGTGCTTCTGCTAGTTTCCTGACCTTGACTGCATTCTTTGTTGTGGCTAAGTACTAAACAGCCTACTCTGTTTTTCTCCTTCTTTCTCTTGTCCTGGGTAAGGGGGGGAAGAGGGGGAAGAGGAGGAAGCTGTTGGTAACCCACTGGTTTTGTCCTGGAGGGCTCTTGTGCTGTTTGTAAATTGTAAATATATTTAAATTGTGTATATTTTGTAAATATTAATTGCATTTCTTATTCTAGATTGTAGTTTTGCTTGTAAATATAGCTTCATTTGCTTTCAACTGAGCTGGTCTGTCAATTTTGTGTTGGGGGAATTTTAACCCACCACAGGCATCACTCATGAAACACAGGTGTTTCAAGCTAGAAGAATGAAACAGTAGAGTTTTCAAGGAGCCCAATACCAAAAAATAAGAAGAGAAAGCCAGTGAGATCAAAGCAAACATTCTTCTGGTTCACTTTCCTCTTAGTAAGAGAAAGTTATATTTCATTTGTCAAATTATTTCCCCTTTAACATTGTTGAAGACACTTAAAATATATTCAATTTCACATGTGACTCCAACTTTTGTCTTTTTTTTTGCTTTTTTATAACCACTAAAGTGAGTGTAATTATGTTAAATATTCCACCTGTACTCTGCTTCCTGTAGGCCAGAGGTCAGTAAGAGTTCAGTTAACCTGTGACTGCTGACACATACCTTAGAATTAGGCATACAAAGGTGACAAGTAGTCAATAACCACAGAATATGAATGTGCAACCAAAGCTCTCTACTGACTCTCAAAAAAGTCAGAAAAATACCCAGCTGGTGTATATTTAGAATCCATGCCAGACTACACTTCATTATCTCTGTGAATCTGCAGACTAATATACATAAATAAATATATATCTCTTTTATTTTACAGGCATTTTCACTGCAAAACCTAGGTATTTTTTAAACAGAGCACATAACAAATACCAGAACAAATGAAAAAAAATCTTTTACAAAATCATAATATTTTTGTCTATTTTTATACAAATATTCCATGGGAAGGAGAAAAAGGAAAATATACTGTGTTCTAGTGAAAGTGTCCTGTAAAAAATTCCCGGGAAGATTTTCAGAAGGACAGGAATTTACTTGTATAACACAGTTATTTCTGATTGTTGCATTTTTGGCTTCTTTTTAAAAGTCAGAGTATCACAGACTGATGGATAAACTCGTTGAGTTCCCAAACTTATGATACTCTCCTTACATCACCAGTTAACAGGGCATAAAGTCTAAAGATGTAACTCAGTTTTCCCAAATCATATTATGCTTCCTGATTCTGATTTGTAAGTTTATAATTAAGTAAAGATGTATGAGGGCAGGCTAAAGTGATTATTTCATCCTTTTAAGTCTGATGCTCTGTCAAAATAAAGGGACAGGCGAGCACAAATTGCCATAGCTTGTCTTAGTGTGATGCAAGTAAGCAGTAACTGTGAAAGCAGTTTTCAGCCATCTTGCACTGACACACCCAAAAGGATTTTTTCCAGACAAAATTAAAAATTATATAACTGCTTGCAGGAATCCTGTCTACCAATCCTGGATGCAGATCACCTTGTGATTACATCATGAATCAAGATGTGCCCCAACAAAGGATAACCAGACTGCAGCTGGCCTACAACAATGTCCCAAGGACCCAGCCATCACACCTTCAGGACAAGATCATTTCCATCTATCAGATACCCCCAGGAAGGGAGGATGGTGAAACAATGGACTCACCACCTGCTTCCTGATGTGTAATGAGTGTGTGGGCAGGTAGATGGAGAAGGAGGAGGCGGAGGGCCACGCCCCTCCTCCATCCAAACCGCTGCCCAAACTCACATGAATACACAGAAAGACTTCCTGGGGAACGATACCTGGATACTTACCTAAAGATGATTTCCTGGAACGATTTCCTGGGGAACAATACCTGGATACTTACCTAAGGACTAAAAAACTGTATAAAAGACCTGAGTGACACTGGCAAGACAGAAGGAAGAAGACGGCACCACACACTGGAAACATCACAGGGCAACACAATGGATCTTGGACTCTGAAAACCCTCTCTCCACCTCTGACCATTGGTAATATAATCCCTTTCCTACTTTCTCCCTCTTCTCCCTATTTCCTCTCTTTTCCCCTATTTTCTCTCTCTCGCTCTGTTTCTGATCCATCCACTTTATTCATGTAATAAATAGTCTAGCTATTGATATTTTGGCCTCATTTGTGCCTCTCATTTCACAACACGGGAATATTCAGAAGAACTGTCTCTTTCCCTCTCCGGACTGAGACACTGCTAAACAGCTAGAAGAAATGCAGTGCTAGGGCATACAATTAAAGAACCTTTTAAAGAGACTTAAATCAATTTTGATCACAAATTACAGCTTTAGCATTCCAGGGTGCTGCTTATAAACCATAGATCACAATACCACAAAGGCTAAAGGGCAGAGATTTTAAACTGAACAAAAACTGGTGTTAAACACATGAACACTGGAAAGAGAATTTCACCTGCTAAACTGGTTACCAACTTACTGCTATGCTGGTTGGTGTGGCTCAAAGGGACCCAGCGGGAACATAGCTAGTTGTTGCTGAGGCTCAGGAACTCACGGCGACCTGGTGCTGGCTCCAGGGGTCAGTCCCTTCCAGACACAGTAGGGACAGCTGTCTCCAGCAGGTGTGGTGTAGAGGCTCCACAGGGGTGCACTGGAAGCTGGTTCACCTAGAAGGGCCCTTGGGTGCTTCCTGGCACTGGCGGTCCTGTGGAATCTGCAGGTTGCAGTGGGGAGGAGGCAATTGCCCTCCCAGAGTGGCCTGAGAGTGTGGGGGCAGACACCTTTCCCCTGGCTCAGCTCAGAAATGACAAGTGTTGTTGATTCCTCTTGATGACTACTTCCTCATTTCTAGGGTTACAGGGCAGTCCTTTGTGAAGTTGTCTGGGGCACTTGCAGGTGGTCCTGGCAAAGATGGTGCTCTGAATCACATGCAGCAGAGGCTCCTTCTCCTGTGGCTAAGCAACCAGAATGCAGGGGCTGCTAGGAACAGTACTTGCTATTCAAGTGGGCTCATGAAGACTTTGACTTGTTGGTCTGCAGCTTGTGCTCATGGCAGACACCGTTAGAACTGCTAAAAAGTTCAGGCTAGTTCTCCCAGATGGGTAGGTTTACCAGCAGGGAGTGGTGACAGCTTCTTCTTACCAGCGGGACTGGGGTATGATGCTAAGCTATAGTGAAGCAAAACAAAGGATTCTTTGCTGGTCCAGGTAAACTGAGGCATGACAGATCTTCCCAGGTGGCAGGCTTCTCTCCAGACAAAGGCAGTACATGTGCATGAGGGCAGAGAGCAATAGCAAGAGCAATAAAGCAGAACAGCACAAAAGAGCAAATTGGTTACAATGGTGATATAAAATGCACGAGACTTGGATTTAGCCAATAGTCAAATTTGGTTAACACTTTTAACCAAAAGCAAAGCACATGGTCAGAATCATGCCCAGACATGGAACAAGCAGAAGCATCCCATAAGGCCAAAAAAGGCAGGTTGGGGTTTTTACCCCAGCTTGTTGATGCCTGGCCCTTTGTTTACTTGGCTCTGGACTGAATATCCACTCCAGAAAGAGGGAGAATGGGGGGTGAGGTTTGAACAAAACATGTAGGCATGAGTTTTGGCAATATTTGGAGCGTAATTCTAGGCACAGGCAGCCTTCTCCACAGGTAGCTAGCAGTAGAATAAAAATGGCTGCCTTTAGCTGCAGGATTGGCTAAGAAGTGTTTTCACTTTTACTCTTTCCCATTGCCTCAAAAGAATATACATTCATCTGTTTGCAGAACCTAAGTAAAAGTCAAGTGGAAGCTAAGGAGAAAAATACATCAAAGGCCAAGAGAAAACAATAGTGAGTTCTTAGTAGAAACTTATTATTTTATCCCCAAGCAGTTCTCTCTGTAAGTTTTCTCAGCAAAGGTGAAAGTGGTAAGAAAATGTTCTTCTCACTACTACACTGAGTTTCACCTCTCCTGTTTATGGATCTTAGAGGCTCTATCAGCAGTTTTGGGGAAACTACAAAACTAAGATGAATGCATTTTTTGAAAGGTAGCAAAGGCAAAAGAATCATCCTTGTACACTCACCATGTAGCCTAGTGTCCTCTTTTTTACTGTTTGAATTTTGAACACAATTTTCCAGTCAAAGGCTTCCTAGGCTAAACTGCTTGTATTATACATCAATTAAAATAACTTACATTAGGTTCTTAAATAAGAATCTATTGATTTGCAGCTGAATTTCATAAATGTGTCTTGTCACTTAAACATTATAGGATGATTTCATATTTGTGCCTCTTTTTCTTTACCATAGATTTTGGGAAAAAATTCTCCTTTGGAACTACTCAGAAAGCTGAGGCCCTCTTAATTGATGGCTTAAATCTTTAGGCAAAAGTCAGCTATTTACTGAAACAAATTAATTTAGTAAGGTTGTCATTCTTATTTACAGCTAAGTGTTTAATGTTTAGAATATACGAGTAATTTACACCTGACATTTACTAATTAGTTCTCAACATTATGTGAAATATCTGAGACACAGAAAGGAAAGTTACAGCTACATTTGTGTACCTCAAGGGTGAAAATTAAATGTTATTATCTTGTGTACCATAGAAGTACAATATGCCACAGCAACCTTCCAAACCCAGGGCCAAGGTCTCTGCAGCTATCTGATTAGTTCATGGACACCAGTATATATCAATTTTGTTTTGTACCTGCAAGCATTCTCTTTCTAAATATATTTGATAACTGCATTGATAACAGAGTGCGTACAGTGTCATATAGGCTGGATTTTCAGGAGGCATAAGATACAAGTAGAACATACAAGTCATGCTTGACGTTGGTTTTCAGGGAAACTGGCTGAGAGAAAGCTAAATCTCATAAAGAAGCAATAGAAGGATAGACTGATGCCTCTGAAACTATTACAAAATTAGATTAGATTAGTAAATATTAGGGAGAAAAAGTCAAGCTCTGCATGGGTACAGCAAAGAAATGGTATCTTCTAATTGTGTGATAGTTGTGGTTATTAATTTACCAATTATGGAAAAATATGTGTGTGTATGTATGTATGTATCTATCTATCTATCTCAAATTCTAGTGTACGGTTGTGGATATATCCCATAAACTGGTACAGTTCAACAATTTTGAACCAAATTAGGAAAATACAAAACAATTATTCAATTAAGAATCAAGGTTGCAATTTTGATGTTTGTCCAGCAGATGGTGAATTGACAAGACACCTGGTGGCTTGTACAGCAGTGGGACTAAGTATCAGGCACATGCAATTTAAAAGGAACCTTTCAGAGACTTAAATCAATTTTTGATCCTAAATTATAACTTCAGGCATTCCAGGGGAGGGCTGCTTACAAACCATAGATAACAATACCATGCTGGCTAAAGTGCAGGGATTTTAAACAAAGCCAAAACTCGTGTGATTTAGTTTTATATCAAATTGATAAGCTGGAAATATGATAAAATATGAATATGATTTATTAAAGATCATTTTTTGAGGCAATTAGATTCAGGTTCATTTGACTGGTCAATGATAGGTTAGTTACACACAATAGGAGGCTAATAAACAGTAGAATAAGAGTCTAGAAGAATCAGAACTTGGAATACAGAGGAACAAACTGGAAATTTCTTATAGGCGCAAAACAAATAGCAATACTGCTTCAGGTGGTGAGATGGACCACCTCAAGTTCACAACAGAGCTAGCCAACAGGTAAAACAGCTATAAACCTTAGAAATAACCAGTTAAATTAGTGTAAGTTACTCATGAATCACCAAGCTGTTAACTACCAAAACCTTTGTGGGATGAAGCGATGCTGTGAATCCATAGTTGTCCAAAGGGCAGAAATAATCCAAAGGTCATATCCAAAATTAGAGGAAGTGAGAGAGAGGGAGGCATGCTGCTGTGATAAAGATCTAGGCACTATGCTGCTGGAACAAAAGAAGCTAATTGCCCTGAAGACAGGAGCAAATAGGTTCTTGTCGCCACCTTGAATCCCATTAACAAACAGGGGTGGGGGGGAGAAGACAAGAAAGAGTAAATGAACAACAAATAATGAGCAATGAACAGCGAGCATGTGGATTCTCAAAATGTTCCCCTGTAAATTCCCTTTTTGAAAACTGAATGGCCCAACGGCACATTAGCTATTCAAATCCCACCAATCAGTTCAAAATGTTTTCTGGCGAGCAAAACTGCACATGGCTTCTCTCATAGCCTCTAACATGTGCTTGAGGCTTGAGGTCCAGCATCTATGTCTCCAGGCAGCCTTAATGGTGCCTGCCTATTGGCTCCTCGACCTCAATCTAGACCATGCAACAGAGAAGGAGGGGAGAGGGCAGCGGCTCAAACAGGTTTAGCTGGCTTGTTAATGCCTCTTCCAGGACATTCCACCCCAACGGCATTGGGCAGTTCTATGTCTTATAAGCTGGGACTGATAATTACTTAATTACCTTTATGTGTGCTCCCTATAACTGGTAGCAACTTAGCCATACAGACATTTTTTGAACAATGTTATACAACCATACAACAACCACTAAGTCCATAGCAGGGTCTTAATTAGAGCAATGTAACTCAGAGTCGAGTCAGGTTTTGGGGAGTTGTCTCTTCCGGTTGTCCATTGTCAATGAGTCTCTGGAGAAGCGTCCTCTCAGGCTGTCTGCCCCAGTGATGGTCTTTAGTCCCTGGATGACTGGTCATTAACAGTCTTGGCCTCCCTGTTTCCAGTGCTGGTTGGAACTGGACTCCATCCTGTATGGAGGCAAAACTGGCCTCAGTGTGTAGCAACTGGGCAGGTTAAATTAATGGTTGGGAACAATCCATCGCACACTGATGCAATGGGTCTTTCCTCAGGGTTTGGCCAATATCATGGGCACTATACCAGTTGATGGCAACTTCACTATTACAGGTTGGCCCACTTGTAATTGTAGCAATGAGTGCCTTGGTTTGCACTCAGGCCCACCTAGCATGTGAATAGTATCTACTATTGGTTCAGCTGGACAGAATGCCTTGATCTTGGGGCTACTGTAACTTCCCCATCTGTTATTTACAGCATAAACCACATGGGCTAAATGCTTGTCCCAATTCCGTTTAGAGATGTTGGTATGTCTCTTAATGAGGCTATTCATCCTTTCAGCTATGTCATTTGCCTGGAGGTAGTATGGGGTATGGAACACCCACCTGACCCCTTCACCTTGTGCCCAGTCTTGCACAACAGCTGCAGTGAAATGTGACCTGTTATCACTCTGTATGCACGCAGGCATTGGCAAAACGCTAAACCAATGTTTTAGAACCTTGATGGTCTGGACTCCTGTAGCACTGCTGGTGGCTGTGGACATTGTTAAGCCAGACACCACTTCTACATCAACCAGAATTTATTTCTTTCCATCTGATGGTTTGAGTGGACCAATATAATCAATTTATAAAGGTTTATCCTGCCTGATATGACACAGAATCACAGAATCACCAAGGTTGGAAGAGACCTTGAAGATCATCAAGTCTAACCTGTCACCACAGACCTCATGACTAAACCATGTCACCAAGTGCCATGTCCAATCTCCTCTTGAACACCTCCAGGGATGGTGACTCCACCACCTACCTGGGCAGCACATTCCAATGGCTAATGACTCAGTGAAGAACTTTCTCCTTACCTTAAGCCTAAACTTCCCCTGGTGCAGCTTGAGATTATGTCTTCTTGTTCTGGTGCTGGTTGCCTGGGAGAAGACACCAACCCCTTCTGGCTACAACCACCCTTCAGGTAATTGTAGAGAGCAATAAGGTCTCCCCTGAGCCTCCTCTTCTCTAGGCTAAACAATCCCAGCTCCCTCAGCCTCTCTTCATAGGGCTTGTGCTCAAGGCCTCTCACCAGCCTTGTTGCCCTTCTCTGGACTCATTCAAGTATCTCTATGTCCTTCTTAAACTGAGGAGCCCAGAGTTAGGTCCAGGTGATTGACCTTCCTGGAGTGACCCTTTTTGATATGAAGCCACTTAGCCATCCTTTCCCAATCTTTCCCCTCACTGCTCACCACATGGATGTGTGCCAGGTCATCTACCTGCTAGCTCCACTTCACAGCAAGGGTTCCTTGCTTGGAGTGTCCTTTGACATGAAGACAAACTGGGCCTTGTCCTCTTCTCTCAGTTGGACCATGACATACATGTTCTTGATGTCCATTGTGGCCATCCAGGTGTGGATGTTTCTGTAGGGTTGTGCTGGAGGGTGGTTCACCTAGAATGGCCCTTGGGCAATCCCCAGTGCTGGCAGTTTTGTGGAGTCTACAAGGAGCTGTGGGGGTGCAGTTCCTCTCCTGAAGCAGCTTGAGAGGTGGAGGGAGGAGAGGCAGAATGGAGTGGTGAGGTGTGGCTTTTCCCCTGTCTTATCTCAGAAATGAGCAAGCATCCATGACACTCAGGCAAGGCATAGGTGGGGCTCTGAATTGTGTGGAGTTTAACTCACAGGGCTGTGGAGCATCAGGTGGCAGGTCCCTCTCCCACAGCTGAGCAGCCAGCACAGAGGCTGCTAGGTGTGGTCCTTGCTTTGTGAGCAGGCACATGAAAGCTTTGGCTCGCAGGTCTGCTGCCTTGTGACTGCAACAAACACTTAAAACTGCCAAAAGGATTTGGACAACTTCTCTCCTGGCTGGCTAGACATACCAGAGGGTTCTTTGTCCCTTTAAAACAGGATGGCAGCTTCTTCATACTGGCAGAACTGCAGATACGATTCAGAGCTGGCTGTAGTTGTAAAGCAGCATATTCAAAGGACTTTTTGCTGGCTTCTGGGTAAACTGAGGCATGACAGCACTTCCTGCGTAGCAGACTTCTCTCCAGACTGCAGACAAAGGCAGAACATGTGCATGAGAGCAGAGCATGTGCATGGAGCAAGAGAGCAATAGCAAAAGCATTAGAACAAAAGCAAAAGAGCAAGAGCAAAAGAGTAAGTTATTTACAATTTGGGAAATATTTATAATTTACTTAAGGCTTGGATTTAGCCAATAGTCAAATTTGGTAAACACCATTAGCCAATAGCAAAGCATATGGCTAGACTTACGCCTATATTTGGAAGAAGCACAAGCAGCCCACAAGTTTGGTTTCATGATATTGTTTATGCCAAAGAAAGCAGGTTGGGTTGTTTACTCTGGCTTGTTGACACCTGGCCCTTTGTTTACTCAGCTCTGGCTGAGTACCAACTCCAGAAAGGAAGGGGAAGGCGAACTTGAGCAAAACATGTAGGGACAAGTTTTGGCAATATTTGGGGCATAATTCTGGGCATAGGCACCCTCCACCACAAACTGGTAGACCAAAATCTTGGAACTTTAAAGAAACTAAGTAAACAAACAACCAAACTAAAACTAAAACAAGAACAACAACAAAACCAACCAAACAACAAAACCAAAACCAAAACCCAACCCAAACCAAACTAAATGAAAAAACACAAAACATGCAACCACTGACAATCCCAGGCAAAACTAAAATTGAGCCTTTTAAATGGATGTTCCATGTACATTAGTCAGGATCTGAGGGAATAATGCCAAAGGCTGTTCTGGAGACCTGCACTCATACACATGTAGCTGGGGCAGTAACTTATGGCCCTGAGTGCAGCAGAACTGCAAGTTCTGCACCTGTGGGTAAAAGCAACAGAGACACCTCATGAGGTCATTCAGGGCCAGTGAATTCTGCTATTACTCTCAAAGTGCAAAAACATGAAATCTGAGGGAGCTTAGCTGGTTCACCTTAGAAGACATGACTTCTGGGAGACATTACAGTTGTGTACAGCTATGTGGTTGGAGAACTCAGAGAAGATGAAGCCAAACTCCAGCTGCCGCTTCACAATGATAGGGAAAAAAAGGCATCTGATCCTGAGAAATTCCAGTAAGATGCAAAGACAGCACTTTTTAACTTTGAGAGTAATCAAATTCAAGAGCTAGAATACAAAGTGACTGTGAGATCTATGTTGCTGGAGATATTCAAGATGCATTTCCATGTAATCTGGTGTTGGTGATCCTGCTCTGGCAGGGGGGTTGGACTAGATGATCTACATAGGGCCCTTCCAGCTCCTGAAATTCTGTGATTCAGATGCACAAGACTTAAAGCAATCACATGCAATTACATCTCCTTTGAAGAAAGATTTGGATTGGATGATTTCTGGATGTGGTGGTTCAGGCTGGGTGCCCCCCCAGTGCCACTGCACAAGCCATATCTGTAGTGTCCCAAAGGGTCCAGCCCAGTGGGTGGACACAGGAATCTACATATTTCATCCCATTATGCCTTGCTCCCTTATAAGACATCAGCGAGGGTCCTGTACTTTCTCTTTCCACCCTCACTGCTACCTGGTAATGGGGTGAGCCATCTTGCAGCCTCTTGGGCCTGGCCAGGCCCAAGGCTGGGGGGAGAAGAAAGAGCCTTGGGGGTTCTGGTGTACCCTTAGGTGAGGATGGGATGCTTTTGGATATGCTTTGGTATCTCTCTATTGTCACTGTGCTTGTGGTTCTCTGTAAAATTTTCACTGCTTTTCCATTTAAAATTTCCACCACTTTTACAATCCATTTGTCTGAGTCACATTTTTTGCTCATGGTGGAAGGAACTGCCCTTTCAACCCATCACACTGGAATTTGCTTCTATCCTGTTACTCTGTAAATGTAGGGTTAGAAGCAGCATTATCTGTCTTGGGAGCAATGCAAAACCAAAAGCAATTTCAGAAATGTCATACTGTAAATATGCACTAGAAACAGAATTTGCACTTGGAGAGACATCCATAGATATCTGGTCATATGTAACACTAAATTTAGCAGGGAGTTCAGTTAATTTTTCACACAGAAAATGTTGTATGATAAATTGGATTCATCTGAACCTGGGACTGTTCAGCCTGTATTTTTATGTTTACTAGGGACAACCTCTCTGGAGCAAAAGTGATATTTTTTAAAGAATAAAAACAATTGTCACATCTGTAAATTAAAAATACATTACTCACTACTAATTCAAGGTCTTAAAGAACTTCATAAACTCTTCCATCAATTCTCTGTGTTTTACCTATTGCACAATAATTTCAAGACAGCAGTTCTAAAATATGGCATTATGTGGAGAACAGCTTTACCAGGAACTAAATTAGCCTGCTTTTTCATTTTTGTTGGGTGACATTTAAGATTGCACAAAAGCTTTTAAGTAAGCAAAAGACATGAATTTCTACACTCTGCTAATTTTATCTTTTCTCCAAATTTCTCTAAATTTTGTAGCTTTCTTTTAAGCAGTATTGTGGTGGTTCAGACTGGGTGCTCCCCATGGTGCCACCACACAAGCAACACCTGCGGTGTCCCAAGGGCCCAGCCCAGTGGGTGGACATAGGAAGCTATGTATTTCATCCCATAATGTCCCGCTCCCTATAAAACCATCAGCAGGGTTTCTGCACTTCCTTTTTCTTCCCTCACTGCTATCTGGTAATAGGGGGAGCTATCTCATGGCCTCTTGGGCTTGGCTAGGCCCAAGGCCAGGGGGAAGGGCAATCCCAGATCTGGCCAGCTGAGGTTAGCCTAACAGTGGAGGAGGTGGGGAAAAAAGAGCCCTGGGGTTTTGGGGATGCGATACTTTTGGGTAGCTTTGGGATCTCTCTTTTGTCACTGTGCTTGTGGTTCTCTGCAAGAATATTCACTGCTTTTCCATTTAAACTTTCCACCACTTTGGCAATCCATTTGTCTGAGTCTCATTTTTTTGCCAGTGGTGGGAGGATCAGCCCTTCAAATCACCACAAATATTAATTGCTAAAAATTCCGTGTGTGTTCTCTGCACAATTTATGATAAGAACATTTGTGTATGGCAAACCTACATAGAAATCTGCCCTTGAGCATAAGTACCATCAAGCTCTGCAAGCTCTGCCTTTAACCATGATAAGAGCCAGCTATGGCTCTGTTATGGTTCAAGTAGCAATGACTGCCATCAACAGGATCAAGGAAAATGTCCTATGAAATTAGTCAGATATTTTATTAGATTTCAACAATGAATGGTCATTGATTTTTTTTTTTTTTTTTTTTTCCTGTGTGCCTTCAATGTTTCTTTTTGGACTACTCATTGCATGTGCTCATCCTTTTGTGGCTTTCTCATTTGGGCCAGGCATTTTGCAGCTCATTGTGATTTCTCTAACAACGTGTTTGCTTTTCTGTTGCCTCCAAGCAGTGCTGCAGGCTGGGGTCAGAGTGGCTGGAGAGCAGCCAGGCAGAGAGGGACCTGGGGGTACTGGTCGATGGTAGGCTGAACATGAGCCTGCAGTGTACCCAGGCAGCCAGGAGGGCCAATGACATCCTGGCCTGCATCAGGAACAGTGTGGCCAGCAGGAGCAGGGAGGTCATTCTGCCCCTGTACACTGCACTGGTTAGGCCGCACCTTGAGTACTGTGTCCAGTTCTGGGCTCCTCAGTTTAGGAAGGATGTTGACTTCCTGGAGCGTGTCCAGAGAAGGGTAACAAAGTTGGTGAGGGGTTTGGAACACAAGCCCTGTGAGGAGAGACTGAGGGAGCTGGGGTTGCTTAGTGTGGAGAAGAGGAGACTCAGGGGTGACCTTATTGCTCTCTACAACTACCTGAAGGGAGGTTGTAGACAGGCAGAGGCTGGTGTCTCCCAGGCAGCCAGCACCAGAACAAGAGAATAGAATTAGAATAGAATTAACCAGGTTGGAAGAGACCTTCGAGATCATCGTGTCCAACCCATCATCCGACACCACCTAATCAACTAAACCATACAACCAAGCATCCTGTCAAGCCTCGCCCTGAACACCCCCAGCGTCGGCGACCCCACCACCTCCTCAGGCAGCCCATTCCAATGGGCAATCACTCTCTCTGTGTAAAACTTCCTCCTAACCTCCAGCCTAAACCTCCCCTGACGCAGCCTGAGACTGTGTCCTCTTGTTCTGGTACTGGACATAGTCTCAAGCTGCACCAGGGAATGTTTAGGCTGGAGGTTAGGAGGAAGTTCTACACAGAGAGAGTGATTGCCTATTGGAATGGGCTGCATGAGGAGGTGGTGGGGTCACCATCATTGAAGGTGTTTAGGAGGAGACTTGATAGGGTGCTTGGTTGCATGGTTTAGTTGATTAGGTGGTGTTGGATGATGGGTTGGACCTAATTGTGGCCTTCCAGTATCTGAAGGGGGCCTACAAGAAGGCTGGGGAGGGACTTCTCAGGCTATCAGATAGTGATAGGACTAGGGGGAATGGAATGAAGCTGGAGGTGGGGAGATTCAGTCTGGACGTGAGGAGGAAGTTCTTCACCATGAGAGTGGTGAAGCCCTGGATTGGGCTGTCCAGGGAGGTGCTTGGGGTGTCATCCCTGGAGGTGTTAAAGACCAGGCTGGATGAGGTTCTGGCCAGCCTGATCTAGTGTGGGGTGTCCCTGCCCATGGCAGGGGGCTTGGAACTAGATGATCCTTGTGGTCCCTTCCAACCCTGACTGATACTATGATACTAAGATTTAGAAGAAGATCAGTTTAGATATTGCAATATGTCTGATTGCAACATGTCTTAGATCAATAGCAACTGAGGTATCTCTGTACTAGAAAGAGAAGGGAGGCAAATACTTTAGTTGTCTGTGATTTGTTTGTAGCTAGGAAAATGACAAAAGATACAGCCATAATGAGATGCCTAAGCAACCTAGACGTCACTCAGTGTAAGGTAATTCAATTTAATCTGGTACATTCCCTTTTGATGAATATTCTAGAATCTAACTGAAAATCAAAGCCAGTAAAGAGGGTTTCTGTGATTCAGCCCAGTTGCCTTGCATTACAGACTGAAAGAAACAGGAAATGCTCTTGTTCTGAAAAAACACATAAAGGTAAATTTTCAGTGCTTCTTCACTTGCACTGTATACAACAACTTACTGATTACACTATGCAGAAGTAAACTTCTGATGGTCTATTTTACGGCTCACTGTGATTCTGACTAGATTTTAGAAAGCAATTTCATATTGCAAGTATTTCTTCCATATAGAGGAGCATTAAAAAAAAATTCTATCATTCACACAAAACAATAGCTAAAGTCTACTGTATAAAATTTGCAACAGCAAATTGTGACATGCACCACTAACATGCATGTTACAGATGTGAATTCGAATGTAGGCATGTTCAGCTACCACATCTGTTTAAAAAAGTATTACTAATAACTTGTAATAAGTTTCCAGGTTTCATTGGTACGTATGGTTTAGACAGCTGTATATGTCAACATATACAATGCAATATCATTCTGACATCATGTCAGCTTTAAAATTAAATCACTGGCTGGAGCAATATATCATGGGGCTTGTAGTTTGGATTGTCGTGAGATGAGAATCTTCGTGTTTCCTGCTGCTGTTTCCAGTTTCCAGTTTTGAGGTGTTGATCTTTTCGACTGGGCTGGCTGCAGGCTTGGGCAGTGGGTGGGATTGTTTTGTCTCCGGCTTCTGTTGATGCTTTTGCTGTGCTTTTCTGCAAAATAGGCTAAGGTAATTGTACCCTGTATCATCTCATTAGACACTCCTTAACTCAAATCAGGGGTTGTTAGGAGTTACTTTCCCTCCTGTCTGTGTGTAGGGGGATTACTTTTGAGAGTAGACTGTCCTAAACCAGGATGATATGACTGCTCTTAGAAACTAGCATTATTTTCAGTGAACTCAGGGACAACATTCCTAGTAATTTTTCACAGGAATAAGATCTAGTTCGTTGTATTGCAATAATACAATAATCATTTTCTAAAGTTCTTTGATCTTTGTAACTGAAGAACAGTTTCAGCCAATGGATAAACTGAAAGAGATATAACAATATTGAAACATTTTTCATTTCCTTAATATTCAGTATAAAACAAACCTGCATCTGTCAGTCTTCCCACAGAGAGCAAAATGTTCATCACTTTGACAAATATTAATACCACATAGTATCCCTGTACTGCTCCTTTTACTGAAATTTGTCATCATGAATCTTTTGAACTAAGCTTTGGGTGATGTTTTTTGTACAGTATAGAAGGTATCTTTTTATTTATTTCTAGTTTTCATTCTCTGTTCATAGTGGTTGAGAACAATCAGGAAAAGAAGGTAGAAATAGAGACAACATAATTCTCAATCTATTGTTTCATACAGGAACTAAAATATATTTTCTTACAGTTACATCTAGATCCTAAGTCTATAGTAAAATAATGTCTTGATACATAGCTTGTGAAAGTTACAGTAGCTCTCCAAAGGTACAATGATCTCTCATAATAAAAGTTTGCATGCATTTAGTTTTTAAGAGTTATTATTATTATTATTATTATTATTATTATTAATTCCATCATCATTTTTCTTATAGTAACAGATCAATTACTTCTTGAAAAATTTCCATTTACAATACCTCTTTGCAGTACCTGGTCTTGTGCAGTTCTCTGTAACAACAGTTGAGTACTAATTTGATTGTTTGGGATCCTATAAACAAAGCATCTTGATCATATGAGAACATTCAACACTCCATAAAAATAAGTTTATAAGCAGAGGTTATTAAATAGTAGGTCATGAGGTGGTGTTAAAGGGAAGACATGATTTCTGTCCTTTGTCCTAGTACTTTTTAAATGTAAGCTAGGCTTGAAGAGAGTGAATAAAAATCATTAATATAATTTCAATTTAAACCTACAGGAAATTAAAATTTAAGGTTATAAATATTCCTTTAAATAAGATAGAGAAGGATAATTTAATCAGATACAAAGAGGATGTAGAACTCCCTTACTCAGATATGTCTGTAAAAACACTGTCATTGTTAATCTGCAAGCATTAGTCAATAAAAAACACTAAAATTTCATACAAGAACAAGATTTATTAAATAGACATGTATGCATTTCAGATAGAGATAAACATGTCTTTGGCATTTTAAAAATTTCCATGAAATACATATAGGTACCCAGACTCCTTGCATGGTAATACATCTTCAAGGAAAATGATTGTATCCTATTTTTGCAGAAATAGATACATTATTTGTTAATCAAATTGTAATAGCAATTATTTATAAAGAAGGATATTGTGATTGGCCTGTAACTTAAATAACAGATTATTTGGAACATGTGCTGGGCCTTTTCCTTCTGTTCAAACTTGTACTTTTTGCACAACAACTGGAACAGTAAGTCTTAAAATATCCAAGTTCAAGGTAGTGTAGGAAAGTGAAGTACAGGAATTAATATATGTCATGAATTCAATAACTTAGATAATTGTAAATTAATGCAAAAACAGTGAACAAATTCTCCTTTCAGTACATTATGGTATATTGCCTTTGTATTCATACATTTTATTTACCTGACCCTCTGTCAGAGCTTTCATGAAATAGAGCAAATGATTCTGTCCAATCATCTCATCATACTAAATATTCATATAAATCCATCAGCTAATTATAAAGTCCACTCTGAAGGGCTACATAGCCTTCAATGAACCAATATATTAAAAAGAAGTATGGCAAATCAGAAATCACCATCAAATACTTTTCCCTTCACAGAGATCTCCCTTTTCAACATACCTAGAGGGAAATACAACATGTAAGCTAGGAAAGCATGAGATGTAGTAAATCTAAAGAAGCAGACATGTGCCTGGAATGAGAATGATCATTAATTATGGATATATTTTCTCTGTGCATTTATTTCCCAATGCAAATAGGAATGTAGATCTCATAGTGATCTTTTATCAAATTATTACTTGTTTATCTTGAGAACTCATGTGCTTATTTGTATGATTTTACACATTCAGGATTATCTTCCCTCCTTTTACCCCTTTAGTTTTCCCTTTCATAAATGGATCATTATTGTCTTTTTCCAGAGAATTGACACCTGCAACCAAAAGATACTGTGAAGTTTCTCTATTTTATACTTGATTTTACATAGGTACTCAACACTTTGCAAGAGCATCTGCTTATTTCCTGTAATACATCAATCATTGCCATCTGCTTTTTCATATATAAAAGAGCATTCAGTACTCTGTACACAAATCTAACTTGGAAAAATTATCTTAGACTAAGACAAGAACAATAAACAAACAAACCAATCAACCAACAAAAAGAAAACTAAACCAAACTAAACCAACCAACCAAAACCCCACAAAACAAAACAAAACAAAACAAAAAACCACCAACAAAAAAAATAACACCCAAACAAACCAAAACACCCCACAAACCACTAACCCCAAAACAAAACAGCAACAAAACAAAATGTAGAAGTCTTGTTTTTGGATAGCTTTAGAACAGCTATGTTTTGCCCTTGAATTAGGAAAGCACACCTTATCAGTAACTGAAAGAAAGGAAGAGGGAAATGTAGGGGAAGATTTGCCTTTGCTCAAATTAGAGAAGGTTATGTATGGTCTCTGACTTAGAAAAGAATGTAAACATCTTGTAACTGAAGGGAGAAATGTGGCAGAATTTGGTTGGATGTGTTAGAATATTATTTTGTTATTTTGACCTATTGTATGCCTTAATTACACGCATGCCAGCAGAAAATAACCAATTAAGATAGGACACATGTGCCTTCTGATAGACTATATATAACTTTGTTATGTAATAAACGTCTTCACCTGCTAACATCTTGGCCCAGAAGCTGTGCTCTAGGGTGATCGAACACCTACGCCCATACTACAACAACAAAACAAAACAAAGTACAAAACCTCACCAAACCTAAAAAATATCAAATTTTCCCCACAAATCTTTCTCCAAACATTTGTCACCATCAAAGATATGTATAAATATACACGTTGTGCTTCTTATTACAAGCAGCAAAAGACTCTTTAGAGCATGTTGTGGTTGTACTGTCTTCAATATGCACTTTAAAACCAATTAAAGCATCACTGATCAAGTGCTCCTGATACTTAATCACACATGTCGAACACATGTCAAACAATGTTGCATGTCAAGGAAGTCAATATTCATATTTTCTGTACTTCCTCAGATACTTCAGCTAATGTATTCTCTCCATCTGTTGCAGAAAAGCAAAGATAATCATGGTGATGCTGATGATATTTTCTAAGTCTATCCTATTATTGTCAATGATTGAGATTTCTTAAATACTATTAGTTGATAAGGATCAATTAAGTCCCCTGGGCAGCTTTGAGAATCCTAGAAAGGGTTTGTGAATTTTGCCTTTGGCTGCAAGAGAAACTTGAATTTGCCACTGTACCTTTTCTCTCTTGTGCAGTTGCCCTTTTGCATAATTACCTAGCTGAATGATTCTTAGGATTTTTCCCTTCTTACTCATGACCTGTCCTTATTCATCAACCAGGTCATAATTTGGGAGCAGTCAGACACATATCATGCCATTATGTCATTTCTTTTTACTTTCCTCATACACAAAACCTTTCTCATCATCAGGTCCCAGCCTTCTGTATACCTAATGGCTTGATGACCTCACTTAGAAATTCTAGTTCCTAACAGAACATGGAATAGTGTGTATGTAATAATAAAGGAATGGGAGAAATTCAGTGTCAGCTGTCAAGGAGGATTTTCACCATCAGCATTAACCATATAATATAGTGGCAGTGGAGAGCAATGAATGTGGGGAGGGAGAAGTGAGAGCAATCAGCAAGCTTTCATTCAGTGAGATGGAAGAGCTTGTCAAAGACACAAACAACTAATCAGTTGCCAGCACTGATTGATGTCCCAGCCTACATTCAAATCCATCATTACGAGCAAGTAGTGCCTATCGTTTACTCAGTGGATGGATAAACTGGAAGTAATATATGGCATCTAAGCAAATAGATCATTAATTCTGCTTAATATGTGGGGGATAAAGGTTAAATCTTTTTCTAAACTGCAATCTTTCCCTTCATAGAGGGAAAAAAACAAACAATGCAAACAAAAAAAAAAACCCAAACAAAAATAAAAAATGAAATAGAATCCACTGTAGTTTGCTGGGAAGTAAAGATATTTTTTCTAATTATTTTAATTTTTGCACATGTTACAAATTTGATGCATTGTTGTTTTTTTTTCCCCACACAATTTTCACTAAGTATTAAATCTATTGGAAAGTGTATTGACATCTTAATTTAAATGGTTAAAGAAGGTAAGAAATTATATGTCAGAGACAGAGAACTGTTCTATTCTGAAAGCACACACCACTTTTCCTTCAACGGCAGATAACAAAACACACTCATCTAAATACTCAGATACTAAGCCAGTAAGATGTCATAAATGAGGCCATTCTCTTCTGGTCTATCTTTAGAAAAAATATTTTTCATATATTAAAGTATTCATTAAATTAAGAACTACATTTAAAGAATCGCAAGACTTCCAAGATGCTGCTTGTACATATGATACTCCTAAAATGGGTTATTGGAGTCAGATTGCTGATCGGTTTACCATTGCCAATGCTGTCAAGTCAAATCTCTATATCTGGCTCTTACCTACCTTCCTGAACTGTTGCAATGACTTCAGGTACTTTAGTTATATTTTACCACTAAATAGTCTTTCAAAAGGGAAGTAATTCTGATTAACTGGTAATGGCAATGTGAAAACACTAAACATTGGTATATTAACTGTTCTTTATTAAGTTATATTTTCCTCACAATAACTTAGATATTTGCCTATTATGAGCCAGAAGTGCAAGCCATCTTACATTTTAGGCACTGCAACCAATATTAAATAAAAAATAATAAATAAAAATTTAGAAAGTTAAAGAGAATTTAAGACTATGATGGACTTAAAACCCTGTTGAAAATGAGGCAAACCCATGCCCATACAACCTGAAATAAAACACTGAAAATGCTGTTAATTTATCCATGGTAATGAGCACACAGTGCTGTATTAACACTGATATCTGTTTTCAATGTCTGAACTAACTTAACTAGAGACATTTGAGATGTGTTTTCACAGCAATGTAGTATGCTGGAAGACACATCTTTTCAAATATATTCATGCCTTACTTTGAAGTGTGAAAATTTACTTAGAAAATAATAATTTTGCCACAGAATAAAGAAGTTTATAGCCAACTATTCTGAGTTGTGGTTTTATTTGTTGTTGCTGTTTTGATTTTTGCAATTACTTATTTTAAAATTTATTTTCATATAAATATTTTAGTCTTGTAAATGGAATCTGAAACTAACCCCTGCATTTATATTATTCTGCATCTTTCAACTCATTGCAATTTCTAATCATAAATACAAATTTCCTCACATGGAAATAAGGGGAAATGTTCTGAATACAATAGAATAAGGTCATATATTCCACAGCTGTTTCTTAGGATCACTAAGCCTGATTCTCATTGTGTTTATTAATGGCTAAGTTTAAGTGAAGAATGTTGCAGGTGTTTACCACACTTCACAGAAGCAGAGAATATGAAATGAAGAAAACATTCAATGTGAAGTTGCATGAGGAGTTTAGGCTAAAATTGTTATGTTGTTGTCTCTGTGTGAACACATCCATGACTGTGACATTTGTGCTGCTATTAAACAGGTCAAAGCTCCCGTGCTGCTCAGTAGCGGGATTGTGCCTGTGAATAGCCACTGCAGCGTAGCCTGGGTAACACAAAGAGACGCGGGCTCTTTTTGCAGTGGTCAGCAGAGCCAGGGGTGTACCTCCTCTGGTCCACCCCTTCTAAACAATTTCATTGGTCGTTCGTACTGTCCATCCAATCCAGGACAATATTTACAGTTTGTGAGTAAAGTTCATAGTCTGTTCCGGCTATACTCAGATGTAGATGATTCAGAAGTCCAAAAAAGTCAGGAAATAAGAAAATGGAAACAGCTTGTCTCTCTGCAGACGAAGTGAAGAAAAGGGAAACAGGAACACAGGGACTCTCAGTTGACTCAGGGCTCTCAGGGTTCTCAGGGTTCGTGCACTGTAGATTCCTCAGGGATTCTTCCTTTGGGTGCGTTGTAGCTGTACATCAGTCTGAAATTAAACTCTTTCAGCTAAAGTTAAATTTCTTTGTGGAATACACTGAATTTTACCATTTTCCTGCATTATCCAATAAGTGTGACCCGGACCTTCTGCTGAAACCACCCCTCGGACAGGTTTAGCCTCTCCCGAGGGTGAAAATACCCAAACAGTTTTACCTAACAGATTCTTTTCTCCAACAACAGGAACTTTATCACCTTCTACTCTCCGTAGCAGATCTGAATGTGCCGGTCCAGCTCGGTTCACTGAACCTCTACTATTCACCAGCCAGGTTGCTTGTGCTAAATGTTTCTCCCAGTTTTTCAAAGATCCACCTCCCATGGCTTTGAGAGTGGTCTTCAACAAACCATTGTAGTGTTCAATCTTTCCTGCAGCTGGTGCATAGTAAGGAATATGGAATATCCACTCAATACCGTGCTCTTTTGCCCAGCTCTTTACAAGGTTGTTCTTGAAATTAGTTCCGTTGTCTGACTCAATCCTCCCTGGAGTTCCGTGTCTCCACAGGATCTGTCTCTCCAGACCGAGAATGGTGTTGCGTGCAGTTGCATGTGGAACTGCATAAGTTTCCAACCATCCAGTGTTTGCCTCTACCATAGCAAGCACGTATTGCTTACCAGAACAAGAACGTGGTAGAGTGATGTAGTCAATCTGCCAAGCTTCACCGTATATGTACTTGGACCATCTGTCACCATACCACAAGGGCTTAATTTGCTTTGCCTGCTTAATAGCAGCACAAATGTCACAGTCATGGATGACTTGTGTGATAGCATCCATGGAAATGTCTATGGATCTGTCATGAGCCCACAGGTATGTTGCATCTCTGCCTTGATGTCCTCATGAATCGTGAGCCCACTGAGCTAAGAATATCTCACCTCGGTGCTTCCAGTCAAGATCAAGTTCAGAGTCCTTGTCTACTTGAGAAACTCTTGCAGCTAAATCTGCCTGATGGTTGTGCTGCTGTTCCTCAGTAGCTTTGCTCTTAGGAATGTGAGCATCAATGTGTCTCACCTTCACTGGAATTCTCTCGATTCGATCAGCAATGTCTTGCCACAGGTCGGCTGCCCAGATGGGTTTTTCTTTCCTCTGCCAGCCATTCTTCTTCCAGTTCTTTAGCCAATCCCATAGAGCATTGGCTACCATCCATGAGTCGGTGTAGAGATAAAGCTTTGGCCATCTCTAGCTGGACAGCTTTTACCTCTGCAAACTGACTGGATTCTCCTTCTCCATCCTTCGCCTCTGCAACTTGGCGTGTTGGACTCCACACGGCAGAATTCCACCTTCGCTTGTTCCCGACGAGACGACAGGAACCGTCTGTGAACAATGCATATTTCTTCTCATCATCTGAAAGGTCATTCTAAGGAGGAGCTTCCTCAGCATGAGTTACTCTCTCCTCTGGAGGTTTAGTACAGTTGGCATCTTCAGGCCAACTTGAGATCACCTCCACCAGACCAGGTCTTTCAAGATTTCCCATTCGAGCTCTCTGTGTTATCAGAGCCATCCACTTGGACCAGGTGGAATCTGTGGCACGATGTGGTGTGGAACCTTTGCCTTTGAACATCCAATTCAAAACTGGCAATCTGGGAGCTAAGAGAAGTTGTGATTCAGTTCCAATCACTTCAGAAGCTGCTTTCACTTCTTCATAGGCAGCTAGAATCTCTTTCCCTGTTGGAGTGTAATTAGCCTCTGAACCTCTGTAACCTCGACTCCAGAAACCAAGAGGTCGTCCCCGTGTCTCACGTGGAGCTTTTTGCCACAAGCACCAGGTTGGACCATTGTCACCTGCAGCCGTGTACAAAATGTTCTTGATGTCTGGACCATCTCGGACAGGTCCCAGACCCACTGCTTGAACTACTTCTTGCTTTATCTGGTCAAAAGCTGCTTGTTGTTCAGGTCCCCAGTGCAAACTGTTCCTCTTTCGAGTCACATCATACAGAGGTTTCACAATCTGACTGTATCCAGGGATGTGTAGTCTCCAAAATCCCACTATCCCCAAGAAATGTAGAGTTTCTTGCTTGTTTGTGGGATTTGCCATGGTAGAGATTCTATTTACCACATCCACTGGAATGTGTCGGCATCCATCCTGCCACTGCACTCCCAGAAACTGGATCTCTGTGGTAGGACCTTTCACCTTGTATCTCTTGATGGCAAAACCTGCATTCAGAAGAATGTCCATGATTTTGTTACCTTTCTCAAAGACTTCCTCAGCAATTTTACCCCAGACGATGATATCATCGATGAACTGGATGTGTTCTGGAGCACCACCTTCCTCCAGAGCATCATGGATCACTGCATGACATATGCTGGAGCTGTGGATCCAGCCCATTGGCAATCTGTTGAAAGTGTACCTGATTCCTCTCCAGGTGAAAGCAAACTGAGGCCTGCATTCCTCTGCTATGGGAATAGAGAAGAATGCATTAGCAATGTCTATGGTAGCATACCATTTGGCCTCTTTGGATTCCAGCTCATACTGGAGTTCCATCATGTCTGGTCCTGCTGCACTCATAGGCGGTGTTACTTCATTCAGGGCTCGGTAGTCCACTGCCAGATGCCAGTCTCCATTTGGCTTTCGCACAGGCCACACTGGACTGTTGAAAGGTGAATGAGTTTTGCTGATGACTTTCTGACTCTCCAACTGATGAATCAGATTCTGAATGGGCAACAAAGAGTCACGGTTGGTTCTGTATTGTCTGTGATGCACAGTCTGAGAAGCAACCGGCAATTTCATGTCCTGAATTTTGTGTTGTCCCACAACTGCAGATTCATCAGAAAGTTCAGGTCTAGCAGACAGCTTCAGCTTTTGTCCATCGATTTCTACAGAAGCTACTCCAAAAGCCCATTTGTAACCTTTAGAATCCTTGAAACGCCCTTCTCTCAGAAAATCAATTCCCAAAATACAAGGTGTGTCAGGTCCGGTCACAACTGTATGCTTCTTCCACTGCTTACCAGTTAGACTTACATTAACCTCCACCTTACTTAACTCTTGAGATCCACCAGTGACTCCCAGAATGGTTATAGACTCTGATCCCTGATAATTTGATGGCAATATGGTGCACTGAGCTCCTGTGTCAACCAAGGCCCTGTACTTCTGAAAGTGTGAAGTGCCAGGCCACTGGATGTACACATCCCAATAGATTCTGTTGTCTCCATTATCCCTCTCCTCCCCCTGGTGGGAGGCAGGGCACCCCTAATTATGGGGAACATGTCCACAGGTGCAACGAGCACACTGTGCAGTGTTAGAACTGGAGCCACTGTTGGAGCTGTCATAGTTGTCCTGGGGAACTGTGGAAGTAACAGCTACCCTGCTGGTATTGGTACCCTGGGTTCTGCCACTTTGCAGTTCCCTCAGTCTCCTGAAAAGATTAGAAGTTGGTTGACCATCCCACCTGTTCATGTTCTCACCAAACTGATCACGTAGAGTTATCCAAATGGTCCTACGTGACTGCCTTGGTGGTCTGTTTTAGTTTGGCCTGTTTTGGAATGACCTCCTTGGAGGACGTCTATTCCTCACAGCTGAAACCTGCACCCACCTGGAGGAAGAATTGGAATTATCTCTTTGTGCCAATTGGTATATGGAATCTTTGATTTCATCCTTCAGCTCTCTCATGCAATCCTTCATCTCACTAGACAGAGCTTTAATGGCTGAAACCAAAGAAACATGTGTCATGCTATCATCCAATTGTCTTAGCTGATCAGTGAATTGGCCAACCGTAGGAGGATCTCCACCATAATTTCTTGCCACAATTCTACTTGCCAAAATATTTATGTAATTGGAAGGAGCAAGTTTGATGAGCTTTTTAGCAAGACCAGCTGCCACAGGAATATCATCAGGATTCAGAGTATCATGGTCACCATAGAGTATCTCTCTAATGGCAAACTCCCTCAGACACTTAATTCCCTCATCTATGGTAGTCCAGGGCTTAGGATTCCATGGAAGGTCATCTCAGGAAGGGTATCTCAGGGAAACCACCATTAAAAGGCATATTCACAGATTTGCCTTACCGAGAATCCTGGCTAGATGTCTATCTATTCCATTATCCTTTGAGAGAGTTCCTAGCTGAGCTGCTGACTTGTCTCCAACTATTAGAGCTGGAGCACCTGTATCATAACACCTAGCAAGCCAAGACAGGATGGATTCCTTATCTGCTCTGAGGTAATCTTTGCGGACACTGCGAATCTCCTCCCTCGGTGATGAGCATTCGGTGATATCATCTTGCTCTCCATCTATCACATCTTCCTGAACCTTTTGTCCCCATAATCCTGCTGTCACTCTCCTAAGGACCTCTTTAAGCTGAAAAGTGCCACTGCCAGCTGCTGTCTTGGCTGCATCTCCATCCTGTGATGATCTCAAAAACTCAGCTATATCTCTAAGACAAATCTTCTCCTCATCCCCAGCAGGCCCTTTCCTAGCAGAGGTTCCCTCACCAGGATCATCCTGTCTAGCAGAGGTTCCCTCACCGGGATCAGGCTCCTGCTCTGCTCCTCCATTAGCTCCACTAGCTCCTGGATCAGCTTTGACCTTTCCACCTCTGGTCTTTAAGACTGCTACTTGTTTAACTGGAGCTGTGTTTGAATTTACAGCCATCTTGATAGAAGCTGACAGGTCCTGATCTAAACCAGCCGCCGTGGGGGCCCCTTCCGGTCCTGTCATGGTGGACGGAAATGACCTTGCCTCATTACCGGTCGCCATCTTGGGAATGGGAGCCACCCCTGGCTGCTTGCCAAAGTCATAGAGTGGAGCATTTAAGGCTGCTTTCCCAATAGGTTTTGCTATTTTTCTAACTGACGCAGCACCTTCCTCGTCACTCGAGGATCCTGGGGCAGATTTAGAGGAATGCCTACGCTTCCTGGATTTTTGTTTTATCACAAAACATGGTCAAGAAACCTTTTTCTCTCTATATAGAGCCCACAGCAGACACACAATAATTATCAGCAACAGCAGGATTACACCCGTCAAATAAATCACCTTAAGATCCCAGCCAGCACTTAAAGTTACTCTTTGACCTCCTGAAGCCTTAAACTCCCTTATCTCGATCGGCAAAGTGGAAGACGTTCTATTGCCGTAATTAGTGAGCCGAAAAAAAACCAAACAGCGTTGATACAACAGCTGGATCCTATGCATAAACCACAAATAGATTTTATGCATGAAATATTTACCTATCTGGTCTAACATCAATCCGATGCAGTACCAGTAGACCAACATGCCACAGACCGAGAAGAATAAACGTTCTAAAACCCAGAGCACCTTCATTTTGTTTCTCCGGCTGAGACAAGCAATAAATCAACTTAATTACTTAATTACCAGGCCCCACGTTGGGCCTGGGAGTGTAGTGGTTAGAAAGGAAAGGCTCTGCTTTCCCTCCCCCACAGAGAAAGAGACCACGGCTAAACCCAGTCGGAGAGATGAGAGTATATTTTACAAGGAAACAGATTATATGTAACACAACAAATACAGGTATTTTGCAATATATACAGGAATATACAGCAAATGAACTCAACCAGAAACCAGACCCCACACAGAGGGGGCTTCCCCTTGTACCCCCCTTCACCCCCCTACCTCCCTTCTCCCCCAGAGAGGTAGAAGAAGAGATGAGGATGGTTAGCAGGACAGGGAAAGAAGCGGACAGGCCTGTTATAGGGAGTTAGTTAGTTCTTATCTCTTGGCAAGAAGCCCAGAAGCAGATCCAGCCGAAAGGGACAGCAAAGGAAGGAAGACTGAGAGAAAGTTCCAGCTGCGCTGGGACTAACCTCACCTCCCACAATACTTGGCCAATGAAATTCATTTAGAATACCAAAATATTTTATAAACATTTAGCCAGTGTGCCCCTTTCTTAAAGGCACAGCATCAAACGGTCACAGCTTTTCATGCCTCATATTCTCACACTTCATGTTTGAAGGTGGCAAAACTCAGACCTGCAAAGCTTTGGCAAAGCAGGTGTGGCAGTTTTGGGCTATGCCTTTAAAAGTTAGCTGCAGATCTTGAGCAGAAAAGTAGAAACATAAACAATTCACAGTTGGGTGTAAAAAGGAAAAACAAAAGATAATTCTAAATGAATTTTCTTGTCCAGAATGTACAAGATGTACCCTAACAATCTTACACATTCCACTTCATTCCTTCTTTTCTTCTCTGGTCTGGCTGTTCTGCTGGGGAGGATAACGATTCTGACCTTGCACATAAGGATGCTAACATTGCTTCTTTGAACTAACATTTCTCCTAATGGCTTCTCTTTTCTTCTAATTGAAGGGGGAAAGGAGGTGGTTTTGGGGGGAGTGGAGCAGCTTCCCTGGGTGTTTTGACCAGGGTGGTTTCCATGCTGGTTTTCTGATTGTAAATACCTGTATAATATTGTAAACACTGTATATTTTGTACATATTCATTGCATTCCATTGTAGAGTGTAGGTTTTGCTTTGTGAATACAGTTTCCATTTGTTTCCAATTGAACTGGTCATGCTTCATTAATGTAATTGGGAAATTCTAACCCACAACAGAAGGTTAATTACAGAATTACAGAATTAACCAGATTGGAAAAGACCTTTAAGACCATCGAGTCCAATCTATCACCCAACACCACCTAATCAACTCAACCATGGCACTAAGTGCCTTATCCAGTCCCTTTTTAAACTATTCCAGGGATGGTGACTCCATCATGTCCCTGGGCAGCCCATTCCAATGGCCAATCACTCTTTCTGTGAAGAATTTCTTCTTAACATGCAACCTAAACTTCCCCTGGCACAGCCCAAGACTCTGTCCTCTTGTTCTGGTGCTGGTTGCCTAGGAAAAGAGACCAACCCCCACCTGGCTACAACCTACCTCTAGGTAATTGTAGGCAGCAATAACGTCACCCCTGAGCCTCCTCCATTCTACGCAACCCCAGCTCCTTCAGCCTCTCCTCATAGGGCTTGTGCTCCAAACCCCTTACCAGCTTTGTTGCCCTTCTTTGGACACATTCCAGCAAGTCAACATCTTTCCTAAACTGAGGGGCCCAGAACTGGACACAGGACTCAAGGTGTGGCCTAACCAGTGTTGAGCACAGGGGCACAATGACTTCCTTGCTCCTGCCGGCCACACTGTTACTGATACAGGCCAGGATGCCACTGGCGTTCCTGGCCACCTGGGCACACTGATGCCTCATGTTCAGCCTACCATCAACCAGTAACCCCAGGTCCCTCTCCACCTGGCTGCTCTCCAGCCACTCTGACCCCAGCCTGGAGCTCTGCATGGGGTTGTTGTGGCCAATGTGCAGAACCCGGCACTTGGATGTGTTAAATCTCATGCCGTTGGACTCTGCCCATCTTTCCAGCCTGTCAAGGTCCCTCTGCAGAGCCCTTCTACCTTCTAACAGATTAACTCCTGCTGAAAACTTGATGTCATCTGCAAATTTACCGAAGATGGACACCATTCCCTCATCCAGATCATCAATAAAGATATTGAATAGGGTGGGGCCCAGCACTAATCCTTGGGGGACACCATTAGTGACTGGCCACCAGGTGGATGTGGCACCATTCACCACCACTCTCTGGGCTCAGCCCTCCAGCCAGTTCCTAACCCAGCACAGAGTGTTGCTGTCCAAGCCACAGGCTACCAGCTTGGCCAGGAGTTTGCTGTGGGGGACAGTGCCAAAGACCTTGCTGAGGTCCAGGTAGACTACATCCACAGCCTGCCCCGCATCCACCAGGTGGGTCACCTGATCATAGAAGGAGATCAGGTTTGTCAAGCAAGACTTACCCTTCCTAAATCCACACTGTATGGGCCTGATCCCTTGGCCATCCTGTACGTGCTGTGTGATTGCTCTCAAGATGGCCTGTTCCATAAGCTTGGCTGGCACTGAGGTCAGGCTGACAGGCCTGGAATTCCCTGGTTCCTCCTTCCAGCCCTTCTTGTGGATGGGCACCATGTTGGCCAGCTTCCGGTCATCTGGGACCTCTTCAGTGACTCAGGACTATTGAAAAATTATGGATCTTCTGTAGTTTCACCATGCATGAGTGTGGTTTAGCATAACTTTTAGTGCCAGTAATCAGCAGAACATTATTTGGAAAACAGTTTCTCTCTAGGTTTTTGAGAGTTGACACAGCAAGTACCAGCTCAACACTGGTGGGCTGCAGCAGAAGAGGTACCACTCAGTCAGCAGCAATGAGAATCACCACCTGACCATCACCATTCCTTCTAGTATCTTATTAAATACTTTTCAGACAAGAGTAAAGGAAAAAATTAAAAAAAAAAAATGGGGGGGGGGAAGGATGCAAATTGAGCTAATAATGATGATTTCATTTTGTAGAAATTTTCCTACAAAGAACACTCAAACAAGTTGTTTAACACAGACCACTATATAGACTCTTAATTGTATTCTGTTGGTGCCAGCATATACTGGACATAAATTGGCTACATAAAGAAGTACATCTCAGTACAAGAAAGGGTATTTTTTGTCAATAATGCTCAGAAGACCTAAGGTGAATTCCTCTCTTTGACAAATTTTCATTTAGACCCAGCAAGCAGACAAACACCATGTAGCCACTCACTCTCTCCTCTGCACTCAGGAGTGAGGGAGAGCATTGGAGAGTAAAAGTAAGAAGACTCATAGGCTGAGTGTGGTAGGTTGAGAGAGGGCCTAGCTCTCCCTCCCCCACAGAGTAAGAAACCACAGGTAAACTCAGTCGGAGAAGCAAAGCTATGTTTACAAGCATATATGAAATGCAGGTTATATATAACACAATTTATACAGTATTTACAATATATATACAGAAATATACAGCAAAGAAAAATAACACAACAAAATTCCCTCCTCGAGAGGAGGGTTTCCTTCCGTGCAACCCCCTCTCTCCCCCCCTACCTCCCTTTTTTCCCAAAAAGGGGTTAGAGAGAGAAAGAAAGGCAGTTATTAAGGAAAAGAGATGTTATTAGGCTTCAAAAGCACATGCAGAGTTAGTTTTGCTTATCTCAAGGTCAGCTCCACTTAGTTTGCTGAGAAGCAGATCAGGCTGGCACAGCAGAACAGGCTGAAACTGCAGAACAGACTGAAACTGAGAAAAATTCCAACTGCCCTACAACTTAAAGTTGCATTCTGCCCATCTACCAATGAAATTAATTTAGAATATCATGTTTTCATTTTTATACAAAAACATTGAGCCAGAGTGTTCCCAACACTGTCTCTCTCTTAAAGACACAGCCTCAAATGGTCACACTGAGGTAAAAAATAATTAATAAAATAAAACTAAAATTATAATAATTATTACAATAATAGTAACAATAGTAAAAATAGAGTATACAAAGAAGTAACATGCAAAACAATTGCTCACAATCTAATCTGTGAAGCTCAGCATATTCTCAACAAGTGATTCAAGAGAAAAAAGTTTGAAATTTGCAATCCCAGAAGACATAGCACCAGGTTTCTCTCTAATCCCCAGTTATATACTGAACATGGTATTGTACAACATGGAATATTACTTTGACAAGTTTATGTCTGTTGCTCTGAACACATTTCCTCCCAGCTTGTGGCACACCTGTGCACTAGCAAGACATGGAAAGCTGAAAACTCCTAAATTTCTTAGTAACAACTAATAACTTCAGTGTATTATCATCACCATTATTTTCATACCAAACCCCCTATTGAATCCATACTACTATTGTAGCCACTAAGAATGACCAGAAACAAGGACACATACCTGTGCAGATACAGGTTTGTAAAATGGGGAGTCTACTACTGTTCTTTGTTTTGCTTCTTTCCCTTCCCTTCCCTTCCCTTCCCTTCCCTTCCCTTCCCTTCCCTTCCCTTCCCTTCCCTTCCCTTCCCTTCCCTTCCCTTCCCTTCCCTTCCCTTCCCTTCCCTTCCCTTCCCTTCCCTTCCCTTCCCTTCCCTTCCCTTCCCTTCCCTTCCCTTCCCTTCCCTTCCCTTCCCTTCCCTTCCCTTCCCTTCCCTTCCCTTCCCTTCCCTTCCCTTCCCTTCCCTTCCCTTCCCTTCCCTTCCCTTCCCTTCCCTTCCCTTCCCTTCCCTTCCCTTCCCTTCCCTTCCCTTCCCTTTTTTTTTTTTTTCTTTCCATCCTTTCGTCTTTTGTGGCTGCTCACTCTCTGAGCTCCTTATCAGAGACTTATGATTATTAAGACTTTCCACCATAAACATTCTGCCCTAATAATACAAATATATGGTAGGGCTTCTAAAAACAGTATTCATTTGCTCCTCATTTGTGAATCATTATGTTGATACCCTTATTCTTACTGGGATTTTGTGGCTGCATTTTCTCCCAAGCAATTAGATTGACTTAAAACTGTATCACCTAGGGGACAGTTACTGAACTACCTCATGAAAGTAGAAAAATCTCATCTCTGGCTAGCACTGGAAATTACAAATCCTTCATAAGCAAACCCCTAAAGCCAAGTCAGTTGTATATCTGATTTATATATATATGTAATGGGTTAGGGCAGATCCCCTCCCCACCACAGGCAGAAATAACGACTCAGACAAACGGATTGCAAAAGTGATGGAAAGTTTAAATAGGAAAACAATAACAAACAACAATGAAAGTTTTACAGAGACCCACAAGCACCATGACAAAGAGAGAGATCCCAGAACATACCCAAGAACATCCCATCCCCACCTGGGGGTACACCAACCCCCCCCCCCCGGGCTCTTTCCTTCCCCCCTCCCCCAAACCAGCCTTGGGCCTGGGCAGGCCCAAGGGAGGCAGCTCACGCCATTTTACCTAGGCAGCAGCAGGGGACGAAAGAGGAAGTGAAGACCCCGCATGGACTTTTTATAGGGGAGCAGGGCATTATGGGAATGGAATACCTGGTCCCTGTGACCACACCCTTGGCTGGGCCCACCCCTTGGGTCCTCCCAGGTGTGGCCTGTGCAGTGGCATCTGGGCCAGCACCCAGCCTAAACCACCACTATATATATATATATATATATATATATATATACATGTATCATATACCTTCGCCAATGCATATATGAACATATATAAATAAATATAAATGGAATTCATGTCAAGAATTATATCACTTATGAAACAGTGCAGTTGTTTGGAGTATTTGACTGTAATATATTCTGTTATAGAAGTGTGCATGCATACATATATATATTTAAGCATCTACTTTCAGCCACCTTTGAAGAGTGTTTTTTCTTCTGCATTAGTGTTGCTTAATGGCAGAAGTGTCACTGTTGCATGCTATGCCAGATTATTCTTAATGATACTACTACTTATACTAATATTGTAACAATATAAGCATAAATATTTGTGCCATCAGCTGTCATTTTTGATACACATAGTCATAAATGAAAGCCGAGGAAAGAAAAGGGAAATACTTCATTGATTCCAAAGGTGTGCCTAGCAACTCAGAAATAATTGTGCTACTTGATGAACCATGATATTGTCTCTTCCTGTTTGATTACAGATCAGATACTGACACTTAATGTGTAAGTGATCTGCCAGTAAGTTTTCCTTCATGCTGTGTTTCAGGATACATTATAACCATGCATGTGATGAAATACGTCTTTCTACCATATGCTGATATATCACAATGCAAGATGGTGAAGTGTCATAACTGGTGTGTTGCAATGTGATCTGCCACCCATGAAATAAGATGCTTCAGAAAAACAACATGCCAGTTTTCAAATAAACTTTAATTCCAGTATGTTCTGCAGACTGTAGCCTGTGAAAATGCCTTGAAATTATCCACAGATTGCTCAGCTCCTCTTCCAATATAAAACTAATGGTCGAATTTAGATCCATGTTGGCAAGAATGCAGTTAACCTTGCAATATTGCAGCACTGCACTAGCAAGTTTTTATTCTAGCCACAACAATAAATTCTGACTTGTAACTTTTATAAAGTTATTCATTACAATATGTAGTTACCATCCAGTACACACAATTTCTGAATGGTTCTGAATGGATAGCAAAGGTCCCAGCATTTATTAAGCTCTGCTAGAAATCAAATCTACTAAAATAGTCATAACAAATTCTACTAGTAAACATATATGCAATATTATGTCAGCCTTTCAACTTAACAGCAGCCAGATTTGCACTGTGGGTCACTATAGTGATCATAAATCAATACAGAATAGGAAGTGTAGAGTAAGGGAAACCCGGCTAATATCTTTCAAGGAAATAATCATGCTATTTTTTTCACTCATGATAGTGGTTTCACCAGAGAAAATCAGGCTGGTTGTTCTTAGCTAGCTTGGGCATCTTCTTACTAAGCTGGTAAAGACAGCAGAATGCTGGTTTAGATTGTTATTTTAAATACTCATTGTAGGGTTATATTCTTGGAGAGGGGAAGAGAAGGAGGAGATCATCTAGATTAAATGACTCTCACCCATCCTAGATGGCATGAAATGTGTTTAGCATGAAATCTGATTAATTTGTTTTCCTGAAAGGACAATTTCAAGTCACAGCCAGAGAATCTCTATATAGCGTAGCACTGATGGAAAATTCAGAAGATATTATATTCTGAGCAAAATGTAAGGAGGTCTTACACTGTAAGTCACCTGGCCACAGGGTAGTACAGTGCTAATTTTTGGTATTTAGTTGCAAAATATTGAAGTAAAATTGGATTAAATCTTGATTACAACAGAAGATATAGATTTCTGAATTCTAGAACTGTCATACCAGCATTGCACTTACTGGTCCATGCTAAAGTTCAGCATGAAACATTGCAAAGAAACTGTTACTAAGATATAGCAAATGCAATTCTGGTTAGGGCTCAAGGATACAGAGACTATACCTCACCATTGACAGAAGACTACAAACCCAACAGGATAATATCAATAATCTCCATCCCTGTGTGAACACCATCAGCTGATTTAATCACCCAGGATGTGACACAGAAGCACCACCAGAAAATGCCCCATGAAACCCATGCTAGCAGTTTTGATAAAGATTTCAGAGTTGTGTGAAGTACTAATCCAGGAATGACTGTCAGGACTGTCTAAAGTGGCCTCTTGTTGACCCATGGCACTACATAGAGCACAAAGTCTTGTACTTAGGCTGACAATGTCTTGTACTTAAGTACTGTGACATACTATGATCTGTTCTTGTTATACCATTGTCATAAATGAATTGTCAATCTGTTAAAAGTTATGTTTTTCCAAGAATACTTCAGAAAACTAATTGCCAAAAAGTGATTATAAGTAAAAAATAAACAAACCCAAAGTGATACTTCTTGGAAAAATAGACAAGAAAAAAGCATCCCTCTCACCCCCTTACCTCCCCCCAATCCCACCTTCCCACCAGCCCCCAGTACTGCTTGGGCATGAAGTTTTCATATTTTACAAACTTTCTAATAGGATTCATTTTACAGTCACCATAATCTCATAGATGACTTGTGCCATCTTGTCTTTCAAGAAACTGCTGATCATAATTTTCCTTATGATTTTTAAATCCTTTCCTCTGTTTTGACTTAAGACATGAAATACATAACAGTATCTCCAGTTTAATTAATTATAATTTAGTATTATCTAATTTATGCATTCATTGTTATATTAACTTTATCATAAATATATATTCTCTTTTGTGTGTGTGTGTGAATAGAACAATTACTCTGCATGTGTATATCATATGTATATATATAAATATATATTTAAAACAGTTTCCCATTTGTTTTCCCTTCTTAACATATTGAATATGTTCAATATGGGCAGTGGGCTCAGGTTGCCTACGTGCTAGAGTGCAGCGATGTAGCAGGGGGAGGGGTTGCCACAGAAACCGCACACCAACCAAACAGAACCCAGCACGTGGCTGAGGAGAGAGGAGGCAGTGGCGAGGAGCTCAGCCTTCTCACTGACGGGGGGGTGGGGAAAAAACACAACAAAAAACATGCCAGATGGGTTACTGAAAGATGGTTGCTACTAGAGCAAAGGCTAGGAGAAGAACAGTGGGCACCCAAACAGAGAACACACACAAGAATGCAGATGTTCAGGTAGGTGGCTGCAGTGAGTGCTGGCATCTGGCAGTTGATATGGAGGATGGAAGGAACAACTCCTGGTTAGGTGTGATCAGATCAGGGATCTGATGAGCATGGTGGCCAAACTAAAAGAAGAGGTGGAAAGGCTAAGAGCTATAAGAGACAGTGAAAGGAAAATTGACTATTTCCTTAATCTAACCTCTACAAAACCAGAACAGGGGATAACTCTTAGTGGAACAGAGAGCTTGGTACCTTCCCATCAGCAAGCCTCTCAGCCTCCCTGTACTAATGCACATGAGCAGGGCCAATGGGAGCAGGCCTCTGCCCAACGGAAGAAATGCAAATGAAGCAAGCGTGCTGATTCGAGCAGCACGCTGCCATCAGTGCACTTACAGAACAGGTATGAGGCTCTGCAGGAGGAACAGGTCATTGGTCATCAGTAAGGACTCAAGAAGGTCAGAAGCTGCACCAATGACAGGTTGCCTCAGGCCAGCCATCAAAACTAATCTGGAAAAGAAACCTCATAGGGTCATCGTTATAGGAGACTCCCTACTGAAGGGAGCAGAGGGCCCAATATGCAGACCAAACCCATTTCATAGAGAGGTCTGCTGCCTCCCTGGTGCCCAAGTAAAGGACATTGTAGGTAAAATTCCCAAACTCATGAGTCCTTCAGACTGCTACCCACTTCTGGTCTTTCAGGTGGGTAGTGATGATACAACAATGAGAGGCTCACAATCAATTAAAAGAGATTTCAGAACCTTAGGACAACCGCTAAAGGGATCAGGAGCTCAAGTTATGTTCTCTGCTATCCCTCTAATGTCAATGATGGATGAGGGAACATTGAGGAAGAGCCAACAGGTCAATTCATGGCTCGAGGGCTGGTGCCACTAACAGGGCTTTGGGTTCTACAATCATGGCTTGGTTTACAAGGCACCAGAGCTGAAAACAACTTACGGGACACACTTGTCCCAGAGGGGAAAAAGGATCCTGGGGCAGGAATTGTCAGGGCTCATTGATAGGGCTTTAAACTAGATTTGAAGGGGGAAGGGGTTAATAGTCTCCTGCTGGCCTGTGATAAACAGAGGGGCATCTCACCAGAGGCAGAGGGATGGAGAGCTGGTAAGGGCTCTGAACTTGCTGCCCTGAGGCAAGCCACAAATGATGCACCAGGACATTCTGTGGAAACCAAGGGGAATTGGCACAAGAGGATGACAGGGCCAGCCCAGCTGAAGTGCCTCTATGCAAATGCACACAGCTTGGGCAACAAACAGGATGAATTATGGGCCTCTGTGCTGCTGGGATGCCATGACATAGTGGCTATTACTGAAACTTGGTGGGATGATTCCCATGACTGGAATGTAGGAATAGATGGGTATAAACTCTTTAGGAAGGATAGGCAGGGAAGGAGAGGAGGAGGTGTTGCCCTCTATGTCAATAACCAGCTGGAATCAGTGGAGCTCCACCTGGGAAGGGGTGATGAGCTGGTTGAGAGTGTATGGGTTAAAATCAAAGGCAAGATAGGGGAAGGAGATATTACTGTGGGGGTCTCCTACAGGCCACCTGACCAGCAGAACCAAGCAGATGAGGCCCTCCACAGGCAAATAGAAGTAGCTTCCAGGTCACAAGCCCTGGTCCTCATGAGTGATTTCAACCACCCTGACATCTGCTGGAGGGACAACACAGCAAGGCACCAGAAATCCAGGATGTTCCTGGACTGCATAGAAGACAACTTCCTCCTCCAAATGGTAGAGGAACCAACAAAAAAAGGTGCTATGCTGGACCTTGTTCTCACCAACAGGGAAGGGCTGGTAACCAATGTGAGGCTCAGAGACAGCCTTGGCTGCAGTGACCATGAAGCAGTTAAATTTAATATCTTCAGGGCAATCAGGAGGAAGTATTCTAAGCTTACGACCTTAGACTTTAGGCGTGCAGACTTTGATCGCTTCAGGGATCTGTTAGCCAAAGTGTCATGGGACAAAGCCCTGGAGGGAAGAGGGAGCCAAGACCACCTCCTCTGTGTCCAGGAGCTATGTATACCAACAAAGAGAAAAGCAAGAAAGAATGCTAAGAGGCCTTCCTGGATGAGCAAGGAGCTACTGGACACAATATTACTTAAAAAGAAAGTCTACAGGAAGTGGAGGGAAGGACAGCTAGAGCAGACATCAGGCCTGCAGAGCTGGCAGAAGGAGCCAGGGAGCTGCACAGTTTCCCCATGTTCCATGAGCAGGTGATTGGAGCTCTCAGCAGCAGCTTGGATCTCCACAAGTCCATGGGACCAGATGGGATCCATCCTAGGGTGCTGAGAGAGCTGACAGATGAGCTGGCCAAGGCACTCTCCATCATTTTTCAGCCGTCCTGGCTCACTGGAGAGATCCCAGATGACTGGAAGCAGGCCAACGTGGTACCCATCCACAAGAAGGCCCAGTTGGATGAGACAGGGAATTGCAGGCCTGCCAGCCTGACCTCAGTGCCAGGCAAGATTATGGAATAGGTCATCCTGAGTGCAATCACTCAACACTTAGGGGATGACCAAGGGATCAGGCCCAGCCAGCATGGGTTTAGGAAGGGCAGGTCCTGCCTGACCAACCTGGTCTCCTTCTATTATCAGGTGACCAACCTGGTGGATGTGGGGAGGCCTGTGGATGTAGTCCTGAAACTCAGCAAGGCCTTTGACACTGTTCCCCATAGCAAACTCCTGGTCAAGCTGTCAGCCCATGGCTTGGATGAGAGCACACTGCGATGGGTTAGGAACTGGCTGGACGGCCGAGCCCAGAGAGTGGTGGTGAATGGTGCCACATCCAGCTGGCAGCCAGTCACTAGTGGTGTGACCCAGGGATCAGTACTGGGCTCTGTGCTCTTTAACATCTTCATTGATCACCTGGATGAGGGCATTGAGTCCATCATCAGTAAATTTGCTGATGACACCAAGCTGGGGGCAGGAGTTGATCTGCTGGAGGGTAGAGAGGCTCTGCAGAGGGACCTTGACAGGCTGGACAGATGGGCAGAATCCAACGGCATGAGATTTAACACATCCAAGTGCCGGGTTCTGCACATTGGCCACAACAACCCCATGCAGAGCTCCAGGCTGGGGTCAGAGTGGCTTGAGAGCAGCCAGGCAGAAAGGGACCTGGGGGTGCTGGTCGATAGTAGACTGAACATGAGCCTTCAGTGTGCCCAGGCAGCCAAGAGGGCCAATGGCATCCTGGCCTGCATCAGGAACAGTTTGGTCAGCAGGAGTAGGGAGGTCATTCTGCCCCTGTACACTGCACTGGTTAGGCCGCACCTCGAGTACTGTGTCCAGTTCTGGGCCCCTCAGTTGAGGAAGGAGGTTGGCTTGCTGGAACGAGTCCAGAGAAGAGCAACAAAGTTGGTGAGGGGTTTGGAACACAAACCCTATGAGGAGAGGCTGAGGGAGCTGGGGTTGCTTAGCCTGGAGAAGAGGAGACACTTGGGTGATCTTATTACTCTCTACAACTACCTGAAGGGAGGTTGTAGACAGACAGATGTTGGTCTCTTCTCCCAGGCAGCCAGTACCAGAACAAGAGGACACAGTCTCAGGCTGCACCAGGGGAGGTTTAGGTTTGATGTTAGGAAAAAGTTCTATACAGAGAGAGTGATTGCCCATTGGAATGGGCTGCCTGGGGAGGTGGTGGAGTCGCCATCATTGGAGGTTTTCAGGAGAAGACTTGATGGGGTACTTGGTGCCATGGGTTAGTTGTTTAGGTGGTGTTGGATTGGTTGATGGGTTGGACGCGATGATCTTGAAGGTCTCTGCCAACCTGGTTTATTCTATGTATTCATGTATTCTATAAGGAAGCTGCCCGAGCAGCAAGAGACCTGGTTAGGAAAGCCAAAGCACAGTTTGAATTGAATCCATCCAGGGAGGTTAAAAGGAACACTAAGAACTTCTACAGGTATATTAATGGGAAGAAGAAGACTAGGGAAGGTGTGGGCCCCCTCAGAAAGGAAACTGGTGGAATGGTCACAAGTGATGTGGAAAAGGCCGAGGTACTCAATAACTTCTTTACCTTAGTCTTCACTGCAAGGGCCTCTAGCCACACTCCTGGTGTCATGGAAGAAAATGCCAGGGACAGGGAGGAAGAACTGCCCATTGTAAGTGAAGATCAGGTTTGTAATCACTTGAAGAACCTGAAAGTGTTCAAGTCTATGAGTCCCAACAGGATACACGCATGGGTACTGAGAGAACTGGCAGATGAGGTTGCTATAAACCCCTCTCTATTATATTCCAAAAGTCATGGCAGTCTGGGGAAGTCCCCAGGGACTGGAAAAGGGGAAACATTACTCCCATTTTCAAAAAGGGTAAGAAGGAGGAACCAGGGAACTACTGGCCAGTCAGTCTCACCTCTGTGCCTGGAAAGATCATGGTGCAGATCCTCCTGAAGGCATTACTGACTCAGAAGAATGGCAAAGAGGTGATTTGGAACAGTCAGCATGGCTTTGCAAAGGGAAAATCCTGCCTGACAAACCTGGTGGCCTTCTATGAACAGGTGACAACATTAATAGATGAGGGGCGAGCAAATGATGTCGTTTACCTGGACCTGAGCAAAGCCTTTGACACTGTCCCACACCACATCCTGGTCTCCAAACTGGTAAAACATGGGTTTGATGTGTGGACCACTAGGTGATTCTCCCCCTCTACTCAGCTCTGGTGAGACCCCTCCTGGAGTACTGTGTCCCTATTACAAGAGGGATATGGACATGCTGGAATGTGTCCAGAGAAGGGCCATGAGGATGATCAGAGGGCTGGAGCACCTCTCCTATGAGGACAGACTGAAAGAGTTGGGGCTGTTCAGTCTGGAGAAGAGAACGCTCTGAGGTGCCCTAATTGTGGCCTTCCAGTATCTGAAGAGGGCCTACAAGAAGGCTGGGAAGGGACTTCTTAGGATATCAGGTAGTGATAGGACTAGGGGGAATGGAATGAGGCTGGCGGTGGGAAGATTCAGGCTGGACGTGAGGAGGAAGTTCTTCACCATGAGAGTGGTGAAGCCCTGGAATGGGTTGTCCAGGGAGGTGGTTTGGCCACCGTCCCTGGTGGTGTTAAAGACCAGGCTGGATGAGGCTCTGGCCAGTCTGATCTAGTGTGGGGTGTCCTTGCCCATGGCAGGGGGGTTGGAACTAGATGATCCTTGTGGTCCCTTCCAACCCTGACTGATACTATTATACTATACCACAAGCCTGATGAAGAATAAGTCTTTGAGAACCAGTATTTAGCAAAGAAATTTTTGTTCTTAATTGGCTGTTCCCTGAAAAAGATTTTTAAGACCATTTCTGTGGAGGTAGATGCAAACGAACTTGAACTTGCCTTCCTTCAAACTGTAGCAACTGAAGCAGTACAAATGAAGAAGCTTTACAGCTGAAGAACTGAATTAAGCTTTCCAAGAGCTCTTCTAGCTGTCCTGGAAAGAGATATTGATGTTACAGTTAAATTATTTCTCACTGACCTTCCTGGTTTTCCTATCACTGATAATATTCACAGCATGCTTCAGTGATGTGCGATCATTATCAAACTTAACACCAGTAAACCTAGAAAATGTGTTAAGGTTGGTTTGTTTGGGTTTTTTCTCCATTGTGCGTTCTTGTCTACCATGTTCTCTAAGCAAAAGACAAAGGAGCACAGCTGTGATACACCTCCTGGAGCAGAAGTACCCCTTCAACACAGGAATCTTGCTCTATCTAAATTACAATCTGTTGCACATGTGGGAGGAAAAAAGAAAAAAAAGTGAATTATCATTCATCACACAGAGTGGCTGACTTTCTCATGGAGTAAACCTGAACGGCCTGAAGCATTGTAGGTATTTCATCCCAGGCAACTCTGGTGTAGTTTAAAATTTGTCAGTCAATAGTATTGAAAATAGATGATTTTTTTTTCTGTTGTTATTGAAAAGATTATCAAAGTATTTTCATATATATTTCATATATCTATTTTTATATCTCTATTTTCATAGATATTATGGATTAAATGTTAAATAATCAAAAACTGCTGCAGATCTGAAGCAAAAGAAATTAATTTTTCTATTTTGTTATAAGGGGGGGAAATGCATTTAGCACTAGCAAGAAAGAGAAACTAGAATAAGCATTATGGGCAATAGCTGCCTAGGGGGAAAGAAAAAAAGAAGGAAAAAGAAAAACAAACCAGAAAAACAATGTGCCATATTGTTATTCATGTGGTAGGTGTATCTATGCAGAAAACAATTTTTTTCCTTATATGATTCCCGTTTTTTCAGAGCTTGATAGACCTGTCTGCCGCAGTATATAAATGTGATCACATGGTGTTAAATGCTCACTTGTACTTAGATGTGCTCATAGTTGAGAAACTCTCTGAATCTTGAAATCTTCCCAAAGATAATAGGTGAGGACACAGAGTTTCCTTTGTATTTTCTCCCGACACAATCGCATTCCCGATGTCCCCCATCAGAATCAAGATGCCTACCATATGGCAACAGATGATGAGAACTAAATTGAAACTACAGAGGATTCAACACTTCAGAATAGGTTTGGGGAATGCCTCTGTCTTGCTTGTCTCTCCTAAGGATAGGTATATGACAAGTATGGAACAACATTTGGCAGAAAATATCTGCATACTGGGGAAACTTTTATGTACAGAAATCCTGAGCTTCATACAATTTTGGAATCTGTAGCAGCAGAAAAGCATGTATAATTTTAATCTATTTACCACTACACTTTGGGGTTTCTCAGACTGTATACATTCCAATGTGAATCCCAAGCTATCAAAAAAATTGTAAACTATAAGGACATAGGGATAAATTTCTTTCTTTTTATAAATAAATAATAAACTAATACATAAATAAAAGGCATCTCCGCCACCAACAAAGAAACATTACAAGTAACCAATAACGTTTTAGTGATAGGTCTTAATCTGAAATAATTTAGAAAAAGAATAATATATAATATAAGAAAGAATAACAAATAATATGGAGACTTATTTATTTAGTTAGTTACTTATTTACATGACTAATTCTTACTGAGCAATGGCTGGGAAGGATATAAATTTCTCAGAATATCAGGAAATATTTTTGGATAAAATAAAAATCTGCAGGACAATGGGATAAAGATAGTGGTTTGGACTGTCACCCTTTTAGGTAAAGTGATAACAAAATCTACATTTAAGAAGGCACATGTTAAAGCAGCATGATAGCATTTGGGACATGATAGAAGAAGCAATGTCAACTTTGATGCAGACCTACACACAAAATGACACATTTGGTTTACACAATATTACATTATGGTACACTTATTTGTCCATTTTCCCACTGCTTTTGTTAGCATAAGACTTTTCAAGATTACGTACAATTTGAATTTTTAGTTAGAAACTACTTTTGATTTGAATAAACCAATAACTTCCTTTCTTCATAGAGAGTTTGTAGGACCAGGTAAATATGATGGTCAGAGATTGGCACTTCAGTTAGGGCTGGTTATATGCTGATTCTTCAGCAGATTTTACCTTTTTATGCCATAGTCCATTTGAATTTTGACTATGAAGTTGGTCTCTGATTACTAGTCATTTCATGTCTAGGCGGGGACATGATGGTGAATGCTGCCACACTACCTTCATCATATTTAAAGACCTTTATAGAAGGTTGAAGAAGATATGCAATAAAATAATCTTCTTTCTCCTTCACATTTTGTACTTTGTTTGGTGATGTACTGGCTCAGTTCTGTATAGATATTGGTCTTCATTAGACACACTGTGCACTGTTCAAAGACATATTCCTCTTTTTCTAATAGCATCTGCAACATCATTCAATATATTCACAGAATATATAATCAAGAAATACATCTTTCTATCACTCCCTGTGGATTCACAACATTTAATCTATGAAAACATAAACAAAACACTCAGCACGTTTTTTCTAAAATGTTCTGGTAACAAAAATGTGGCACAATGCAAAATGAACAATTAAGTGGCTTACAACACTACTGATACTATCAAGAATCATTAGCTCAAGCACCAAAACTAATATCAAAGATCCAGAAATAAGAATTTTCAAGAAAAATAAATAACATCATTCTTTCTTCTTATTATGAAGATAATATATCTGTAGTTTTCCCATTCATTTTTTGCCTCATAGCTTTGTCATCCTCTGCTCACATGCTTTAAATGTGGGCTGCCTTCTCACCTGTAAATTCAATCTCCACTTTTCAGTACTGCTCCACAAATTCTTACCACTACTCCCAATAATAGCGGCTATAGTTACATAACTAAGTTCCATATTATTGCACCTTTTTTACTTCTATGGAAGAAACAGAAAAAGGTAAGGTCTCACTATGCAAGATTCCTGTCAATCTGACCTTAGTATCGGAGTCCAGTCCATCTTGGGTGAGCTCACATGGCAAGTGCAGGATAATGGTGGGATCAGGCCCAGACAGCATGAAAGGCAGGTCCTGCTTGACTAACCTGATCTCCTTTATGACTAGGTGACCTGCCTAGTGTGTGAGGGGAAGCCTGTGGAGTTTGTCTACCTGAACTTTAGCGCTGCCTTTGACACTGACTCCCACAGGACTCTAATCAAGAAAGTTACATCCCATTGCATAGATAGATTTATTCTTTTCTGGATTAAAAGTTGTCTGGATGGCTGGACCCAAACTGTAGTAAGCTGAGTTAAATCCAGTTGGTAGCCAGTCACAAGCAGTGTCACCCAGGGCTTGGTATTTGGGCCCATTCTGTTCAATGTCTTTAGGCCTGGATAAGTGCATTCTGTGCTGGATAATAAAAACTGTCTGAGTGGTGAATGAAGCTAAATCCAGATGGCATCCAGTCACTAGTACCCCAGGGTTCAATACTGTGGTGAAGAGGTTATTAAATGTATGAATATGAAATATGAATTATGAAATTATTATTTGTATTAATCACCAAATTATTAATAACCAATGAATCACCAACTTATATACATGTTCTAGTGCACGTTCATGAAATACATTCCACAAGTGGCTTAGTGTTATGATTAGAACTTAATTGAACTATAGACCATTTCTATATTTATATAACAAAGGGTGCAGTTCTGCTGCTTTGCCACTTGATGGCGACTCGGCGGGACGCGGGTGGCTCCTGGCTATACACAGCAATATTACAATCTTCCTATGCATCAGCGATTACTCTGCTAGACACGAATACTTTGAACTGAGTGCTAGGGGATGGAGAGCAAGTGGAAGATACTCTGTAGCTGTTGTTTGTAGCAAGGTGGAGGTCCTGCAGACTACTGTCACTGGTCTGGTTCCTCGTCGAGTTGGACAGCAGCGTTGGGTCCTCTCTCCACAGCAGTGGAGAGGGAATAATGGAACCTGGGCTTAGCTTGGAAGCAGGTTCCCTTCAGGACTCAGTCGATTCCCTCCAGACAACAGGGATCGGTCCTGGTTGGGATCGGTCATGGTCGGGGTCGGCCCGTGGCATCAGCCCTTGGAGTCGGCTCGCATGACAGGGCAGGGTGACGGTTGCTGGCAGGCGGGCTCAGAAGACACAGCAGCAGGCAAAGCTAAGGGGTCAGCCTGACTACAGCGATACCTGGGGCTGCTGTAAACAGCCTTGGGGAGAGAATGCAGCTGTGGTAAGTGGCGGATTCTCATTTACTGAGCTTAAAGGAATAGCGGGATGCTCGGAGTGGTCCCAGGTCTGGGGCAATATAGGCACAAACAATGCTTTGGTCTTCCCTGAGGTTTACAGGGCTCAGAGAGGCACATGTGATGGCTCCTCTCCCGCTACAGTGGGGCTAGGCATATGTGGACTCGGTCTTGATCAAATCCTTTCTCCCCGGCAACTGGGCAGATTTTACCCTCGGGAGTCCTCTGGTGGCACGATGGGCTCTCCCGGTCAGTACAACTGGTTGTGACGACGCTGAGCTTCTTGGGCTCAGCGAAAGTCCTCTCTCTGGAGATGATCCTCATGATTGCTTCTCATGATGCAGAGGCTTTCAGTATGTGTGCATGTATAACAGAAGCTAGCAACAATAAGCTCAATGGCAGAGGCTGAGGCTCGAGAGTTGCTCTCTTGAGCAAGCACAGAGACAAAGTGAAAGATGGGGCAACTTGTTTACCAACTGGGGTGATACTTATAGATTCCTTGAGGCTGGGTTTGACCAATGGGCACGCTCATAAACAACTGGCTTCAGCCTATAGAAAGCGTGAAGCTAGAATTATGCCCATACTTGGTATTTGCATGAGCACTGCATGCGCTGGGTTCGTGCTGGCCTGGCTAATGCCTTGGCTTTTGTCTTCCTCCTGAAGGAGGGGGAACTTGTCCTCATGCTGGGACAAGATTCAACATCTGGGCATAATGTGCCTTCACCACAAGTACTGGAGCCTGTCCTCTTTAATACCTTGATCAATGATCTGGATGAGGGGATTGAGTGCACCCTCAGTAAGTTTGCAGATGACACCAAGCTGGGTGGTTGTGTTGATCTGCTAGAGGGTAGGGAAACTTTACAGAAGGATCTAGACAGGTTAGACTGATGGACCAAGGCTAATTGCTTGCAGTTCAACAAGGCCAAGTGCCAGGTCCTGCATTTGGATCACATCAATCCCATGGTAAGTTACAGGCTCAGAGATGTGTGGTTGGAAAGCTGCAACTCAGAGAGAGACCTGAGGGTATTGGTGTACAGTGTGTCCAAGAGACCAATGGCATTCTGGCTAAAACCTGGAAACTGAAAGCAGCAATTGAAATAGGAAATCTCTTTTGTTACAATCTGAACTTCAAGAACCGTGCTCCAGTCAGCACTTTCATTTTGAAGATGGCATGACAGCAGCTCAGGACTGAATATCTGCAGCAAATTCAACTCAACCCATGACATACTCTACCCCTCGTTCTCATCATGCCCCGCAGCAATTAAATTCAAATAACATACAACATACATCATTCATGGTCTATTTTCACTCCAAATGAGGTTGCTGTGCAGTACACAGAAGACTTCTTACTGCAGATGCTCTGGAGCTCCACTCTGCTCCAGTACAGTCTGGGTAGGTACATGACCAGTACAAATGGCAGGGCTGTGTGTCCACTTCTGGAGCAGTCAATTCCAGGTGCTTTGCAAACCTCTCCAGGTAAAAGCAAGCTGTGATCTGCATTCCAGTATACTGCTTCCAACACATCCAGGTGTGGAGATACGCCGGTCACATCAGAAACACATTAGAAAGACATGGGTTCCACCCATGTAATCTGATGGCTTCAGATTACACTGTGAATCTGTATCTACTAAAGCTTTATACTCCTGTGGGTTCAATTTGCCAAAACATTGGTTCTGTACAGTCCAGCAAAACCAGTTGTCCTTCTCCTTCATCTGTTTGAAAGAAGGACCATTCTAACCTGCCTTGAATCACTTACATCTGGTGAACATGCTTTGGGAGTCCCTCCAGGAGGATTAAAAGCAGCATCCAGTTCTGTACTTGTTGGGCAACAGGGATAGCATTCTTATGAGAACTTCCTTGTAATTTATTGACTTGTACAGGTAGAACTGAAGTAGATTTTCTCTTTCTCTTGTTCCTGTGATGGCACTGGTTTGTCCTCATCCTTTGAAGGACGAGCTGCTTTCCTCATATGTTTTCTTTGTGGGTTTTTTTTGGTTGGTTGGTTTGGTTTTGTTTTCCCATACACATGCAACTGATACTGGCACAGACTGGTTCTCTGGTGCAGCTGCCATGCCTGTTAATCTGTCCATAGGCCCAGAGACCTTTTCTTATCCTGAATGCTCTGAACAGTGATGAGAAGGGCTCAAAAGGCACACACACAGAGCAGTAATTTCTGTCTCTCACGCACTTCCAGACTCACAGCAGACTTTTCCCAAACATTTTACCAGCATGTCAGGATTTTGCACTTGCTCAGGGGTGAAATTCTAAACCATCAGAAGTGAACACTGGTCTAACAATTTACCCATACACTCCCACACACACTGCCACTCATAAGTACCCAGCATCAGGGCAGATCTCTCAGTAGTATTCTTGGGAAAGTCCTGTAGTACTCTGGATGAAACCAGAACAAGCTGGACCACCAGTAAACACCACAGCAACAACACAGGTCTAAGCTGTTCCCCTGGAATGATAGTATATATGTAGGACCCAAGCATAACAGCCCCAGATGCCCACAGAGAGCAAATACATGTGCATTGTGAACATGCCATAGACAAAAAAAAAGCAAAAAGCCCCAACAAACAAAACCTCACAACTTTCTTAATAAGGCTCAATTATCGAGGCTTCTCATTGTCATGCTTCTAGTTATCTCAACCCCTTAGTCTTCTGCCAAAATCAACAGTCTTAGTTAAGGCAGATGTGGTAGTTTTAGGCTATTTGCATAAATTATGCAACAAAATGAAGAAAGCAGCAGAAACTAGTGAGCTAACCCCTCACCTCTACTCTTCCTGCTGCTATCCCAGCAGAAGAGTCCAGCAACCCCATACCTGGAAACAGGAATAGGAAACTGCTCATGTTCCCATCTGAACTTTAAGACCCATAACACTTTGCTCCAGCCAGCACTTCCATTTCGCATGTGACATGACACAACATCAGCAGCAAATTCAACTCAACCCATAACAAGGTCCTGGAGCATGTCCAGAGATGAGCAACCAATTTGCTGATGGACTTGGAGGGCATGTCATAAGAGGAGCAGCTGAGGGAACTAGGGTTGTTTAGTCTGAAGAGAGAAGGCTGGGGAGAAATTGCATTACTCTGTACAACTACCTGAAAGGAGATTGTAATGAGGCCAGTGTTGATCTCTTTTCCCAAGAGACTAGCAACAGGATGAGATGGAATTGGCTTAAATTGTGCCAGGAAAGGTTTAGACTGAATATTAGGAAAAATGTCATTGCTGAAAGAGTAGTGTGTAGGAAGAGGTTGTTATTAGATAAATTTGGAAGGCTACAGGGAAGATTTGCCTTTGTTTGAATTAGAGAAAGCTATGTTTTGTCTTTGCCTCTGAAAAGAATGTAAACATCTTGTAACTGAAAGAGAGAAATTAGTCAGGATTTGGTTGGATGTGTTAAAATATTGTTTTGTTATTTTGACCTATTGTATGCCTCAGTTATACACATGCCAGTAGAAAATAACCAATTAAGATGTGACACATGTGCCTTCTGATAGACTACATTATTTTGCTGTATAATGTAATAAACGTCTTCGCCTGCTTGCATCTTGTCCTGGAAGCTTTGCTGAAGGTGATTTGAATACATAGAATACATAGAATACATAGAATAAACCAGGTTGGAAGAGACCTTCAAGATCATCGCGTCCAACCCATCAACCAATCCAACACCGCCCAAGCAACTAACCCACAGCACCAAGTACCCCGTCAAGTCTTCTCCTAAAAACCTCCAGTGATGGCGACTCCACCACCTCCCCAGGCAGCCCATTCCAATGGGCAATCACTCTTTCTGTATAGAACTTTTTTCTAACATCCAGCCTGAATCTCCCCTGGCGCAGCCTGAGACTGTGTCCTCTTGTTCTGGTACTGCTTGCCTGGGAGAAGAGACCAACATCCGTCATTTGAACATCTATATAACAATTAATGGTGACTCCCAAACATGCACCTGGAGCAGCTACTCATCACAGCTCCCATTTCTACCACCAACATGAAATTTCACTTCCAAGGACTTCGGAGATGGTCATGCTCGTCAGCATCACAAATAGTAGCCTTTAGATTAGTCTCTGTGTGATTAATCTATTGACTTTTATGCTGGTGTCATTCTCTGATTTGCATTAAAAAGGGCATGAAATACGCCAGAGATGAAAGGCATGATATATGCCAGAGATAAAGGCGAGATATAAAGATGCAAAATACACCAGAAATAAAGGCATGAAATACACTGGAGATAAAGGTGAGATACACCAGAGATAAAGGCACAAGAGATGCCAAAGAAGAAGAAAGAAGAAAAGAATAAAGAAGAAAAAAGAAGTACAGGAAGTGCAAGAGATAAAGGATTGGTGACCGAACTCTGCAGGACAGAGCTGAGCAATTGGGGAAGCTGGGGTTGGTGCTTCTTTTTGACGACCACGTAGTGGGGAATCAAATAACAAAAGAACAGAAATCAATACTGGGAGTCATTACTCATATCTTGGAAAAAAGATAATGTACAATGAAAATACATGGGAGCAGGGAGAGATGGCTTTGTTCCAGGCAGCAACAAAAGAGACAAAATTGCTACATCTTCCCTTACAACATGGAGACTAGTTAAAGATTCCTTAGACCAATTAGCAGGGCATCATAAAGCTGCTGCAGCTGTAATCTACGCCACTTCACCAGAACAAAGCTCTTCTTTGACATCCACACGCCCCCTCCCCCTCCACCACCGTGGCCACTAAGCCCACCTGCACCCCTGGAGCTGCAGATAATGGCACCTGTCCAACAGCAACAGCAGCCCGCTACCTCCCCACCACATCGTTTAAAAGTTCTCCAACGTATTTTAATTGCAGCCAGAAGGGACAATTTAAGTGAAAAATATGACTTAGGAGGAAATAACTGTCATGGAAGCCATGTGGAGCGTAGAGAAGACAATGACTTTTGCTCTACCTATCTTGGGTCTCAGAAACAGCCACAGAAAGAGAACAAAAGGCGCCTCAGCAGGAGGCTCAGAAACAAAAATTAAGCTCAAAATCGCTGCTATCACCTTCCATGGAAGCCTCCGTCCCAGCGAGGAATCCTGCATTTCTACTGAAAGCTACCTGGAAAGGCATCTGCTGTGAATTTGGTAGCGTTCTCCCCACCCCCCATCCCCCCATTCCTCCCCCTTTCTCCCCATTCTGTAGCTACTGCAGTTTTGCTGAGCCTGCCAGGTACCCTCCCCCACTTCCCACCCTTCTGTAGCTATGGTGGCTTTGCTGAGCCAGTCAGCTTCCCACGTCTGCTTCCCCTCCTTCCCCCCCCCCCCCCCCCCCCTTTCTGATAAGACTCTATGAAAGTTGTGTTCTGATTTAAAACAACAGTGTTAATTACATTATTTCTGATTGTAAGGTACTTTAGAGATTTGTTGTTTTGATAGTTTTAGTATTTAACAGTAAGCATAATGAATAGTATTTAGTATTTATAAGTATTTAGTATATAGTAATTATAGTCATAAGTATTTAGCAATGATAAGTATTTAGTAATTATAATAAGGTATATCAAATAATAAGTAATAATAATATAAAAAGCATATGTTAATTATACTAGCATAACTGATAGTTTATTATCATATACATATAATAATAATAATAATAATAATAGTAATATAAGTTTAAGTAGAACAAGTTATTCTACAGCTGTGTGCCATGGCATTTCAAGAGATCTCTATGTAATATAGTTAATGGTTATAGAAAATAGGTTTCCATTTTAAAAAGCATTCTTTAGGAAATGTAACATCCTTTTTTTGTTTCTTTTTTAGACATTGATATGATAATTTAATTTTAACATAGTTCTTTAAGTTTTTAGGGATTTTTGATATTAATGTAAGTTAAGAGTTTCATATTGGGATATTATGGAATAGGGTGTTTTTGTTCTTTTCTTTCTATTCATAATAGTTTAAGATAAGGATTATATATTAAAAAAAAAAAAAAACAGAAAAAAGAGAGATGAATATTTTATAACTAAGGCTTTAATGATACCAGCAAGAAATAGCTAACTCATGTCAACACCTGGAAAAAAATAATTTTGCAACTCAGTACTGCAATCATCTCACCAAATGACCGCACAAGAATCAAGAGGATGGGACAAACAGCATTTCCCATGAAGCTGAAAATCAGCAGACCTACCTAACACTGATCACAATGACTGTTATAATAATCTGAGATCAAAAGAATCAATCAGAAGAATGTACCAAAAAACCATCTAAATTAGGACTGAATATCATGATGGCTTAATTGTTGTGTGATTAGAGAATATGTTCACATGGATTTATATGGTAACTCACCAGTCTGTCATAGTTAAATAGTTAAAGGGAAAATCAAAATTAATTATAGTACAAAAACCATTTTCACTTTAGGTTATAAAAAAAAAAAAGAGGGGGGTTTCAGGTATTACATCACAAAAAAAGAACAGTTAAATAATGTTATGTTATCAAATTTTCTTTTTATATGTGGTTTTATGTGTGATTTATCAAAGTTTATGGAAGATATAAAAATTCTGGAGATTTTAGTTAGGAAAAATTTGAAAGAATAAGAACCAACATCAAGTCAAAGATAGGATTAATAGGACTCAGTGCCTTTCCTTAGCAAAAACAAGACATCAAGTGATCAGTATTATCAGGATGAGTAAAAATGGATTGTTGTGTTATCTTTATGTTGGGCAGAACCATAAATATTCAAGATGTCATCTCTGACCCAGCGAAGAAGCCTTTTCACACTTGCTGTTTGCCTGCAAGTATTGTCTTTACCTGTGGAGAAAGAGCCTGGCCAGCTCTACCCTTACAGATCAAGGAGAATCTTGAAGATATTAAACAAGTCTATGATTTTTGACCATCTTAGTAAAATAAAGATGTAACATACCTTTGAAGCAGATTGTAAAAGGCAGTGCTGAAGATTGGGTTTACTGTATTTGTAGATCTTTGTGTCTTAATCCTTGTGTAAAATGTGTTCAGGCTTATCAGCTCTTCTTTATTAATAAGAAGAGGGAAATACGAAAACTTGAACTGGTAAGACCTAAGTTCTCCTTTAAGAGCTCAGACAAGTAACAAAGAAGTAAGTTCAGGGCTGTAGGATGAAACTTTCTGTCTGAAAGAAGCAACTATTCTGCTTATAGAATAGAATAAAATAGAATAGAATAGAATAGACCAGGCTGGAAGAGACCTTCAAGATCATCGCGTCCAACCCATCAACCAATCCAGCCCACCTAAACAACTAACCCATGGCACCAAGCACCCCACCAAGTCACCTCCTGAAAACCACCAATGATGGCGACTCCACCACCTTCCCAGGCAGCCCATTCCAATGGGCAATCACTCTCTCTGTATAGAACTTTTTCCTAACATCAAACCTAAACCTCCCCTGGTGCAGACTGAGAATGTGTCCTCTTGTTCTGGTGCTGGCTGCCTGGGAGAAGAGACCATCATCCATCTGTCTACAACCTCCCTTCAGGTAGTTGTAGAGAGTAATAAGGTCACCCCTGAGTCTCCTTCACTCCAGGCTAAGCAATCCCAGCCTCCTCATTCTTTCCTCATAGGGCTTGTGTTCCAAACTCCTCACCAACTTCGTTGCCCTACTCTGGACTCGTTCCAGCAAGTCAACATCCTTCCTAAACTGAGGGGCCCAGAACTGGACACGGTACTCGAGGTGTGGCCTAACCAGTGCAGTGTACAGGGGCAGAATGACCTCCCCGCTCCTGCTGGCCACACTGTTCCTGATGCAGGCCAGGATGCCATTGGCCCTCTTGGCTGCCTGGGCACACTGCAGGCTCATATTCTACCTACCATCAACCGGCACCCCCAGGTCCCTTTCTGCCTGTCTGCTCTCCAGCCACTCTGACCCTAGCCTGGAGCTCTGCATGGGGTTGTTGTGGCCAGTGTGCAGAACCCCACACTTGGATGTGTTAAATCTCATGCCGTTGGACTCTGCCCATCTGTCCAGCCTATTGAGGTCCCTCTGCAGAGCCTCTCTACCCTCCAGCAGATCAACTCCTGCCCCCAGCTTGGTGTCATCAGCAAATTTACTGATGATGGACTCAATGCCCTCATCTAGATCATCAATAAAGATGTTAAAGAGCATGGGGCCCAGCACTGATCCTTGGGGTCCACCACTAGTGACTGGCCGCCAGTTGGATGTGGCACCATTCACCACCACTCTCTGGGCTCAGCCCTCCAGCCAGTTCCTAACCCAATGCAGTGTGCTCCTGTCCAAGCCATAGGCTGACAGCTTGGCCAGGAGTTTGCTATGGGGGACAGTGTCAAAGGCCTTGCTGAGTTTCAGGTAGACTACATCAACAGGCCTCCCCACATCCACCAGGTGGGTCACCTGATCCTAGAAGGAGATCAGGTTGGTCAGGCACATTGGTACAGCCTGTCCCTGCGCCTTCAACAATTCTTCCTTGAAACAGGTCCAGCCCTCCTGGACCCCTTTATTTTTAAGGGCTTTATCCCAAGGAACCCTCTGAATTAGTTCCTTGAGTAGCCTGAAGTCCGCCCTCCGGAAGTCCAGAGTGGAGGTCTTCTTGCTGCCCCTCTTAGCTTGACCGAATACTGAAAATTCAATTATCTCCTGGTCGCTGGCCCCTAAACACCCTCTGACCACTACATCACCCACCAGCCCTTCCCTGTTGGTGAAGAGGAGGTCAAGCGTAGCCTTGCCCCTGGTAGGCTCACGCAGCACCTGGGATAAGAAGCTGTCCTCCATGCACTCTAAGAACCTCCTAGACTGTGTCTTCTCTGCTGTGTTGAGATCCCAGCAGATGTCAGGCAGGTTGAAGTCACCAATGAGAACACGGTCAGGAGATCTTGAGACAGCCTGAAGCTGCCTATAGAATGCTTCATCAACATCTTCCTCCTGGTTGGGTGGTCTATAACAGACTCCAACCAGGATGTCTGCCCTGCTGGTCTTCCTTCTAATTCTTACCCACAAGCACTCAACCCAATCGTCCCTAATCTCCATTTCAATGGCATCTAGTGCCTCCCTGATGTACAGGGCCACCCCTCCACCCCTTCTTCCTCCACTGTCTCTCCTGAAGAGCCTGTAGCCATCAATTGCAGCACTCCAGTCATGTGAGTCATCCCACCATGTCTCTGTGATGGCAACTACATCATAACTTTCCTGCTGCAACAAGGCTTCCAGCTCCTCTTGCATGCTTCGTGCATTAGTGTACACGCACTGCACCTGGGCTGCTGGTTTCACCTCTGACCCTAGCTTATCGCCCCCAGACTCTTGCCTGAGGGGACTAGTTTCAGCCCCTTCCCCCTTCGAAACTAGTTTAAAGCCCTGTCGATGAGACCTACCAATTCCCTTCCTAGAATCTTTTTACCTTTGGGGGACAGGCCATTCTCATATACTGTGACCTTTCCCCTTCTCTGGGACAGATGTACTCCAGCTGGCCTGGTGCAGTAGAAAGTTTTCCAAGATCAAAAAACCCAAAACTCTTTTGACTGCATCAGCCTCTAAGCCACTTGTTAACTATAGCTGCTGACCTGTTTCTTATGGTATTCCCTCCTGCAAATAAGGGTATTGATGAAAAAATTATTTCTGCACCTGACCCCTCAACCAGGTCTCCCAGGACCCTGAAGTCATTTTTGATAACCCTGGGCGTTCTGGTTACAACACCATCATTCCCTATCTGCATAGCTAATAAAGGATAGTAGTCAGAGGGCTGCACCAGGCTAAGCAGCCTACTGGTAACATCATTAACTTGGGCTCCTGGCAGACAACAGAGTTCCCTATGAGATGGGTCTGGCCGACATACGGGGCCCTCCGTTCCCCTTAGAAGGGAATCACCAATAACAATTACCCTCCTCTTTTTTTTTGAGGGAGCAGGTCCAGATGCCAGGGGTAGGCTGATTAATCTTAGGCTGCTTTGCCTTAGGCTGTTTAACCTTAGGCTGTTTAGCCTCAGGGACAACCCCAGATGGTGTGTCCTCCGGCATCAGGATCACCTCATCCTCTATCTCCAGTGACCCATACCTGTTGTCCAAGAGCAGCGGGGAAGGTGAGGGGAGGCAAGGAGGTTTTACTTTGTGTCTTTTGAGAGGAACCTGTGTCCATTCCCCTCTGCTGTTTGGATAACCAGCCCCTGCTGGGGGAGACTGCAGAGCCTGCTTACTCTGATTCAACTCTTTCCTCCTCTGATTCAACTCTTTCCTCCTCTGGTTCATCTCTTTCCTCCTTTGGTTCATCTCTTTCCTACATTCCCTTACATTTCTAAGGCTAGCAACCTCATCCTTCAGTCTGGCCACCACATTAAGCAGATAGTCAATCTGCTCACACCTTATGCAAAAGTTGCCCCCACTATCCTGCATCTCAAGAGCCAGGCTCCAGCACTCTCTACAGCCAGATACCTGGACAGCTACCTGCTTGTGTTCTACCTCAGTCTGGGTTGCCACTGATTTTTTTAGGGAGTTTTTGCTGCGAGTTACAACCATGCCTGTCCCTGGCCACAGCACCTACTGCACACACACACACACACACAAAGTGCGGCAGTGTGTGACAGCACAAGAGAGTACAAGAGAATATGGGCTTCCTGATGAACAGACCCCCCGCGAGCCGCAGCAAACCCTTTTAAATTAAGCCGCTCCCACCGCTGGGATCACAAGTCTGACCACATGAAAAGATGGCTCCTCCTAGCCTCATGGCTTGAGCAACAATTGCTGCGGTGCTGGCAATTCCTGCAGCCCGAGAGGGAGAGAAGTGGCTGGTCCCCAGCAGCTGCTGGTCTTGGTGCTTATGTTCTGACCTTGTAAGATAAGTGGAAAGGAATGTGAGCTTGTTACTGAAATGAGCTGGAAGTTTTGTTATCTTTAACCATATATTATGCCAGTTATGTTAGAATGTTCTAATTAGCTCAGCTCTGAGTATTGTGCCTTTTATGGGTTACATCATTCTGTTGGATACCCTGCATTACAAAATTCTGCTTTTGCTATATAGTTAGTTTTAACTTGCTTGCTTCTATGCATACAAAGAATGTTAGAAAGGTTAATTGAAAGTGTTGTTCTATTAGAAAAACAGAAAGGGGGAGATGTAGGAAGAGGTTGTTATTGGATAACTGTGGAAGGCTATAGGGAAAATTTGCCTTTGCTCAAATTAGAGAAAGCTATGTTTTGTCTTTGCCTCTGAAAATAATGTAAACATCTTGTAACTGAAAGAGAGAAATTAGTCAGCATTTGGTTGGATGTGTTAAAATATTGTTTTATTATTTTGACCTATTGTATGCCCTAATTATGCACATGCCAGTAGAAAATAACCAATTAAGATGTGACACACGTGCCTTCTGATGGACTATATAACTTTGCTGTAACAAATGTCTTCACCTGGAAGACATTTCGTCTTGTCCTGGAAGCTTTGCTGAAGGTAATTTGAACATCTATATAACAACAAATGGAAGCAGTACACGAGAAGAATAAAACATCTATATAACAACAGTAGTGAATCATTGCAACAGACTGACCAGGGAGGTGGTGCAGTTGACATCCTTGGAGGCTTTAAAGAAGTGTGCAGATGTGCTTCAGGATATAGTTTAATGGTCATAATACCTGGGATATGGTTGGACTCTATGATCTTTAAAGTCTTTTCTAACCTTAAAGATTCTATGATTCTGTGATTTTATTAAATCAGAAATATTATTTATAATCAAAAGTGTTTATCCTAAATACAGTCTTGAAATCCACAGGAGTGCTTACGATAAGGAGTTAAACAGTGCATTTAGAGGACTATGATTTTGAGTAACAAGACAGCACAAAGCAGGAATAAATTTGGAGGTAGAAAAACTAATAAAAAATCAACAAAGAAGTCAACAACAGAAATAAGTCTCAGAGAACAGAAGTATAAATTATGAGTCTTAACAACAACTCTTTCCACATGACTATAATTAACAATTTTCTATAAAGACCATTAAATAAATTCACAAAGAAACTTCTTAATTTATGTCTGTGTGGAACAGCTTATGGAATGAATCAGTGTAATTTCATGGCAACTTAAACATCTTCTAGAGTCATTCACCTGAGGAACCTGAATATACATAAATCTATGCCACCTGATGAGATGCATCCCAGAGTCCTGAAGCAGTTGGTTGATGCAGTTGCAAAGCCACTCTCCGTGATTTCGAAAAGTTGTGGCACTGTCATGGGCTCAGTTGAATCTGATACCATATATTCAATATCATGCTGTTGTCATGCCAGACTAAAAATTAAAGTTTTGGTTGCAGCCAAGTAGCATGAGCCTTGAAGTTCAGATACATTTAAGGGTGTTTTTTAGATCATGTAGGAGAAAAATTAAAGGGGCAAAAGCCCAGTTAGAACTTAGGCTGGCCACTTCTGTAGAGGACAATAAAAAGCATTTTTATAAATACATTAATCGTAAAAAAAGGGGCAAGAAGAATCTCAACTCTTTATTGGACCTAGAGGGGACCATTATAACTAAAGATGAGGAAAAGGATGAGGTTCTAAACACCTTCTTTGCCTCCATTTTCAACAGTAAAGCAGGAGGACTTCAGGAGAACTGGCCTCCTGAACTGGTAGATGGGGTCAGGGAGCAGTGTAGCCCCCCTGAAATCCATGAGAAAGTAATCAGGGACCTGCTGAGCCACTTGGACACTCACAAATCCATGGGACCAGATGGGATCCATCCTAGGGTGCTGAGAGAGATGGCAGATGAGCTGGCCAAGCCTCTCTCCATCATTTTCCACCAGTCCTGACTTACTGTAGAGTTCCCAGATGACTAGAAACTGGCCAATGTGATGCCCATCCACAAGAAGGGCTGGATGGATGAACCTGCAAACTACAGGCCAGTCAGCCTGACCTCAATGCCAGAAAAGATTATGGAGCAGATCATCCTGGGGCCAATCACAGCACACCTGCAGGATGGCCAAGGGATCAGGCCCAGCCAGAATGGATTTAGGAAGGGCAGGTCCTGTCCTGCCTGACCAACCTGATCTCCTTCTATGATGAGGTGACCCGTCTGGTGGATGTGGGGAAGGCTGTGGATGTAATCTACCTGGCAAGTACACTGTCAAGTCAGATACAGGTGAGCAGGAAGATGGAAGTGCATATAGCTGGGACAACTAACAAGAATTTGCCAGAGAGGTATTCTGAAGAGAGGTTGTAGACAGGTGGATGTTGGTCTCTTCTCCCAGGCAGCCAGTACCAGAACAAGAGGACACAGTCTCAGGCTGCGCCAGGGGAGGTTTAGGTTGGATGTTAAGAAGAAGTTCTATACAGACAGAGTGATTGCCCATTGGAATGGGCTGCCTGGGAAGGTGGTGGAGTCAACATCATTGGAGGTGTTCAGGAGGAGACCTGATGGGGTGCTTGGTGCCACGGTTTAGTTGTTTAGGTGCGTTGGATTGGTTGATGGGTTGGATGCGATGATCTTGAAGGTCTCTTCCAACCTGGTCTATTCTATTGTATTCTATTGTATTCTATTCTATTCTATTCTATTCTATTCTATTCTATTCTATTCTATTCTATTCTATTCTATTCTATGCCATATTGTACTGTGTTCAGAAGTAAAACTGACCTAACTGGCAGAGAGGGTGGGGGGTGGGGTCCAAGCTATCCACTTAGCAACCAGATGGTCATCAGTCATCTAGTAGGAAGTGACTCATTATCTTTGACGTATACTTCACACATTTCCCCCTCCCCCACTGCCTTCACTTATTAAATTGTCTTTATCTTGCCCCACAAGTTTTCTCCCTTTCGCACTTCTGATTCTCTCCATCATCCACCTATAGGGAAGTGTGAGTGCTGCTAGATAGTGACCTACCTGTTAGACAGGGTCAAACTGCCATGGACATTTACAAGCTTTCTTGTGACATAAGAAAATCTAAAGAAACAAATTTTGTTATGGCTTCAACCACGGTATTCTGCAATTTATCTTTGTGGGTGCATCAGGTCCATGTTTCAATGTCATATGTTTGACTTTTGGATTGGTTAATGGTCCTACTGCTGATTTGTAAAATTCTTCCAATGTGCCATGAATTTTTTCATCTTTTTGTAATACTCAGTAAGTACTACAAGCGGCATCTTGAATTGTTACAGAAGGGAAAAGTGGTGAGGGACTGTCCTCTCTCATCACAGCAGATCACCCTTGATTTTGCAGTTAAAATTATCCTGCAACATAACATTTGGGAAGGCTTTTATGAACAGGTGACCCACCTGGTGGATGTGGGGAAGGCAGCGGATGTGGGGAAAGCTGTGTTTGTAGTCTACCTGGACTTCAGCAAGGCCTTTGACACTTTCCCCCATAGCAAACACCTGGCCAAGTTGTCAGCCTGTAGCTTAGACAGGTGCACTCTGTGCTGGGTTGGGAACTGGCTAGAGGGCTGGGCCCAGAGAGCAGTGGTGAATAGTGCCATATCCATTTGAGGCCAGTCACTAGTGGTGTCCCCCAGGGATCAGTGTTGGGCCCAGTCCTGTTTAATATCTTTATTGATGATCTGGATGAGGAGATATAGTCCACCATTAGTAAGTTTGCAGATGACACCAAGTTGGGTGCAGGTGTTGATCTGTTAGAAGATAGGAGGGCTCTGCAGAGGGCTCTGGACAGATGAGTGGAGTCAAACATGATGGTATTTAACAAGTCCAAGTGCCAGGTTCTGCACTTCGGCCACAGCAGCCCCATGCAGTGCTACAGGCTGGGCACAGAGTGGCTGGAGAACAACCAGGCAGAAAGAGACCTGGGGGTACTGGTTGATAGTAGGCTGAACATGAGCCAGCAGTGTGCCCAGGTGGCCAAGAAGGCAAATGGCATCCTTGTCTGCATCAGGAATAATGTGGCCTTGTGGTGGTTCAGGCATACCCCAAAAGGGTCCAGCCCAGTGAGTGGGCACAGGAAGCCAGGTATTTCATCCCATAATGCCCTGCTCCCCTATAAGATATCAGCAGGGGTCTTCACATCCTCTTTCCTCCCTCGTTGCTACCTGGTTAATAGGGTGAGCCACCTCTCTTGGGCCTGGCTAGGCCCAAAGCTGGGGTGGGGACGGGAGAAAGAGCCCTGGGGTTTTGGGTGTACCCCCAGGTGGGGATGGGATGTTCTTGGGTATGCTTTGGGATCTCTCTTTTGTCATGGTGTTTGTGGTTCTCTGTAAAACATTCATTGTTTTTCCGTTTAAACTTTCCACCATTTTTGTAATCTGTTTGTGTGAGTCTTTTCTTTTGCCTATGGTGGGAGAATTGGTCTCTCAATCTACCACAAGCCAGCAGAAGCAGGGAAGTAATTCTGCCTCTGCACTCAGCATTGGTTAGGCCACACCTTGAGTACGGTGACCAGTTCTGGGCTCCTCAATTTACGAAGGACATTGAGATACTTGAACATGTCCAGCGAAGGGCAATGGGGTTCATGAGATTTCTGGAGCACAAGCCCTGTGAGAAGAGGCTGAGTGAGCCGGGGTTGTTTAGCCTGGAGAAGAGGAGGATCCAGGGAGACCTTATCGTTCTCCATCACTTCCTGGAAGGAGGTTGTAGCCAGGTGGGGGTTGGTCTCTTCTCACAGGCAACCAGCACCAAAACAAGATGACACAGTCTCAAGCTGTGTCCGGGGAAGTTTAGGCTCAAGGTGAGGAGAGAGTTCTTCACAGAAAGAGTGAGTTGCCATTGGAATGTGCTGCCTAGGGAGGTGGTAGAGCCCCTGTCCTGAAGGTGTTCAAAAAAGGGATTGGATGTGGCACTTGAAGACGTGGTTTAGTTGAGGTGTTAGGTATCAGGTAATAGGTTGAACCTGATGATCTCTGTGGTCTTTTCCAACCTGATTGATTCTGTGATTCTGTGATTTTTAATATGAAAATTACAAAAAATGTCCACAAAGGAAACTCCTTTACCAGAAGAAACTTTCAGAATACAAATATGAATGTGTCTTTGAAATAGAATATCAGGTTGCAAGTGAGACCAAGATTCACCTTGCACCACCTTTTCTTGGCTAAAGCATCATCTATGTAAAATGGCTCACAACCCTGTCCATCTGAACCTTTAAAATGTCCAATGTTAAGGAGTCCACCACTTTTCTGGGCAGATTATTCCAATGGCTGATTGTTGACATTGTAAAAAAAAATTCTCTTGTGGCCCATCAGAATGTTTGAATGACTAATGCATTCATTACTCTTGACCTTTTCCATATGACTCCTTGCAGAATGGAACTCTCCACCTTCTTTGTGGACACCCTTTAAACACTGGAACATGGTCAGAAGGTCTTCCCTAAGCCTTCTTTTCTCAAGGCTGAAAAAAAAATTTCTTTCATCCTTTCAACATGTGATATGCTTCCCTGTCTTTTGATCATCCTTACAGGCCTTCACTGGACCCTCTCGAGACTGTTTACATCTCTTTTGTACAGCAGGTACTAAAACTGAATACAGTATTCCAAGTGTGGCCTGACAAGCACTGAGTAGAGTAGGATAATTTATTTTTCTTTTCTGGTGATGCCCTTGTTGATGCTGTAGTGGGTTTGAGGCAGACGCCCTCCCCACAGAAACCATCCTCTGCTGCCAAGAATGTGATGGGTTGAGGCAGACCCCCTCCCCACCACAGGCAAAATAACAACTCAGGCAAATGGATTGCAAAAGTGGTGGAAAGTTTAAATGGAAAGCAGTGAATGTTTACAGAAAGCCAGAAGCGCAGTGACAAAAGAAATCCCAAAGCAGACCCAGAAACATCCCATCCCCACCTGAGGGTACACCCAAGACCTCCAGGGATCCTTCTTCCCCCCCACTGCTAGGCTAGTCTCAGCTGGCCAGATCTGAGACTGCCTATTCCCCCGTGGCCTTGGGTGGCTAGACCCAAGGCCGGGTGACATCTCCCCCAGTTACTGGGTGATGGCGAGGAAGAAAGAGGAAGTGGTAGACCCCACACTGGATCTTATAGTGAGGCAGAGAATTATGGTAGGAAATACCTAATTTCCTGTGTCCACCCCTCTGGGCTGGACTTCTGGACACAGGAAGTAAACACAGCAGGGGGCACCCAACCCAAACTGCAACAGATGCAATCCAGCATCCTTTTGCATTTATTTGCTGATGCAACACACTCTTCACGCATATTGAGCCTGGTGTCCACCAGAACATCCAGGTTCCTTTTCACAGTACTGCTCCCCAGCTATGTAGAGCACACTCTGTGCTGCACTCCTGATTTATTTTTTGCCAAGTGCAAGATTCCCTTACATCTTCTAGACAGATGGATCACATTCCTCCCTAGCAGGCTGTAGTCATTAAAAAAATTTCCATTGTTACAAAAGCAGAATTGCAGATCTATTCCTTTACCTTAGGTTTCTCTGTGGAATAGAAGCATTCAGATTTTTAGTAGAAGTGTGTGAATTTTTCAGGACTTATTTTAGAAGTTTGCACCCATAGTATTTCCACAGCACTCGCTATTAATTTTCCTTTAGATGAGGCCTTCTATTTTACTATGGAAGTTACTATTTCATATTTCAGCAAGTTCATCCTGTGAAAAATTGCTAACTTTCAAACATCAGTACTAAAAATGCCTTTGTATTTCCTTGACTAATTTAGTTTATTCTTGAGTTTACTGTCTTCGTAGAAATAAAGCTTCTCATTGCTTCATGCCTGACTTGCATATCTTTTTCTGTATTTCTGACCTTTATAGATATAATAGGTTTAGATCATCATTGCACTCATTATTTTGCTGTCACAAAATTTTGAAGCTTCATAAGGCTTTTCTCTTTTAATTTTAAAAAGTACTTTTTTACGAGAAAGTTCTTTACAGAGAGAGTTGTTAGGCATTGGAATGTGCTGCCCAGGGAGGTGGTGGAGTCACCATCCCTGGAGGTATTCAAGAGGGGCTTGGATGTGGCACTTGGTTCCATGGTTTAGTCATGAGGTCTGTAGTGACAGATTGGACTTGATGACCTTTAAGGTCTCTCCCAACCTTGGTGATTCTGTGAATCTGTGATTCATTGGATTGGTTTATTCCACATATATAGGCCCATGGGAATTCATATAGGACTTCTATCCTTTGCAAACTCTTGCTTTGTTTCTGATATTCTGATTACTTGTATTTATTGTTTTTATAACATTTTGTTATCATTATTTATCTGTTTTTTTATTTTAGTTTCTCAAAAGCAAATCACAGAATATGTCTGGCTCAAGGAGGCCTCAAAGATCATCCAGTCCAACCCATGATCCGGTACTGAAGGGTTAACACTGAAATATGCCCTAAGAATCAGGATGCTTGAACACCCTTAGAGAGATGGTGACTTCATCACTGCCCTGGGCAGACCATTTCAATGTTTGATAACTTTTTCAATCAGTAAGTATTTCCTAAAATTCATCCTAAGCAACCTCTGTCACAGGTTGTAACCATTTCCTCTAGCTTTGCTGCTTGTCGTCAAGAAGCAGCTGGCCCCCTCCTCACGCCAACCTCCCTTCAGGTAGTTGTAGAGAGCAATGAAGTCTTCCCTCAGCCTGCTGTTCTCCAGACAGAAAAACCTCAGCTCCCTCAGACACTCCTCACAAGTAATGTGCCTCATGAGTCTCAGTGCCCTTCTCTGGAGATACTCCAGTACCTCAATATCCTTCCTGTAGGGCCTGTAGGGTCTAGAGCTGAACACAATACTCAGCACAGGCAGATGATCCCCACCCTGTTCCTGCTAGCCACAATGTTTCTAATACATCCCATTGGCTTTCTTGGGGACCTGAGCATACCACTGACTTGTATTCAGTCAACTATCAACCGATACCACCAGGTCTCTCCAAGCTGCAGCTTCCCAACCACACATCCCCAAGTCTGTAGTTTAGCATGGGGTTGTTGTCAGCCAAGTGCAGGACCTGATGTTTGGCCTTGTTGAACCTCATGCGATTAGCCTTGGCCCATTGATCTGACCTGTCCTTCTGTAAAGCCTCTCTACCCTCTAGCAAATCGACGCAGCCACCCAGTTTGGTGTCGCCTGCAAACTTATTGAGGGTGCACTCAATTCTTTCATCCAGATAATTAATAAAGATATTAAAGAGAACAGGCCCCAGTATTGAACCCTGGGGGACACCACTAGTGACTGGGCAGGTTCAAATCCATTCACCACCACTCTTCGGTCCAGCCATCCAGTCAGTTTTTTTATCCATTGCAGAATGTACTTACCGAACCCTTGTGCCATGAGTTTCTGAAGGAGAATGATGTGGAAAACACTATCAAAGGCTTTACTAAAATGCAGGTAGACAATGTCCATGGCTTTTCCCTCGTGCACTAGGCTGGTCACCTTATTGTAGGAGATCAGGTTGGTTAAGCAGGACATGTCTTTCATAAACCCATGCTAACTGGGCCTGATCACCTGTTTCTCTTCTATGTGCTGTGTGATGGCACTCAGGATGACCTGCTCCATAACCTTTCCTGACACTTGAATTCAGACTGACATGCCTGTAATTTCCTGGATCATCCTTTCATCCCTTTTTGTAGATGGGCATCACATTTGCTAGTTTCCAGTTGACTGGGGCCTCCCTGGTTAGCCAGGATTGCTGACAGATGACGTGGAGTGGCTTGGTGAGCACATCTACCTGCTCTATGTTTGGACAGATCCCATTCAGTTCCATAGACTTGTGCACATCTAAGTGGTACAATATGTTGATCATTTGCTCTTGGACTGTGGGGGGTGCTTTCTGCTCCCCATTCCTTTCTTCCAGTTCCAGGGGCTGAAGCCCCAAGAAACAACTGGCATCACGTGTAGCTACTGAGACAAAGTAGCCATTCAGCAGCTCAGCCTTTCCTTTGTCTTTGGTCACCAGGTTCCCATATACATCCAGCAGTAGGTGGGCATTCTCCCCAGCTCTTCTTTTACTGTTAATGTATTTATAGAAGCATTTTTTATTGTCTTTAATGACACTGGCCAGATTGACTTCCAGCTGAACTCTGGCCTTTCTAATTTTTTCCCTACATATCCTTGCAGGAGCCTTGTACACTTTCTGAGTCATCTGCCCCTTCTTCAAAAACCAGTAGACTTTAATTTTCTTCCTGAGTTCTACCCAAAGCTGTCTACTCAGCCAGACTGGTCTTCTGCTCCACCAGTATGTTTTCCAAGACACAAGAACAGCTTGTTCCTATGCCTCGAAGATTTCCCTCATGAGCAATGTCCAGCCTTCCTGGACTCCTTTGTCCTTAAGAACTCTCTCCCAGGGGATGTCATCAACCAGCCTCCTAAAGAAGTCAAAGTTTGCCCTCCAGAAGTCAAGGATGTAGTTCTACTGACTCCCCTCCGAACTTCACTAAGAACTGAAAAGTCCACCATCTCATGGTCTCTTTGTCCAAAATGGCCACCTTTACATATCCTACTGAAAGCAATAAAAAATATAAAATAAAATTTCAGTAATGATTGTTTCTCTACTTTGATGATGAGCCTGGATTCATAATATTTAACAACCCAACATGCTAAAATAAACTTCTGCTAAAAATTTTTCAGGTGGGCATTTCTTTTCTGTCTTCACCATGATCCAGAAACCATTTCCTTCTAACTCTTTTGCATTTGTTTTCAAATAAATCACTTTCTAAGAACGATGGCCATTGTCTGGAGACTAAAGTACTTAACTGTTTATCCTAAGGCTACTTTTCAAGATGGAACTTCTTTTTGCATGAAAGATGAAACCTGAGGGTTTTTTTAATTGTTGTTTTCTTTTTTGTTGTTCTTGCTGTGTTTT